>NW_008795909.1:11975199-11996168 GCF_000699145.1 Aptenodytes forsteri
GTGGAGCGGCAACAGGGGGATGTGATGGGACTTCAGTGGTGGTGCAAGGGAGGGATGCAATAGGGCTGCAGCAGGGGTGCAAGGGGGGTGTAACAGGGTTGTAATTGCGGGACACAATGGGGTTTCCACGGTTGCAAGGTGGACACAGTGGCACTGCAGCGGGGGTGTGCAAGTGGGATACAACAGGGGTGCAAGAGGGGATGCAACAGGAGGGCAGTGGGAGATGCAAAGAAGCTGCAAGGGGTTTGATACAACAGGTTGCAAAAGGGATGCAAGGAGGCTGCAATGGGGATACGACAGGGATACAACAGGGGTCCAAGGGGGGCTGCAATGAGGCTGCAACATGGGTACAACGGGGATACAACAGGGGTACAAGAGGAATGCAAGGCAGCTGTATAGGGATACAGTGGGGATGCAAGAGGCAATGAAACACGGCTGCAACAAGGATGCGATGCAGTAGTTCAAGAGGCAATGCAACAGGGAGTGCAAGGGGGGGGGGAATACAACAGGGTGCAAGGGGAGACATGACAGCAGTGCAAGGGGGTACAGTGGGGAATGCAGTGCAGCTGCAACAGGGACACAACAGGGATGTAAGGGGATATGCAAAGGAGACACAGCAGGGATACAAGAAGGATGCAATGAGGTGACAGAAGTTGTACAATGGGGTTGCCATGGGGATGCAACAGGGATAAAAAAGGAAATGTGGTATAGCTGCAACAGGGTCACAACAAGGAGATACAAGGGTGGATACAACAGGGGTTACAACAGGGATGTAAAGCGGATGCGATACAACTGCCACAGAGATACAAAGGGGAATGCAGCGCTGCACCGCACACAGAGACTGCACAGCCCCCTTGCACGAGGCCTGAGAGCAAGCCTGGAGGTGGGGGACGTCTGTCCCTTTCCCAGGTCCTGGGACTGGGCTGTGATCAGGGAGCACAGAACTCTGCCACATTTCCCGTGGAAAGGGCACAAAGGTTGAAATCAGAGCATCCCACTGATACTTTTACACCTGAAACAGGATTTTTAAGCCTGCCATTTAGGTTACAAGTCTGTTGCCTGCACTCTCTTCCCAACAGATGACACTGTTTGCTCTCAAGAGCTGCATTTCAACCTGCATTTAAAATCTGCTCTGATTCTTCTTAAAACAGCAACCCATATCCTTTTGCTATAAGCAAATTTACTTTCATTCCCCCTGGGTCACGTATCAGCTTGGTATGGACCTTTAAGATATGCCCAAAAATATGAGAAAACTTAATTAAATTGGAAATGAGATCAGCTCCTGAGTAAATGCAAGCAAATTGGGTCAAATCCTCACCACATCTGTGCTTTGATAAAGGATGTCCCTTTGGTCTGGCAGGCTGGGAGAGCCGAAAGAACTGGCGTAAAGGGCTTTCCAGGTCAGAGTTTACTACAATAACCAAAAGCTTTTGATAACATGAGCTCTCAGAAGAGATTTATAACCAAAATCGAGGGTTTTAGGTGGCCCGGTGAAGGTGAGGCACAGCTTCGTGCAGCTTTTTTTGGGTTTTGTTTGAAGAGCTTCCCAGTCAAGCTAGGCTAAGCAAAGATGAGCTTTCACTAATGTGACCTAAGCAGGCATGGGAGGTATTTCACAAGCCTTTAAATGTTGTTTGTAGTCATATTTGTTTGTTCAACATTCTCGTGCACAGCCCCAGGCTCCCATGGGACATGTGCAGGGCAGCACTGACTCATGCCAGGGGTGGATTACCCACCGAGTGGTTATTCCAGGCCACGTGGTGGGAATGCCCCTGGAAATAGTCATAGCAAATGATGGCTCTTAAATTAGAGAAGCTGAAGCAGAGACCTGCGGTGGTTTTATGTCGAAACATGACATGAGCTAACCAGGGAACCCGTTCTCACAATCTCAGCATGCAACCACAGAGAAGAGTCATCAAGTGTCTCCTTTGGTGGTGATGGGGAAAGGAGGGATCTTCAAGGCTCTCCTGAGCCAGCCACCACTGGTTGATGAATGATGATTCACCGCATGATGAATTTGCCAGGTGGAGGCCAAGGCTGCTCCTCCGTCCCAGCACAACGGAGGAGACCTTGGGCTCTCCAGGTGGCACGGGGGGCTTTGGGGGAGCACAGGGCACGACTGGGCTCCCTGTCCCCACAGAGAACAGATGAGCCCGGACTTGAGGGGAAGCCCCAGCAGCTCCCTGTGCACCTCGTTGAGGACCCTGCAAAGCCATTTTTGGGGTGGCTGTAGCATGGCAAGCTCAAATTAAAGGCCGGTGCCTGCACTGACCTGCCCTGTGCATGTCGTTTCTCCTCTCAGCCCACAGATGCAACTCATCACACAGCTGCGGCAGCTCCAAGGACTGAGTCACCTCCACATCACCCCCTGAGGCTGCCAGTGTTTTGGAGCCCAACGCCAGCTATCCTGGCCCTCAGCTGAAAATTCCTCATTCCTAACGCCAGCGTCAGGAGCCAAGCTTCCCACTGGCACAGAAGCACAGCTTTGATGCTGTGAGCAGGGCAGAGGATGACTTATGATCCAGTTAGAAACAAAATGTATTTCTAAATCAGAGTAGCCACAGGGGAAAAAAAAAAAAATAAAAAAAAATCAGAATTAGCTGTCCTATGTCCCCAGAAACAAGGCAGCGGGACTTTCACATAAACTGTCTTGTTTTCCACAGGAAGGTGGAAGCTCTGGTTGGATTCAGGCCAGGGTAGCTGTGGAGAACTGAAGCTTCTACCTCACAAAGCTGAGGAGTGGTGTTGCTCCACCAGATGAAAGGCTTTCATGTTACTTTCCACTGCTGGGTGATGAAGCCCCAGGGAGCATGGCGGGATTGTTTGCAACCATAACAAGTGATGGCACACCGCTTTGGCAAAATGAATCATCTTCCCAGGGTGACTCGTTCCCATCTATTTCCACTCACGCAGTGTTGGCCCTGCAGCACAATGCCGTGAGCAATCCCCAGGGAACCGTGGGCATGGGAGAGCACCGGGGCAGGCGGGTGCCCCACAGACCCCGCATGGCCCCACAGCCCACCCATGGGACCTGCTGTCGAGGAACGCCTCGCCATGCCCCATGCAGAGGGCAACTTTAATGACATACAGCTGCCAAAATTCATCCCCTGGGGCAGGGATAAGATCTCAGCTCACACCGGTTTGCAAACAGCAGCTCTCAGGGAGCACAGGGGTAAATAACACCTCCGGGCACTGCTCTGGGCAGCCGCCCCGTCACTCTTCAGTGGCTTCATTGCACAATCTGGGACAAACACAGGAACAAATCCTCCTGACTTTTAAAATGTTATAAAGCAAGACCTGCTTACCTGTTAACAGCTTTAAATAATACTTTCTTAACTCTACTCAAAGTTAATGCATATATTACACACATTTTAATTACATCTTTAACTGCTAACAATAAGGGTGTACTTATTGTCACAAAAACCTCCTTATTCAGTGGCTGCAATATCTTTATGGAGGGGTAACTTCAAAGCCTTGTCTAATCATCATGCGTCAAAGCTTTTATTTCAGATTACTGCGTGCTCTCCTATGTCTCAGCTAAGTGGCCTTGTTGAAGAAACCATGATGAGGTATATTTTTCCTTGAACTGCTTTAGTGGGCAGGCTTTCATGCTTTAAACCACTACTTGAACAATACTGATGTATTAAGTTGAAAAAGAAAATCCTATCAGAGTCCTGTACCAGCAAAGGAATTATGCCCTGGCAGTAATTTATTAAGTAGAACATGTACCTTCCAGAATTATAAATAAAGATTAAGTAGCAAAGAAGACTCTGTTGATTCAAAACATACCATGTATCTTGCACACCACATATTTTTACTCTCAATCATACCGAATTTGCAGAGGGTCACGCCAGGACACATATCGCCATTAGATTGACATCGAAGCCACTTCCCAAATGACCATATTCGGTCTGCAGCCCAGTTGTGAACTTTAGCAATACAAAATGGCCTGCGTGCTTTGCTACTTATTAACTTGAAATTCCAGGAGACCGCAATAAAATACTCTGCCCGATGGTTGTGATCAGGTCACCGAGATCCCAAAGATCATTTTGTTTGCCCAAAGGAATCTACTTTTACAGTGACATTGGTGACTTTGGGGCTGGCCCTTCTTGCTTCTCCCACAGACCTCCCCTTGCCGCAGCGGGTGTTGACAGAGCTGCAGTTTGGGCAAAAATGATAAAAATTAAGAAACACCCAATACCTTAAAGCCTAGCACATTGGAAGGGGAGTGCGTGGGCCCCTCATCCAGAAAACAGAGCTGTGGTGGCATCTGGGGAGCACCAGCCTGGAGGTGCCGGTCCCCGCACTGCCCCCTCATACCCCACCACCACCCTCTGCCCACGCTGCCAGTGCTTCCCCAGAGCCACACACTCCCCTTTGGGGGTCAGGCTTATGGGGATGCTGAACAGGGCAGCAGGGACACCCTGACAGGCAGGGGCTCGGACAGGCTGGGCCAGCCTCTGCGCCCCTTTGCAGAAGGTGCACAGCAGCACTGGTGTCCCCAGCAGCGCTAAACCCCCGACCAGCACACAGACACCACGCTTTGCCCACGGGAGGAGAAATAAAGCTTCAGCATTATTTTCAGGCGCCAAGCAAAGCCCCAGGGCAACCTCGTGCCCCACAGGTTCTCTCCCCCACAAAGCACCCCATGAGTCACGCTGCCCTTCAAGCCCAGAATAGACCTGCTCTGCCAGAGCAGAAGGGGATGTGGGCTCACCCGCAGTGTCTCCCTGCAGCCCTCCCAGAGAGGCACAGGAAATGTCAGAGATCCTCTCAGTCCATCTCTGCCAGCAAAAACAAAGCTGCGGGTGCCCCGCGAGGCGGCTAGGGCTGCAGCCAAAAGGAAGCGGCTGCGCCTGAGGGGAGAGGAGGGACCCCCCATCACTGCCAGACCCTCGTGGCCCCGCTGTCCCATGGGGAACGTAAGCAGGCATATGGTATGGGGACACATTCCTCCCCATCCATCCCCCAGGACCTTCCTGGGAGTGGAAAGATAACAGAGGGCTGAACCGCTGCTCCAGAGGTGGCAATGCACCAGCCACAGCCCCCGTGCACCCAGCACAGGCTGTCAGCAAATCTTGGCTGACGGACCCTCAGGAGGAGCAGGCAGGGCCTGGGCAGCACCTACTTACTGCTCTAAGCTCTTGCCCAAGCTGGCTTTAGGCCTTCATTGCCTGCAGCCTCATCGCCTGCCTCTTCTCCCCTGGGAGCAGGGAGAGGCTGAGGAGGGGCTTTATTAGGGAATGTCCCGCAGGTGCTGCTCAGCTGGAGGTGGTGTCCCTCACCCAGCATCATTCAGAGTAGGGGCAAAAACCCAGCCCGGGTTGGTTTCACTGGCAGCTTCACCCCCTCTTGTGCAAGACCATGACAGCCCTGAACTGGCACGGTTTGCTAGCCCGCATCGAACGGGTTTTATGGCGTGACAAGGAGCAAAGAGTACCCGCACAGAAAGTGAAGTAAACAGAGATAAAGTGGTGCAAGAAGGGAGCGTGAGCTCCCCGTGTCCCCCCAGCAGGTCACCTCCCTGCTGCCTGTCCCTGCAGAGGGTGGCTCTGCCTGTCTTGCTGATAATGCCTGAGGTAGAGGGGAAAGGGGAGGCTGATAAGTGAGCAGTCTTGGGGACAAACGTGGCATCGACGAAGGTGGGTCCCTGTGGTTCAGGGCTAAAGCCCTCACAGGCACCACAACAAACATTTGCTTTTTGATGCCAGGGTAGCCAAAGCGAGCCTGGTTTGCGGGGGAGTTCTGGGTTTTGATGACTCTGACCCCGAGGCTGCAGCTGCCGTTGCAAGCCCTTGGCTCATGCTGCACTTTTAGCAAGGTCAGGTGGGAGATTTACAACCCCTAAAGCTGCCGCTTTCCATCCCTCTTTATTAGTTTCCTCCAGAGCCTGTCCTGCCCGAGGCTGGCTCATTAGAGACCCAGCGGAGAGAAAGCACCGTACAACCGCTGTTATTTCGGAGGGTCGCACGCCTGCTCCCCAAGTAGCTGTGTTCATTAGCAAGCGCCAGAACAGCATGGCAGCACACCCCTCGCTAGCAACAATTGCTCCAAATCCTTGTCTAGCCAAAATGGATTTGTGGTGCCTGTTCCCATGCTCACACCATGCACCCTGGAGAGCCACAGCTGCCTCCCCAGCAAGACTGGGATCTCGCTGCGGTCTGCTGTGCTGCATTTTTGGTAGCCCCCCATGCACTGTGTTTTGTGTCAGCTCCATCTGACCCTGTTTAGTTGATTTAGACAGGGTCAGGAGCCATGCACTGGTGCTTCTGAATGTGGATCTGCACGGGCGGCCGTGCAGGCAGGGCAGCGGGGTGCAAGCAGCCTTAATGGCTGTTCTCAGGAAAAGGAGAGAGGATGTGAAAGCACCCTGTAAGCACAGGGATAAAAATCCAAGACGCTTGAAGACACCATTTAGCCTGACTTCTCGTTATACCTCCTGCCACTATACCTGATCGGGGGCCGACAAATGCATCTCCAGCCGAGGGCTGGCACACGGCAGACGAGGAAGGGAGGGCAGGGGGATGGTTTCCCTGCAAAAGCCACCTCAGCTGCAGTATCTTCACTCGAGTGTCGTCTTGGCCAAACTCATGTGTCCCCTTCCACCATGCGGCACGAGACAGACCTGCATGCACCTTGGGTCACCAGCCCGAGACTGCTGTGCTGGGGACACTTGGCCGGGAGTCTGGGGGGCAGCGCTGGGGGCATCACATACCTTCTCCAAGGCTGGGCCACGGTGGCTGAGCCAGCAGGCCCTGTTAACTGTGGGCAAATGAATGTGGCCATCCTGCAGCAACCGTCCCGCAGCAGGGCATGTCACAGCTCTGGGCGAAGGGAGAAGTGAAGTGGGTAAAAGCACGTGGCCTGGAGCACTGGAAGGTTTATCACTTTCTCACAGCACGACTTTCCCACCAAGGCAAAAGCAGAACAAAACATGGACATGGTCAAAACCTCTGTGTCCAGGGTGTCCCACCACCATTGCTTTTCACTGGGGTTTCTCGTGTCCACCACCGGTGCCCTCCAGAAACCCCTCTCTCCCCACCACTGCTTCCCAGAGCCTTTCACCATCCGCCCATCCAGCTCCTGGTCCTGCAGGCTCTTAACCTCTCACCTGGAGTGGGCCAGGGAGCCTGGTCCTGGCCCGGCACTGCCTGGGGTGGTCCCAGCTGGTGCCCAGGCATGGCAGGCATCCCACAGTGGGTGCCTCCCTGCTGGGCTCTGGCGGAGCAGTTGATCCTCCAGAATGGAGAGGTCGGCTCAGAAGAGCTGGTTTTCCCCCAGGGCAGAAGTTCAAATTCTCCGTGCTGCTTCATGCTGGGAGATGGAAGTGAGGGAAAGGAGGAAACGGTGATTCCTGTTCATGTTCGTGATCGACACAGCTGACTGCTCAGTTTGACCTCCCAACTGGCCACAGAGGGACGGATGCACAAACACACACACACACATATATATTTATAGCCACACTCGCAACGACTCATTTTGTCCAAGTCCCTGAAGATGTTGCTCTTCATCTTGCTTTCGCTCTTCAATTTCAACCCATCTCTGAGCCTAAAAATCTGCTCCTTCAACGTGAGGTCTTTTGGAGAAACAAAAATAGCCAGACCTGAAGTTGTCGATGCCGTGGTAAAGGTATGTTCGTTTGCCTGGATGAGACAGACATTGAGCCGTCCAAGGATTTCTTAGCTACATGATCTTGCACTTTATTTATTTTTCACAGTTGAATTTCAAGTAAAAAAAAAAAAAGAGTTAATAATTTAAATCATTTTATACTCTTAAGGTAAAAATCAGCCTGTGGTTGAGTAGGGTGTTTGCTGTTATTTTAGCCTGCATGGGAATACAACAGAAACAACATTTGCTGTTTCCTTTGGAAATGGAGTTAGGAAAGGAGGAAAACCTCTGTGCACAGTAAAATTAGTTTTCACTTTGAATCCACAGAGCTTTGTTTTGTGATACATTATTTACCTTGCTTATGTGCTAATTATTCTGAAATATTCTCGTCTAATTAAACGTATTCTCAGGACAGCAGAGAGTATCATATTAGAGTGTGGTACAAAATTGAAAAGCCTGATTGCTAATTTATGTAAATAAACCCTCAACATCAGGCTTCCTCTGCAGCAGCTGAAGATAACTCAGCTTTTTAAAAGAACCATGTTTTGGACTTAGAGCTTTTGCAACTCCCCTCTGAGATGCCACAGTAATGGAGGACATGGTGCTTGGTGTTAGCGGGATGGCCGCGTGTGCCAAACAGCAGCAGCGAGGAATGCCACTGTTTAGTTGGGCTTTAATCCTTTCGTTGCAAACAGCTGGAGGAGAGGGGTTTGCTGGAGTTCACATTTCTGGATCATTCTTCCTATACTGTCAGCACTATGGACAATATATACTAAATTATGGGCAATATATTAATTTCTTACAAGTCTCAGGGGCAAAAAGGGGCTTTTTTCCATGAATATCACCTGCAAAGTTCAAAGAGCAACAAAACCGGGGGCAGAAGGAAGCCCCTGAGCATGCTGGGCTGCAGGGTGAGCCTGGCTTTCCCGTGGGGAATGCCAGCACCGGCAGTGGCAGCTGAGCCGGGCTGGGGCAGCCTCCCCCCTCTCCCCAGCACCCTGCGGCTCCTCTGCAGTGCTGCAGCCCACAGGTGGTGGGACCCTGTTTTCAGACTGGGGGTCACTTTGGGCTCTACAGGCTATTTCAGAGGGGTCTGCAACAGATGACTGGGAGAGGTGAATGCTGACAGCACACGCAGCTGTCGGAAGGCACCGCATAGCTATAGGACCTTAGGGGTATATACACCAGAAAAAGGGTGGAAACCATTGCAGTGGATTGATGATAGATGCAAACAGGCTCTCCTTGATGTCCCCCAAATCCTCCTGCCACATCCATCTGGCCACCCAGTGAAGTGGGATGCTTGTGCGCAGCACCGGTCCGAAGCAGAGAAGAAAACCTACGTGGCAAGGGGCAGGGAGGAGAGAAAAGCACAACTGACCATAGGTGGGGGGGGGCCAGGGGCAGAACCCCAGCAGTGGTAGGGGGAGAGCGGGCTCGCAGCAGTGGCTCTCGCTGTCCCTTCACCTCCACACTTCCTCCTCAGGGGCAGGCACAGAAGTTTTTCAACAAACCCGAAACTGCTCTGCTCTCAAGTTCCCTCTCCCAGCTCCCATGCAGGCGTGAGGCAGCTCTGAAAGTAGAAGGGCTTTGCTCTGGCCTCTGCCCCCCTCCCACAACCCCAGGCTGGGCACCGCTTCTTCCACAAAGGACTTCCCCTGCACCAGTAACCACTTCTTTCTAACCTCTTTCTAATCCTCCAAAACCCACTGCGTGCAAACTTGCTTCTGCTCCTTCCCCTTGCAGATCATTTCTCGCTGTGACATCATGTTGCTGATGGAAATAAAGGAGAACAAGAACCGGGTTTGTCCTCTCCTGGTGGAGAAGCTCACCAGGTAGGCTGGCCACAGGCAAATAGGCAAATATTGGGAAAGATGCTTGACAAGAGCCCATGCTCTGCTCAGCACTGCTTTACTGGGGCGAAAGCTCAAGGTCTGAGCTCTGTCCCAGCCGTTGAGGAAGGACCAGGCTCTGGCAGCCTCGCTGAAGGCCAGGAACAAAGCCAGCTCCAGACCACTGTAGGACACATATTTTAAATCAAAATAACCAAGTTAGATCCAATTTGTTAAAGATAATTCTCAAAAGAAAAGAAAAGGGAGGGACAGGCCCTTGCCTGGCTAGCACCGGGCTGCTGCAGGGCAGCTGCCTTTCTGCAGGGTTAGGAATTGCTTTAGATTGGAGATTGCCTGCCTGGACTGACAGTCCAGAGGAAAGAGCAGCGTACGCCTGGCTGGACGTGAGGCTGAGCTGAAAGAGAGACAGAGGCTGTAATAAGCAGGGAGGATGTAGAGTGAAATAGCCAGCGATGGAGCACAGGTCCAGACCACAGGTCCTGAGAAGATTTTTTTGTCTCTACCATCCGCCTCGGAGGTCAGGCAGGCAATGTCCCCTACCATTGGGCACAGGCAAAATTATCTCCTCCTTGGCCCTTCGTGAACGCAGAAATAAACTCAGGAAAACCACCTTCCTTCCAGTCAGCTGAAGGGGCCGAAGGAGGAATACAGCTGCGTGGTCAGCGAGAGGCTGGGAAGGAAGAGCTACAAGGAGCAGTATGCCTTCATCTACAGGTGAGCGAGCTCCCCTCACCAAGGAGCCAGCCCCTTACTCTGCCCTCCTGCGTTGCAACCCTGTAGAGACAGGCTGGACATGGTGGTGATGGCTTTGCTCCAAGGGAGCAGGAGAGGTGCAGGCTGTGTGGGTGGGATGGGCTGTGCCTGGGCATGGGGATTGTCCCAGGCACAGCCACCAGCCTGGCTGTATCCATCCCGGACTATGGCCCAGGGTCCGGGTCAGAGCACGGAGTCAGTGTTAGACACATCCCGGTGAGCCATGAGTGTGACATTCCCTATCCTGTTTATTCTGCTGCAGGCAACATCTGGTATCGGTGAAACAAACCTACCAGTACCCTGACACCCAGCCTGGCGACGAGGATGCCTTCTCCAGAGAGCCCTTTGCCATCTGGTTCCAGTCTCCAAAAACTGGTGAGATGTTTCAGAAACAAATTGTTCTCCCATTGGCAAGTCTCACGGAGCAAGACGGTGCCGGTTGGACCCAAGCACGTGGTGGGGGCAGGCGAAAGGGGCCACATCCTGACCCCACGCTGCATTTCCTGACAAGAGCAGCATTTGCCTTTCGGGCTGCTGCCTCCAGCATCGCCCGCAGCTTGGTGCACACTGCAGCCCCGCGGCCAGCAGCCCCAGGAAAGCCTCTGCCGCCGCCACGGGCAGTGGTTTAGTGGATGCACTCCATGCAGGAGCAGCTATTGCCGTGGGTGTCAGAGCAGGGTTTGCCTGACACAGCACCTCACCAGCGTCGGCTGGGCAGCTGATGGAGAGCACTGTGCAATTACACAGCAAATGCCTCTCTCTGATCCACAGCCAGAACAGAAGCTGTTTCTTCTTCAGAAAAACCTTCTTGCTTCCAAGTCAATCTCTGTTTTTTTGTGATTCAGTGCGTGTTTAACCATTACATTTTTTCCTGTTCTTTTGCCTTGTTTTTAAGCTGTCAAAGAGTTTGCTATAATCCCTCTGCACACCACACCAGACACAGCAGTACGGGAGATTGATGAGCTCTATGATGTGTATTTAGATGTAAAACAGCGCTGGAAAATCGAGGTTAGCTGACACATCTATGTTACTAACAGCGGCTTTGGCACTGAGTCACCTGGCATGCTATTTGCAGCCTGATAACCTTAAAACTGTTGATAACAAGCCCCAGATTTTGAATGTCTCTGATGTATTTTTATTGAGTTCTCCACATTTTAATTGGTAAACTTGGTCGCCCAGTAAAACTGCTGTTTTATCAGCATGCTTCGGTGGTGCACCCAGCAGAAAGGAGAAGCCCCACTGCACTCAATGAGTGCTTGTTATTTGAGCTGTATGGGCTATTGGGAGCATCTGTTGACCCTAAAAGTCCTTGCCGGTCTCCTTTTGAAGAGCTGTCCTCATGATTACTTTTGAAAACCCTCCTACCTTCCAGAACTTCATCTTCATGGGGGATTTTAATGCTGGATGTAGCTACGTTCCCCAAAAGCAGTGGAAGAACATCCGGCTGAGGACTTACTCCGAATTTGTCTGGCTAATCGGCGACAAAAATGACACGACTGTGAAGAGAAGCACAAGCTGCCCGTATGACAGGTAAGGGGTTTACTGCCAGATCATTCCCTGTTTATGACTTTCTGAGAAAAAAAAAATATGGAAAGGTGTCAGTGGCTGTCAGATAAAGCAAATGTGCATGAGGCCTTCAAAGATAAAACAGTGTCCAGGGGAAATGAGATCTGAATACTTCTAGTCAGGAGCACAAAGCACATTGCAGGCTTGTTGGCAAGCAGTTTTGCACAAAGGGCAAGATTTCATGCAAGAACCAGCCATTGCTGTGGCTTAGGTGGAGATAAATGACAGGCAATTACAACAGCACTTCTCGTCTGCAGAGCCCTGCAGATACCCACGTGGAAGGCGCTGTTGCCTCCTCCATGCTGGCTTTGCGCCATGGTTTTTGCTCTTGCATTCATAATTTGGATTGACAAATGCAAAATCCAGTCCTGCTCAGGAGGTGGGACGCCTCGCCTTCCCTGGGCACGTGGTGAGTTCTGTTGCTACCTGCAGCTCCCTCAGCAGGGACAATAAATACATCAGCGTATTAGAGCCCAGAATAAGTCAAGATTTAAACCTCTTGCAGAATGAGCTTCTGGATCAAAGCAGGACTTCACTGAGACTCCAGTCACTGGTGTCCTATGATTTTTGTATCCAAAGTACGGCTTTGAACTTTGCAGCACTGTTGGGGTGGGTTTAGATACAAGTCATTTAACGTTGGCTTCCAAAGCCAACACATGCCAAGGTATTTAGGTGGCTCACTCCCAAGAAAGCAATCAGCCAAACTCAGCAGAAAGCACGTGATGGCATCTCTAAGTAGGCAGCCTATGGGAAAGGACAAACCATACATAGCTGTGACTCCATCAAGGCCACCTCTCTGGCCACTGGCTTGGTGCAGCATTGCTGCCACTGGTCGGGCACCCCATAACAGCATCCCGTTCCCTTGCTCCTTGCAGGATCGTGGTCAGCGGGCAGAAGCTCGTCCACGCCATCGTGCCACACACTGTCAACATCTTTGATTTCCAGAAGGACTTTCAGATGACTGAGGAGCAGGTAGGCACAGCATGGCCTCTGCTGCAGTGGGGCAAGGGCTAACACGGGAGCGGAAAGCCAATGGTATCCAGGCAGTTTTGAACATGGTGGTCTCCATAAAACCGTTGCATTCTCCCAAAGTGATGCAATGCTTGCATTGCACCTCTCCACATCCACCACTGCACATCCACCTCTCTGCTGCTGCGGTGAAACCCTCTGGGGCAGGGTTTGGAAAGAGCACGGGTGGCCGGCTCCCAACCCCTCTGTGGCATTGTCTTGCAGGCACTGGGGGTGAGCGACCACTTCCCTGTAGAGTTTGAGTTAAAAACAAGAGGCGGCTTCTTCAACTGGCTGAAATCGCAGTTTTCAAAGAAGAGGAGACCGAGAAAGAGCCGCCACTTGAGCTCATGAGTGTGCTGAGTCCTCTCACGTGGCATGGAAATACATGGATGACAGCAGATCTTGTGGAAGACTAGTGTAGATATACTGACAGCAAGTGCAATATTTAGTGGAAAAAAAACCCCAAATATTTTGTTAAACTTCAAATATTTTGGGTAAGAAGGTGAATTAAAACTTCAGGTTATTTTCCTTATTGTACGTGAAAATAAATCAACTAGAAGCAGCACACTAGACTTATGTACTGATCCTAAATGTAAAGAGCTACTGCAAAGATAAAATACTTCTCTGTGCTTTATCTGTACGGACTGAAGGGCAGGGGTCTCCACGCATTCACGCGGGCTCTGGAGCTCTGCCATTCCTCTGCAGGGGCAGAGGGATTAAAAGGACCTTTCTGCTCGTGCATGTGTGTGTGGATGCTTCAGAGCCGCAACCAGTGGGGCACAGTTCTGTGCCTGGTGATTTGCAATGTAAAATGTTGCTGAACTTAGAGTATTTGCTCAGCCTGGGTTTGAAACTGCTCACAGCATCAAGGACTTGGAGGAAGACAGAAAGAAAAGCCAGAGGGACAGGCAGTGAGAGCCCCTTTTCCACACTAACCCAACGAGGGAGCAGCAGGAACAGAGCACTGGTGGTTCCCACACCTGCCTGCCTGCCAGCTGCCATCACCCTGCCTGCAAACCGCGGGTGAGAAGTCCTGCTGATCCCAGGTGACAGCGCTGCCAACAGAGAGCATGAGTAAAATGTAAATTAAAATTTGATTTCAGCAACCTGATGTGGAAGTGAGCTGCATCTCCCCTCCAAAAAAACCTCCATGGCAGCCTAGAGTTCTCTGATGAACCAGACTTCAATGATGATTATTTAACATATTGGTGCAGCAATCTGTTTTCTCAGCTCAGCCCACAGGCTATATTTAGTGCAAACCAAACCCTGTCACACAGATGGCATCTGAAAAATGGGAATAATCCAACTGTTAGTAGAGGCCAATATTCATCTCCGTTCATCAACGACCCCCAGGTTGTCTGATGACGGGGCAGGGAGGGCTAGCAAACAATACACGCTTTTAGGGGAGGAACATAGTTTGGCCTTTGCGAAACTCACTGTCTGGGGAGAAGCAATTTGAGGAAAGAAACTAAATCGAGAGGAGATTATCCCAAGGGGGAGGCGTGCAGGGCAGACAACAAACCCCCCAACTTTCTGTAGCAATTAATCTTGAAACAATACAGCATTTCATAAGCTCCCTCGGTTATACTCCAGCCGAGGCAAAAGGAGAGAAAGAGCCTGATTTAGAACAAATATTTACATTGGGATTTTTATAGAAATGCCACTCTCTGGCTGACAGCAGCGATGGTCCATGTGAAGGCTGAAATCAGTCTAAGTCTCTGGCCTCACATCTTAGTCCTACGTAAGTCCCTACTCTCTTTTGGCCTTCAGAAAGAAACAATGCACAAAGGAATAAATCACACTCTAGGAAAGCAACGATGGATACATTCAATCATGAAAAATACATAAATATGACTAAGTTTTACTGAAAAAGCTTTGTCCTTATTTGCGACATCGAATATAATCCTTTACCCAGCATCTGAAGATAAGACACGTGGCCAGAGAGCAGCTGCTGCAGCGGCCACAGCCTCAGGCATGATGTTAGCGGCTGTCAGTCTGGAGATGCTATTGCAGAGAGGCTGAGCATTTGACTGGCAGAGAGACATCTTAATGCAAAATGATGCTCCTCTGTGGAGAGCTGGGATGCACTTTTGTGGGACTCAAAACAGACAGACAGCATCTGTGCTCAGTTCGTAACGTTTGAAAGGGGCTGGGAGGTATCCAAAGCTCATACAGTCGGCAGTCGGTCTCTATAGGTATTCCTGTGTATATTCCATACATTCATTAGACAATACTGTAAATACATCCTAAAATGTTTAACAGTTTATGTCTTCTCTAGATTTTCCCCACTGTGGGTTCGTTATCCAGTTGTCCCAACTGCAAAGGGGTTTTTCAGTTGTTCCAGCCCGCAGGAGCCTTGATGTATTCTGCAGCCAGAACAAGGTTTCTCTTTAGATGAATGGGACTTCTTGAGCTTTATTTATGATCAAACCGGAGTTTTACATTGGGAATCCAAAATGGCCTGGAAAGACTTTGTCTCACACAAGCCAGGTCTCAGATCATGGCTGGGAGAGAAACAAAGAGCCTCTTCAGAAGCTGAAAACTCTGTTTCCTCCACAGCAGCCCTGGCCAGGTGAGAACAGAGAGCAGATAGGGTCCAGCTGAACAAAAAGTGCTGAGACCCCCCAATCCCTCAGGTTTGGGTCCTTGGGAAGCCCTTCTCTAATGCAGGATGCTGGAGGCATCCTCGTTTCCCACAGACCCGAGGTCTCCACCGCCGCACAGAGACTCCCCTCCACAGCCCCACGGGACATCCCTGCTGCCCTGCACCAGGGATGGAGCCAGGGCTGCCTCTTGCCCTGCAGAAACCCACACGAGTATGGTTTTTGCTGCCCTGGGGGAGTGAGTCCCTTGGCAGGGAAACTCCCAGGAACCCACAGCAGCAGCCTGAGGCAGGACTGCCATTTCTCCATAGCCTCCATCATCTCCACTGGCTAGGTTTGTCCATCTGCACCTTGGACTCATCTGAACAGGGCTTGTGTCCTCTTCCTGGCCTCGGCACTGCTCCCCACTAACCCCTGAGCGCCCTGACACCTCTCTGCCTGTGCCACAGGGCAAGAGACCCTTTGGCCCTGGGTGAGGCTCTATGTACCTCCTTTTGCCTCCTTTTAGGTACTGGCAGCAATGAGGACACAGGAGAGCTGGTACAAAATCCCACAGGGACCCACCTGGCTTGTTCATTCGGGGCCTGTATATCCCCAAACACAGACCAATGCAGCATGCACTGTGGTTGAACATGCGGCACTAGGGGAACGTTAAGAAACGATATATAAACCACCATCAATCAGACAGACATTCTGGGGTGTGCTGTTTAACAAACTGCATGGGACAAGAGGTCAACAGGACTGGGGACTGTCCCCTTTCTGCATCAGGGCAAGTGTCCCCAGCTCTGAAGCCCTTTGGCACGGCAATACCCATGTGCAGCTCAGCCTCTCTTATTTGAGTTTACATCCACATTTGCTTTGCTTTCCTGAAAGTTTAACTGTGCACAAATACACACAAACATGAGAAATTCAAGCCTGGACACCCTCCAAAGCTCCCGCTGCTTCCCCTCCACATGGGCAATAGGCGAACAGAAGCAGGTGCCAAAGCTGCCATTGATGGGGTTTGGGCTGGGACCCGTATGCATCTTGTGTCTGGACATACAGATATACACGTGTACAGATGAACAGCCACATACAGACATGCAGCAAGCAGTTGAGCTGCAGCCCCGAGAAAGGCTGTGTTGCGTTATCGTACACCAGGGCCAGTAGCACTGATAGCAATATCAAAGGCAGAAAAATCAAAGAGCCTACTGGTATGGGACTGCCGAAACCAGCAGTTGGTCCAAGGCTGGCTGCTTCACGGCTCCCTCGGCATCTGGAGGGATCGTGGGGAGCAGCTCAGTGCCCCAGGTTGGACTTGGCCACTCACCGATGGAGCATCTGCTGCAGAAAAGGACCAAGAGTGGAGCAGGGGCTCCCTGGGCGGTGCTCACGTGGCACCCACAGGGAGCTTGTTTTCAGTCTCCCTGGAGCACAGTGCTCAGTGGTCCCTGGTGGGGCTTTTCTCTGCCGAGCAAGCCAAGGAGACGGAGAGCAGAAGGTGCAGAGAGCAGTCATCTTTTCCCTGCCTTTATTCAAAAAGGAAAACAAATAGAACATTCACATTTTTTTTCTCCACCTATGGGTCATTAAAAGTATTTCCACAACCTCTGTCAGCCCCTTGCCCAGGATAACGCAGGTTTCTCCTTTCTGCGAGGGCGTCTCGCCACCCCGCGATGCGGAGCCGTGCACGCATTAAATATTATTAGGGCACCCTCTGGTGGCACCGCTATAAATCCCAGCACCTGGGGGGGGTCCCGCGGTATTTAGGCCCAGAAGCCGCAGCACAGCCGGCAAACCCACCTGCAGTAAGGAAACACAATTGCATCCTTAGAAAGGAGCCCATAGATCTGCATCCCCGTGTGTGCCTCTACACACACCTTTTCAATTCACTGTCAAGAGCTGGCCGGCAGCTGACCCCAAAGTGTCCCTGTCTCACTGCATCTGTAAATGAGTTTTGCAACAAAAAGGTAGCACGTTTTTTGGCTCCAGGCCTTTTTGTTCATTGTCCACGGTTATTTAACTAGGAAACACGCTGCGATGACCTTTACAAGACTGCCCTGCTTGCAGGCAGTGGCTTCCAGGACCAGTTGCTGGCAGGTTACAGGGCACATCCACCCCAGGGGACTCCTTGGTGTCCCCTTGCCATACCCGCACCAAGAGCATCAGGGTGGCTGGTTTAGTTCAGCAGTGACCACAGCCTTTCCAGCCTGCCTGGTCCCTTGGGATGTCTTTCAGTGTTTCCGCTTTTGCCCTTTGGCAGTTTGTACCTGGTTTTGGGAGCAATGTGAGGCCGCTCCGGCACGAGGGCCACCGTCCCCTCTCTGCCATCCCTGCCTGTGGCAGATGCCGCCGACCCCATCTCCGGTGCTGGGGGAAATTGCGATTTGGATTGGGGGCTCTTTCTGCAACCCCGGGGCCGGGTTTAGCCCACGTTCCTCTCCACCATTCCGAGAGTTAAGCGACACCACCTCTCCACTATCACCTGGTATAAAACTATGAACAGCCTTTCTACACAGTCTGGTTTTCTAGCCAGTGTAAAAAACAAGGTTAAATACTTCATGTGTCATTTTAAATAGAGTGCCTTAGCTGTTGGTGTTTGCAGGGTATTTTCTGTTAGTCAGGAGACAGATTTATGGGAATTAATTTCCATATTGGCAAAGGAACCAGAAACTTTCCCTGAAAAGCTCTGCAAATGCTGGCATTTGAGACATGACCGCTTTCTGCGCGTCTCAGTTGGGAGGGGGGCCTGACCCCAGCCATTTTCTGTGAAGCCAGATGCAAAATTCCACCCCCCACCCCCCAAAAAAAAATACCCTAGCAGAACATCACTGTCAGAAAGAAACACCCTCCCAGCAAGGCCAGCTCCTCCACGGGGCTCGAAGGATTCACAGGCTTTCAGCTAAGCACGGATGTAAATATTTACAGTACCAAGGTCCTGCAGAAAGGCAGTTCATCACAGGAAAGAGCTGTCACCACACCTCTGGGTCCTGCTAAATCATATTTTACCTATCAAATAGATTTTAAAATCACATATATTAGCCTTTCATTTGTGTTATATAAAAGAATGTGCTTTAAATCCTGGTCAAATTAATAGCAACACAAGCTATAAATCCAGCCCGATTTAGTGACAATGTTTTTTCTGTGTGCGCAATATAAATTCACAACTATGAAAAGTAACTCTGAGAGTCTGAGAAATTCTGAAAAGCCATTTAAAAGCATTTTCCCAGGAGGCCCTGAGGAAACAGCCCCACACAAGAGGGAGAGCTGGCAGCGGGGCTGTTTTGATAACCTTCTGCGAGAGGGACCTGCTGAATATTAACGATTACGGCAGGCTGCTGAGAAAAAAAAATTGCTGTAACCCATCCTGCTACTTCTCTCCAGCTCGGATGGAGCCGTGAAGATGTGGCACCTCGCAGAGGGATGGGAATGGGAATATCTCTAAGTTACTGTAACACAGGGAAAAATTATTTTTTAAAATAAACATTTTCTTACAGGAATTGGGGAGTTTGATGTTGAAAGGTGTGGGTACCAGGTGGGTTTGCTCCTGGCCCACAGCAATACCGTGGGGCTGGGTGCTCCGGTGGCACGTCCTGCACCCCCACTGCTGGTGGCAAAACTTCAGACTCTCCTTTCTGCTACTCTGGATGCAGACAGGAGATGTATAAAATAAGAAAAATAAATGAGAAAAAAAAGAAAAAGAAAATAAGAAAAATAAGATCCTCCAAGCCAGCTGGCACAGAGCACAGAATAAACACCTGGGGATGTTGACAGCAGCTTTGCAAGACCCCGTCCCCTGCATGCCAGCAGGTCCAGAGCCGTCCCTGACCTGGCAGAGGCCAAACTGCGCAACCGGTTTCATTTGGCCCATGGGAGGGAGCGGCGCAGCCAGCTGTCATGATAACAAATGCTTTGGAAAGAGTCTTTCTTCAAACAAATAAAAAACACTGTGTAAAAAAGCATTGTGCCATTCCCTGAATTAACAGTTTCATGCAACTCCATCCCAGTTTCTGTCAAGTGATGTCTGTTTATATGCAACCACTTTGGACAAGCTTTTAAATGCGATTAATACATAGTTTGTTTCCTTTTTTGTAAGTGAGAAAGGTGCATTGTCTGTACTGCAAGTACACTTCAACGTGGGGTAAAAAAACCTGAAAATAAAATCAAATCAGTTTAAAACAAATACATTTAGAAGTTAAAACTGAGTAGAGAAAAAAGAGGTTCTGGACTGGAAACTTCACAATCTCGCTTTCCACAGACAATTAGAGGGAAAACTAATTACAGGGTTTGCATAATCTGACCAAAACTAGAGTCTGCTAAGCAACAGCCCCACCACCCCGCATTGCTAATACACCCGAAAAACATCAGAGCAGCTCTGTGCTGTTTGGTGGGTGAAGGGAGATCCAAAGTACTCTGCGCAGTCTCAGGCCTGGCAGGGACTGGAGACTTACTGCTGGAATAACACCTCCAGAAAAATTAAGTATGCGGGATTATCTTTACTATATCAAAGATATGTATAAATATATATTTAAAATAAACCAAAGATTAATTTAAAATTTGAAATAATTTAAAGATTTAACAATTTAAATTATTAAAATAATTTAAAGATATGTATATCTTTAATTTATTAAAGATAGTCACTCACACTGATACTGGAAAGGGCAAAGATGTACCGTCAGCCCCCACTCTGCCTGTGCACCCCACACTCAACCCTGCGGTCACCAAATGCCCCAGCTGCCGCAAGTTCACTGGCACACCTCAGCACAGGCATCACGGGGAACATGATTTAGCCCATTAATAAAGCAAGGCACTTGGTGCTACATACCAAACGGTATCATCCAGTGTTTATTATATTGCAAGAAGAATATACCAGGTGACAAATGGCATGAGAGCTATTATACTAGCATGCAAATGCTGAAGGAGAAGACCAGATTGTACCAGGCTGTGGACGGCTCACCTTCTCCCCTGCCCAAGGCAAGGACCTGAGCCAAAACACTGCATTACAGCTTTTGGAAGGAGCTGCGCTTTAATACTTTATTTCAAAAAGGCTGAAGCAACTTTGAAAAGTGAATCCCATGCTGCTAGGGTAATGCTAGGGCAAAGTAGTCACGCTGTGGCCCTATGAGTGTGCGTTTAGTTTTACTTATGTGTGCAATTCCTTAAAAATCAATTAGTCTACTCCAAAGACTAAAACGAAGCACGTACACGGCCACCTACAGAATGAGGGCCATCTGGTAACTAGAAAGACATAAAATGTGAGAGAAACCCTGTTTCTGCAGCCACTGCTCCAGAGGGATGCAAGAAGCATGGCTTGGGGAGAGCAAGAAGGGGTGAAGAAACGCCCTCTTCACTGTGCATGCAGTCCCTAAGCCTGGGGGCAGCCCTGGAGACACAGCAGGATATATTCAGAGAAGAGTTAGGAGACTTCTTAGTGCCTTTCTAAAGGCAAAGCTTTGGAGCGGGTGCACTGCAGCCTGGGATCAGCCAGCTGCTGGAAGTACCCATGCCCGGGGTTTTCCTCCAAAATGATCATAGAATCATTTAGGTTGGAAAAGCCTAAGCACCTCTACACGTCTTTTAAATACCTCCAGGGATGATG
>NW_008795909.1:11999015-12060355 GCF_000699145.1 Aptenodytes forsteri
TAGAATATTTCATCTGCCTCTTCATCCTGGTTGGGTGGTCTATAACAGACTCCCACCACAATATCTGCCTTGTTAACCTTCGCCCTGATTCTTACCCATAAACAATCAACCCTACCGCCACTATCATTAAGCTCTAGACAATCAAAACAATCCCTAACGTACGGGGCTACCCCACCACCTCTCCTGCCTTACCTATCCCTTCTGAAGAACCTTCGCCCTGATTCTTACCCATAAACAATCAACCCTACCGCCACTATCATTAAGCTCTAGACAATCAAAACAATCCCTAACGTACGGGGCTACCCCACCACCTCTCCTGCCTTACCTATCCCTTCTGAAGAGTTTATAGCCATCCATTGCAGCACTCCAGTTGTGCGAGTCATCCCACCATGCTTCCCTGATGGCAACTATATCACAGTTTTCCCGCTGCACAATGGCTTCCAGCTCCTCCCGCCTGTTGCCCATGCTGCATGCGTTAGTGTAGATGCACTTCAGTTGGACTATTAATCCCACCAACTGTTTGGGGGGAGAAACCCTATGTCCTACATGATCATTCTCAGGTGCTTCCATGGTTTTAACACATCCATAACCCTTGCATCTTTGCTGCTGCATCGATCTCCATCCCCTACCTCCACTGAGACAGCAGACCAAAGGACCTCGCTAGCATACCGTCCCTCAAACATTGGCATGCCACCCCCAGGCTTATCTCTAGCAAGCCTGGTTTTATCCCTTGCACAGGCGGGAACTGGAACCCTGCAGAAGACATCTTTGTGCCCAGTGTGAAGGACACCCACAGCAAACTGGGACCTCTACTGCTGTCAGAGAGTGCCTGACAGAGCCAGGCTTGTAACGAGCTGCCTCCCCAGCTAACACGAGACCTCTTGCATCTTTTATATCAGGCACAATAGAACAAAGGGCATCCATTCACATTTGTGAGTAGTGCAGAAAGCAATGGCCAGGCTGTCAGCAGGTTTAAGTACACCATGTGTGCACAGAGGGGTCGTCAACCACCTTGCCTCCCCCCAGGAGCAGCCTCCAGGGCATTGATCAGAAGAGAAGTGGTGGATGCTCTCCTGATTGCATTTCTGTACTAGAGCTACACAAGATCAAATGCAATTCTCAGTTTTGAGCAATGCCCAAGTGTACAAGATATTTTTGTTGCCATGCTGGCTCCAGTGATGGCCACCGGAAACAGATGGGGGCAAGGCCAGGGACACCCAGAGGGGTCTGAAGAAGGAACTCCAGCAGCTCCCCAAACCAAAGGAGAAAGCCAGCAGGCAGCACACACAGGTGAGACATGAGGGTACGGCAGGAACAAGTACAGCACAAGGATGGGGACTGCTATAGGATGGACTTGAGCAGGGTAGAATGAAGGTCAGGCTGTTGTGAGGAGCTCCAGCTCCAGGACATCATCTCTAAAGACCCCTCCCCAGCCCACTGAGATGAACAAGTGCTTCTGACATCAAAAACCACCAATACCAGACAGGGGGATGGGATGCTCTTGAGAGTTACCATCTCTGGCTTGGTGTGCTGCAGGGACTTACTTCCACCACCCACCAAAATGCCTGGTGAACCTCCTGGAGGTGCAGTGAGCCCCAGCAGGCTTTTCTATGTGGCAATGCCCTGACTTATTACAGGCTGCCCTGGGTCACCAGCCACCAGCAGGCAAGGGTCCAGCTGGCTACCAAGGGCACTGCCAGATCTAGCTGAGTGCTCGCAGGACAGTTTGGGCCAGCTAAGGAGGAATGGAGGAGTTCCCAGTGGGACACACAGGTACCCAGTGGCCAAATCCTACTGCAAACCACCACCAAGGAGAGAGATTATAAACAAAGAAAAAGAACTTAAGTTCAACCAAATTGACAGAAAAAAACCAAAAAAAAGCATAGTCCAATTTCACAGCTAGGGGCAAAAATCCACGCCAGTCCTTTGCAAAAAATGAAGAAACATCTCTCGCCATTGCAAGTCTACCCAGCAAGAGGCACTGGGACACCAGTAAGCTGGTACACCAACACCCCAGCCTGCAGCTGCCTGCTAAGGTGGGCACTGCAAATGGTGCACCTTCATCAAGGTGCCAAAGACCAAAAGCAGAGCATAGTCCCCCCAAAGCACCGCTTTGTGCCCAACGCAAAGTCAGTTCCCAGCTGCCAGAGCTGGTGGAGTTGGCTGAATGTCATTGTCAAACATCAATGCAGCCAAGTTGCACCAAAAGCTCTTCTAATCAACACCCCCAGGTGTTTGCTGTCCTTAGCAAGCTAATCTTTGCAGCCACCCCACAGCTCTGGGTGCCCAGGCAGGGCAGAATTGCTCACTTGAAGTGGAGCTCAGCTTTTGCTGGAGGTAACCTCAGACAAGATAACCATCAGGGTCCATCAACTTCATAGGCAACTCCCATTAATTTCAGCTAGCGTGATTAGACCAAAGCAGCCAAGCGGCAACAGGCAAGAGAAGGCCAGACAAGAGCAGGTTTACTGGGCAATAGGAGTTACACAGACACAAGGCTCTCAGGTTTACTCAACCCAACAGCTGTATCCAGGGTTTTTTTTTTTGTTTTGTTTAAAAACATTAAATAGGAGGTTCAAGCTGACATAGCACAAAGCTAATGAAACACAGTTAACTATAAAAAGGAAATAATCTGATAAACCTGGGGCAGGAAAGTCCTTGGCAGCCGCTGTGTCTCAGGTTTCAGCAGGGCTTCCAAGCAGGAGCTGTGTTTGGGAAAACATCTGCTGGTTTCCATGGCCATGCGCCAGAGCCAGCCAGCCCCAGGTGCAGCACCGTGCCAGGAACCACCTTCTGCAAACAACCCCAAGGAGCCCGGAGGAGCCAGCGGGTGCCACTGGCAGTGCCCCAGGAACAGACCTATAAGCCAGCTGGCACCTCCAGGAACACACAGCTGCCCAGCTCCGCTGCCCCAGTACCTGGGGTCTACGCAGGGGAAAACCAGCACAGCCGTGTCATGCCCCGTTCACACTCTGCCTGCTGCCGCCCAGTACGTTTATGCCATGGCTTAAACTTTTGCCAGACATTGTTTTAGAAAAAAATTTTTAAAGAAAAAAAAGTGAATGGCACTGAGGTTATGTTCAAGTTTTTCCACATCCACCTGCACAGCTCATGGGCCAGGGGTTATTCGGTCTGCCTGAAGCTGCTGCATGCTGTAGTTTTAGTTTGAACTTTACTGACTACATATGAAAAGAATCCAATGTTGTTTTTAACATGCACATTTTAATGAAGCAAACATTTCTATTTAATAAATTATAAGATACAATTTTACAATCCTGCATTTTATTCCAGTTTATTTTGTTTTTACTTCCTAGTTTACAATGTAGTGAGCATTTCACATTAAGGCACAAAAAAGCACAGTAAAAAACCCCAACCTTCCTTTATTTCCAATGACTGTGCTGGAGAGTAGTGCATCCACACATAACTACAGAACCGTAAGCGTGAACTTCTCCCTAGGACAGACAGTGACATTTCAACAGGTTTTCAACAAATCCTACCTTCTCCTAATCACAGAGTTAAAGCTCATTTGGAGAGTTTACTAAAGCCCCAGCAGCTGACAGCAATTCAGATACACACTTGGGAAGTAGCATGGAGTAATCCAGGACAAACAGACAAGTTATCATGGAAGTTTTCACTCCCTAACCCTCAGCAGGAACGCCTTTTGCAGCACAAAGGGGATTTCAGGAGAGATGAGCATGCTTCAGGCATGTCCTTGGACCGAGACATAATAAAACAACTTGCACCAAAGATAGGTTTGTTGATTGGTATTGCTATTATTGGTAAATTTGCACACCCGCCCTCCCTCCCGCCTCATACCCGACTCCTGGCCCACAGCCTCCAGGGAAACTGCTGATCATCTTCCCAATGCACCACTGTGCTCTGACCTGCATCAATTTTGGGTCACGCAGGTGAGAGCTATGCCTGGCTCAGCAAGTTTAGGGGCTTTGTTTAACCCAGCCAAACCGGGGGTTGTTCTTAAAATAAATCAAAAAGAGTGTGGGGAGTTACCTGTAAAGTTACAGAAATCTCACCAGAATCCCAAGCTAATTAAAAAACACATTGCTAGCATCATGGCCAAAAAGCTACCTGT
The DNA here is from genome assembly GCF_000699145.1 of Aptenodytes forsteri. Classification (NCBI taxonomy): domain Eukaryota; kingdom Metazoa; phylum Chordata; class Aves; order Sphenisciformes; family Spheniscidae; genus Aptenodytes; species Aptenodytes forsteri. The sequence continues at coordinate 12,003,106 of NW_008795909.1, forward strand.
CTAGATTTACAAAGCATTAGCATAGAAAGGCTGAAAGCTTCCAGGAAGTCATTTTCAGTCTGCTTTTGGTTTGCTATATAAAAGATAAACTTTTCCTAATTGTAAACCATTAGCAAAGCATTTTCAGAAACATTTTAAATTTGAGTGGTAAAGCCACTTCTAGTAGCTTTTTATAATGTTAAGCGTTAAAATTGATCAAGTATACAAAGGCACCTATTATAGTACCAGTTTTACCTCATTTCTTTACAGAAAAGAATTTGAACTGGGGACAGCCCAAGTCATATTCCATAACTAAAACGTAAAGTCTCCAGTCAAATAAAATCAGTAGTTAAGATACCCAATTACAAAGACAAATTCCAGTTTTCAATTAACATCTAAAGTCTTTAACATCCACAAGGGAAATTAGTGTCTAGTTATCCACATGATTCTCCAAACATTAACAGTGACTCGGACAGTACTGCAAAGGTACAATTTGAGGAGGACATTAAATAGATTGACATTAGGTTGGTAAGTAGGATAGAAGTGAAATGCTTGTGAAAAATAAAGTTACAGAGTTTACTTCTGACTGTATTGAAATGTGAGCCGTGTGTATCTAGATACTGCATTTTGCAACAGGACTGCACCCAGTATAACTCTACATCTGAATTGCAAACACAAAGATCGACTCAGACACTGGACAAGTTTAAGGAACAGTGACATGGAAAGGACTCCCGGGGATGTGCTCGTCACCCCATTTCACTGCCAGAATATAGTCACCCCTTTCCTTGACGACATACATTACATTGTACTGATGGCTGCCCAAATGCTTGATGGACACCTCTTCGCATGGTATTGTAGGTCCATGGACACCAACTAACAACATATTTGAACCTGCAGCAAAACAACAGACTGTTAGCATTCCTAAGCTTAAACAAACAAGCATGGTTGTACCATAATATATTAGCTCCATAACACAAGGATTTTATTTTAATTCACAGAGTGGCAGTCTAAGGTATGGCCCACTAATTTGGTATAAAGAGGGAATTTTATTTAAAAAAACCCAAACCTTCAGCCTCACAGAGGCAAGGGTTTATTTGTGCATTTTGCCAGACCTGACAGGCTACCACTACCTAACTGGAGCACAGGAGACATTAACACTGCTTGTGAAAGCGAGCAGGCATTGCTTTTCAAGTACCTCGTTAGAAGTTACTAGAGACCAGTGAACATTGCTGGCCTGTAATCCACCCACCACAAAGCTCCCAGATGATGATGATCAGCGCTCAAGGCTTATGGGAACACCTTGCATTACAGGCTACAATGCACCACGAGGGTTGCTTAAGTTGAGCAACCTGTTTGTTCTCCTGCCATAACCCTGTGGTTTCCTTCAGGTGCACCTGGCTTAGAAAAAGCCATTTGGAGAGGAACTGGCATCTTTACAGTCTCTATATTAGGATTGATTTGGTGAGCACCATGTAGCATTTAGTTTTTCTTTGGAACCAGATCATTACCTCAAGCTCTGAATTTTAACTTTGCAAGTTGGTTTAGGGCAAAAATGTCCAGCTAAACCACCCCGACATCCAGCTGGTTCCTGTACCCATACCTGCTTTGCTGCAGTCCACAGAGAAGGAGCTTTTCTGACCAACAAAAGCCTTTGAGAGTCCTGCTCCCCGGGAAACCACTTTGCTAGCATCTGAGGTGGATTTGGGAATGGCGCTATAGCAAGTTTCAGTTGACGACCTTGTCACCGACTCTACCAGGATGGAAGAAGTTTCGTTGGCGCTGCCTGGGCTAACCAGTCGCTGTCCTGGAAACAGAAAAGACTTCTGACATTCAGATTCACCCAGTCTGAAAGGCATTTACAAGGAGGTTTCGAAACCCTCCTAATGACTAGCATGCATTCTGCATCCAAAATGCATTTTCGGAGAGGAGCAATTTCCTACTTGGGTTTTTAAGCTGACATCTTCCAGCAACACTGGCAACAATCCCATCCCAGAGCCCTTGAGTGGTTAAAGGACCACACAAACTTCAGGATTCATTAAGCAAAGCTGGCCGCTCAAGAAGAGTTAATTGTGCTCCAATCACCAAATGCCAAAAATGACTCGAGTTGGCAGAAAAGCAGGTGCAATTTTGCAACAACCCATTTTGAAAGCAGAGCAAGTCCTAGCCCGGGGGAGCGCAGTCTCTGCCGTCCGCTCCCAAGAACACCACCGCGCCACAGGCACCAGGAGAGGGTTCACTAGCTCAGGGGCAGCAGTAGAGATGAACTCCAGGCTGTGCTTAAACCCAGCACTGAAGAAAGAGCGAGCTTCCTAAACCAGCCTTCCTTGCATCATCTGAAAGCCTCCCAGACATTACTGACCTTTGGTTAGGTGACACCTGCACCAAAATGAGACCAAGAGGGGCATCACTTATGCTACAGGCGTCCAAGGTTTCAGGCTTCGGAGGGGAAGTCATTTTTCCCCACTGCCAGTGCAGCACCCTAATGCTAGGTCAGGATTTAATATTCCCCTGTGAAGCTGCTTTACAGCCCTCCACTGAGTCAAACTGGCAAGCTCCATGACTAATGCTCCTGTAGCCTCTCCTGAGATCCCTCATCTAGGCTTTGGAGGTGATGGGGAAAAATGTTTCGCCTCCTGTATTTTTGGGCATCTAAACTTTGAATGCCGCACTATCTCAGAGGGATATATTTGCTGAATGACACAAATTACTTCAGGCACACAGTAAATACTGGTTAGCTTTTTACCTGTAACCTTTGCCTTGAAGGGGCTGCCCACTATGTGGTTAGGTCCACCATATTTAACTCCAATTAAATAGTTTCCTGGAGCCATGGGTGTGTACATGACTTTGTAACCTTCTGGAGTTTCCTGGCAGTCCATTTTCACCTTTGATGGCCCTTCAATTGTAACAGAGAGGGTACCTGGACCAGCCTTGGTCGTGTTAATGAAAAACTCCGACTGCAATCCTAGAAAGATGTAGCACAGTAAGACACACTCTTCCTCACACCCGATGTTATAAAAGCAGCCTGTTATTAAAGAGGAACAGGTAATTCAGTGCAAGATGAGGCTGCACAAGGCTGCAGGCAAGGAGGGACAGTGTGCCTCCCCCCAGCATTCTTGCATGGGCCAGCCCCAACCAGGGGCTCTGCACCCCGGCGGTCTCCCCACCAGCATCCCGGCTCCCTCCTCTGCTCACACTGTGTGACTGCGAGGCAGGCGGGAAAAGGGGTTATGAGAGCCCTTTAGGACCAAAATAGAAGGATTTTGGCATCAAAAGACTGGCCTAGAGAGAAAACTCTTAGAACAAGAGCCTTTCTACAGGGCATTGGAGCCTGTGCCGACACAGCCTCCTGCATGGCTCAGCTCGGGAAAGCTCGGAGCCATCTTGCTGCCTGGACTATAAATCAGCAGCAAAGAGCCCACAAGAAAGCAGGAGATCTCCTGGAGGAGACGGGTGTTTGAACTGCTCGGCAACAGCACTCCAAGCAGTTTGTGGAAACAAAAGCTTGTTTAATTACAGCATCTGGTTAACACGGCTGAATTATTGCTGCTAATACTAAGCCAATGACACAATGCCAGCAACGCAAGAAATTAAGCACGGCTTTCAGCCCCCAAAGAATTTACTCTCAAACTCTGGCTTCAAATGTTTATGATCTTTGGGCTGTTGTATCAGACACTGCTGAGGAGGAATAAAGTGCTCGAGCTCAGTCAAAACCAGGATGGTTATGGGAAAGTTTACTACAGCTGCGACTGAAGCATGCAAGCATGGTGGTAAACTAGGGAGAAGTTTCTAGCCTCTCCACACAAGAGGCTGCTGTGTCGCAAGGCTGGAAGAACCTGGCTCCCACAGAGGATTGTACCATCTTCCAGTACTTTAAGCAGTAAATCTCACTGGCACCGCCTGCCTGGGAGGTAAGGCGGTCAGCTTGCAATATGCACCCCTCAACCAGAGGAAAATTAATTTCCAAAGCCAGCAAGCTTCACAGCTTCTCACTGAAGACTTCTTGCTCCAAAGTCACTGCTTTTTCCCTGTGCCCCAAATGAAGGCTCGCATTGTTGGAGGCTGCAGACGCGCGCCCCTCCTGGGGGGACGTTTCAGGTGCTCAGCCACCAGCTATTGAAACCTCTACACTAAGATCATTGTTCGGAAACGCTGCTCAGCAGCTCCCAAGGCACTGAGCTTTTGGCAGCAGCCAGGATTCAACAAGGGGGCACAGAGTAACTTTGCTGAAGTTAAACAGTCTATTTAGATTAAAAACAACCCCAAGCACCTTTATAGATGGAGAAAAATTCCCCTGTCCCTGATGCATCAGTGGCTAGTATTAATGAGTGCTTTTGTTTCCACCTATTAAAGCAGCACAGGCTATAATATCTTTATTTTACATAGTATATTCGCGTGTTTCCAAAACCAACTGCTTGGTTTCTCCAGAACAACAGAAGCTTTGACTGAGTAACTGCAGGTTTTTTTTTCCAGGGAGAAAAAAAGGTACGAAGTGGAATCCACAAAAGACAGCAGTAGATAGGATAAGGGGAACTAGCTATCACTTTGCATATCAAAAGAAAAAAAAAAATCAGTTTTACTCTGCTATTCACCTGTGTGTGGATCAGAGTTTTACTCTGCTATTCACCTGTGTGTGTGGCCCAAGAAAGCACACAATTAAATAAATCGGAGTGCATATCCTGGAATGTTTTCATACTTTCTTACTAAGGCCATAAATCATATAAATAAAAAAACTGTAAACCCTACATTCTTGAGTTGAGAACTATCAGATGGGGCAGCCACAGCAGATAACTAGGTGTCAGATTCAGCATTTGCACTGCATCTGAAGCATGTATAGCACACTGCAAACAGAACAATCCACCGTACTTCCTAGAGTTTACACATCATATTACATGTAACTTGAAATTTCTTAGAGGTGCAAGCACTGAAGAAAGGTAACTGGGTACACCCTTGTACCCATTTAATTAATAGGGGTACACAAGTTAAACAAGACTCCTTCAACTGGACAGCCAACTCAGTATCTGCATTCACAGAAGCCTCTGGCCTTTGCAGACATCGTGTTCACATGTGGAAGGGAACCAGAGCGTCTCGGGAGCTCTGAGGGGCCACCGACATGGAGCTAAGCTAACTGGCAGAGTCGTACCCCAGCTGCTAACCAGTTCAAGTGAACTCATGCTGCAGTTGCTGGTTTACAGAGGTTTTAAGTTCATTAAGGCTCAGTATAGCCTGCAGACTCGCTAATTGATGGTTATAAGACTTGAGGAGCATGCGAGAAAGCAAAATTAGCCTGCGCCCAAGTCGGCAGAGAATGTGGGTTAGTTCAGCTGCCTTAGCAGGGAAAGTCATGTGAAAATATGTCTAGGAACAGCTTCTGTCTCTCTCAGAAAGCCAAAGTGCAAACAAGTCTGTATCAGAGCTGTAAAAGAAAGGTTACCCGTGGTACCGCTCTCCAGGCCGGATCCGTACGCCGTGACGAGCGCGGGATTGCCCGCCTGCCCAGGCTCTCCAACACGCACTTTGAAAGGGCTGCCCACGACATGGCTTCCGTTGAACTTCACGTCAATTGAGTGGATGCCATTTTCATGGGGGATGAACCGAACGGCATACTTATCTGCAAGACAGAAGTGGCTTTTCTGATGTATCAGAGATAATGAAACAGCAATTAAACCCAGCAAAGGACTGGTTAGCAACCTAAGCAAGGCTTCTGTAACATTTTGACATATTTTGGTCCCAGCTTAAGCAAACTCAGCTACACAGGCTGCTAAGCTCATATTTAAGTAGGAAAATGCTGTATTTATCACAGGAGGTGTCACAGGTTGCATTTTCACCTTGTCTACTAAGATCTGATCTCAGCCGTCATCTAGCCTGCAGGGTGAGTTTTAGGGTTATTTGCCTCACACATGCACTAAACATGACAGCTTAATCACAGCCCAACCTGTCAGCGGTCGAGGGAGCAGCACAGAGAAGAAAAGCAGCTGGTAAGAGCAAGCCAAATTGTACCAGCAGACTGAGCGTACTGCTCTGACACCACAGACACCACACCTTTATTTAATAAAGTCATTTAGCAATTTGCTGATATTTAACATTTTTTGATTGCGTGTTAACCCAGAGGGGGGACTGATCTTCCCCAGCCAGACAGCTGCTGTCTGTCCATATACAGACCGTAACTCATTCAGACTTCAAGTGAAAAAGAAAAGCTCATTGCTGAAACAGGTGTTGAGCTTTCTGTAGTGTTTGCTTATATTCAGCTTCCTTGACATTTCGTATGAAGGAGTGAGTGCAAGTTAAAAATAAACTATTAGTCAAAGATGGAAGCATAGCTTTAAAAAATAAACTTCTTCCCTGGCTAAATTCAAAAATCACATCATATTTCATTTATGACTAATATCACTGTACCTTCACTGGCAAAGCTAAATTCAACAATCACATCATATTTCATTTATATGTGACTAATATCACTGTACCTTCACTGGCAAGCCAAGACTTAAATATCTGTACCTTAGACAAGTTAGGGCTCAGTCATTTCATGAGCTACCTAGGAAAAGCATGGACATAACCCTGACCGAACAACTCGACACCAAGAAGTCATTCTCCAAGCAAGGTGCTTGTCCCTTGGGTACACTGTTCACAAGCCAAAGCTACTAAACCCCCTCGCTGTGGGGCAGCGAGTATGTTTTGGAGGTCACCCAGTTTGTTTTGACCAATGTACAGCTGTGCTTACCTGGCTCCAGCTCAGACACATGGCACTCTTCTACAGCTCCGGAGGGGCTGTGGACTTTAGCATCGATCTTGCCCTTTGCCCCATTCAGCCTTATAGCAAAGGATGCCGGCTGATTAACTTTTAATCCAGACTCCTGAGAATGCAACAGTCAGGTTATCAAATTTAAACTTCTCATTTCAGACAGCGTAAGATTTGTGGCAGGGAAATAACCACTTCAGCACAGTATTTTTTTTGTTTTAGATTTCAACAAAAGGTGTAAAGTTGTGACTTGCGCTAACTCTCAAATCAGAAGCTCTCTCCCGCTTAGGGGGTGTCTGATTTAGGAGTAACCCATATTGGCTAGGCTGATTTTTCCCATGGTAACAGACCGTTTTTGGAAGCCAGACGACTCTGCCAAATCAGGCAGAGACAGGTTTACGAGACTAGTCACCCACTATCACTGAGGTCAGCCCCCAGTATTCAGGCACTTGATTTAAAGGATGTTTAAGCTATAGCTCCATTTTCAGCCCATTCATTCATTCCAGATTCATTCAGGGGAAAAGCCTCCAATAATCCAGTTGTCTGAAAGAGTAATATGCATGTTTATATTTGCCACAAGAGGCTGCATTTAGAATACCACCACAAGACAGCTTAACATGAGAAAGTAATTTAAAACACGAAACCAGATGTTGCCGTGCTGTCAGGCCATCAGTGGAAGGCAAGGCAGCTCAGCATCGGTGCTGCAACGGTCCTCAACCAGAGCAGCCCATGCAGCTATCCAGCAGTAATGTTTTATGCTGAACATACTTTACCTGATTTTATTTTCAAATAAATCCTGAAGAGGGAAATAAATGCAACTGAGTAGAACTGAGGTACAATGTATAACGCAAGTCCCTGATGCGGGTTTAGTGGAGGCTGATGCTGCACAATGCGCTCCGCTACCAAATACTCAGCTTTATCTGCCTCTCCAGGACTTAATTGAAGCGAGTATTCCTGTCAAAGAGTCTTTAAATGAAACACAAGAGAAACATCAATACCACAGCGACTAATTAACGCCCTTGTAACTCCTGGTTAGAAGAGATTACTATCAGATCAGGCTGTCATGATTCATTTACACAGCCAAGGTGCGGAGGAGTCATGCAGCCCAGGCAAACTCCTGGGGACCACAGCTGAGACATAATGAAAAAATCCTCAACTGAAGTACTAATTGCTTATCGCAACTCGATGACTGAGGTACAGTATATTTAGACACAGATTCTCAGTCTCACATCCAAGTTTCTGGCTTAGGAGGTTTAAGTCAGGCCTTAAATGTTACTTGTATTTTAATGCACGTAACCACACACAAACAAAAACGGTATGGTGAGGTTAACAGATGAGCCCAGACCAACTACAAAGCTGTGATTCACTACTGTTCATGAATCATCTGAGCTACAACTGTGTGGTTTTGTGACATCAGTCAGAGCAAATCTGTGCTCTGACCTCACAGCAGGGCCCCCTCCATCTGCCCACGTGAATGCTCCAGCAAGGCTGCAGCAATGTCCCAACCACGCAGCCCTACGCTGCCTCACCCGTGGAAACACAGCTCTTCACTCCACATGCCAACCGAGCAACTCGGTACCAGCACGATCACTGGTGGTTCACTTTCATGTTTCAGTTCTCCTTGGCCTTCCCCTAGCTAATGGGGTAGAAGGCAAGTTTTAGCTCCTCCAGTGCTATTTCTAGAGCCTCTTATTCTTAATTCCCAAGTGTTAGCACCTGGAATACACTCAGTTGAGCCTTCTGCCTTCAAAATCTGGCTAGCCAGAGCTGGGTCAGCTCTACCAGCCCAAGTTACCAAGGGGCCAGCTGCCAAAAACCTCTTTCTGGCTGCAAGCTGAGCTTGAAAACAAGCACCAAGGCAAGGCTATTCCTAAGAAGAAAGGACAACCATTTTGGTCTTGGAGAACAAGGACGAAACCAGTCAGTGTGGCAAGTTGTGGAGATGTTCCCTTATGTCTCACCTGAAGGCTAGTGACAGTGAGCCTGCGAGCATCATCAGAGGGGGCGATGACGGGAACCAGGTAGGGGCTTTCAGGAATGTGCTCGTCATTGAACTTTATGGACACCTCATAGTTGCCTGCAGGGAGAAAAGAAGCCGTGAGTGCCCTTAGTTTCTTTGAAAGTAGCATTCAGTGTTATTTCAGTGTGGTTTGGTTTTGGTACGTACCTGGCTCTTGAACTATGTATGATACACCACAAGATCCATCTTTATGGTCCTCAAAGGCGATTTCTGCTTTACTTGGGCCTTCTACAGCAATAGACAGACCTCCAGCTCCAGCTTCCCGTGTCCATATACTGAACTCGGCTGTTGAAGCACACAAGAGCATACACAAGAGTAAGTTTGCTGCTGCTGGGTTGCAGCTTCTTCCTAGCAGACCATGCAGCATCCCATACTTATGTGTATGAGGAATGGTACCTCGTCCCATCATCCTGGGTGGTAACACTTTGCAGTTTCTCCAAGAGGTTCCTATTAGCCTTGAATTAGCCTATCAGCCCTCTATAACACACCTTACAATCTCAAGCTCATCCTGTGAGAGCAGTCAGTTTCCAAAATGCAGATTTCCAGACTTCTCCATCTGCATGACGCAGCAGTATTATTTCTCCATGTTTCTCCACTGACCACCCCTGGCTTGGGGTGACCCTATGGTGTTACACCAACCTCTGCTCAAGCTCTCAGAGGAGAGGCCAACAGAAACCAAAGCACTGCACTGCAGACCTGTGCACGGCGGGCACTGGAGCCTAGCGAGAGCAGAGGACTCACCTGGGACACCTGTCTCTCCACGCTCCAGCCCTGGGCCTCCAGCTCTCACTTTATGGGCTCCTCCCTCGCCCAGCGGCCCCACAGTGAACTGGAAGGGGCTGCCTGGCACCGGCTGCCCTCTGTATTTGACATCCACAGTGTGGACCCCCATTTCTTGGGGCACAAAACGGACGCAATAGGTGTTTTTGTCAGCTTCTACGATTTCGGCATCAAAGTTTCTTCCAGAGGGACTAGTTACCTGGGCTGTCATATCCCCACAATCAATTTCTAACAAGAAGAGAATAAAAAAAATGCAGATTAGAAAATGACAAAGGGTTTTGGTATTTTGTTTTTGGAAGCAGGACCTGAGCTCAAGTGATTACACAGTACAAATGACAGAAGAGGCATGTAGGTGCTAGTTTGTATGCTCAGCTAGATGCATGCTACCGAGCAGCAAGCCTGGCCAGTTGCAGCTTACCAGGTGCTATGGAGGCAGATGAAGAGGCTGGATAAGTGCAGCCAGCTAAGACTGGCCTACGTGATTCACATTTGCCAGAGAGCAGTACAAACACTTAACAGCCAACATGATCTTAAAACCCTGGAGCCAGGGTGAGCTGTGCAGCCCATTCTCCAGCCTGCTGTACACAGAATAGATTAAGGCTTCCCTGGTATTTATTTCTCCATATGTCGATCATGGTTGTGCTTATTTTTAACTGTTCAAAGAGACCACACTACCAGTGTTTCTTCCCTAAACTATCTTAATATGAGGATGACTTAACAACACTGAAGTTCCTATTTCCACTGCTTCAGGTATGTCCATGCTATACAAGTGCAAGTTATAGTTATGGGGATAAGGACGTTACTTACCTGGAATTTTTAGGTTCAGATCACATATGCTTCCTACTGTTGCAACAGAGGGAGCCCGTCTTGTTCGTGTGATGCTCTCCTTAACTCTTCCTTCACCACTTATCTTCACAGTAAATGGGCTGCCTGTAAGTACCACAGCAAGTCATTCCTCCTCTGCTCATAACACACTGCATCGAGGGGAGGAGTGAAAGCTTCCTCTGACTTGTAGTGGATCATAGGGGAGGTTTTAAAGCCAGCTAACAGTCAGGTCCAAGTGGAATACACCCATGTAACCAGAACAGTTTTGGATGCTTGCTGCTTGTGGCGGGTACTGGTAGGACCTCCTTGAATCTTTGGGACTTACAGTCCGAGCCAGATCACACAGCCCACCCGCAGTTCCAGTGCACTGGCTGGGTAAGACTTTTGTTGTACTAACCAAAAAGTTGCCCAACACTTCTGCTTACCTGGAATATGTTCATCTGCAAATTTAGTGGACACAATGTACACGCCAGGTACAGTTGGAAAATAGGACACTTTGCAAGTTCCATCTTCTAGGTCCTCAGTTTGGATATCTACCTTGCTGGGTCCTTCAACTGCCAGTGAAATCCCACCATAACCTACAATACAGCTAAGTTAGCCTCAGATTTCAATAGTGCTATTATAAAATTGACATAAAATAGTCCAAACCCATAGCAGTAGCTAGTTGGTAGGTTTGTATCATAATGGGCACATAGGAGTTGCATGATGCCTTAATGACGTTTTTGTAGTCCTAATCAGTCAGATATTCAAGGCACAGCATGCATTCAGCTCCTAAAATGCTCTGACCATATCCCTTTTATTTCATTAATGTTGAAAAGTTAGCTTCAAAGACTGTGGCCAAGGCTCCACATTAAACCAAGAGGGAAATATCGTCCTCATTTCCTTCTTGCTGTACACAACAATACTAGAATCAGAACCATCAAACAAAGGAAAAGCTTCATCAGCGCCTCAGTGACAGTCCCTGTTGGCTGTAACAGAAGACATCAGCCAAGACAATGCAAAGCATTTTAGAAGTTAATAGCATTGTCTGTAGTTAATAACTGACAATAATGACCGTGCATGCTTAATACATTATTTGCATCCGCTGCTTTGCGGCTTGTGACCTGGTGGTTGCACACTGAGGGAGACAATGCTCATTTAGAGAGGATGCATGTCTCACAGCATCTCACAGTCCCTTTGTGATGGAACTAACCTGCATCTCTTGTGTCTACAATGAAGTCACACATTTCAAAGGTTCGTCCTTCTACCAAGCCACGTCCAAAAACTCTTGCTCGTCTGGCATCTCCTATCTCAGATTGGACCACCATAATTGTTACAGGGCTGTTTGGTACATGGCTCCCGTTTTTCTTGATGCTAACCAGATGTTCTCCTACTTCCCGTGGAATGAATGAGATGCCTACAAAGCCTCAGCATCTACAGTCCCTTTGTGATGGAACTAACCTGCATCTCTTGTGTCTACAATGAAGTCACACATTTCAAAGGTTCGTCCTTCTACCAAGCCACGTCCAAAAACTCTTGCTCGTCTGGCATCTCCTATCTCAGATTGGACCACCATAATTGTTACAGGGCTGTTTGGTACATGGCTCCCGTTTTTCTTGATGCTAACCAGATGTTCTCCTACTTCCCGTGGAATGAATGAGATGCCTACAAAGCAGAGAAATGTGACAAACTTACTCATGTTATACTTGATTTAAATGCCTTAATCACACCAAGAAATGAAATACTGAAAGAGCACTCTCTTTACACGTGTTGAAGTGTTCCTCTCAAATGGGCCACACAGGCATTCACATATGCTGACAAAAAGCACTTCAATCACAACCTGGCACATCACATGCAAGCTAACACAAGGAGTAATTCTTCATACTCTTCTGTCTTTGGCCAACTGTACCAAACAATATCAACCACTTGGTTTGACAATGCTCTCCTAGGAAGGAGCAGAGAAGTCAGTCGTTTTACATAGCAAAGCAAACTGGAATAGAGGCTACTATACTACTCTCTCAGATCAAGACTGTCAGAGCTTACCAATGTGGTTATTGGGTAGCCTCTTCAGAAGACAAGGCTCATCACGACCTGATGGGGCTTTAATGCTGGCTGTTAGGAGACTGAGATCAGTCTCATTGATGTCCAACAAAAAGTCAGCGGCAGAACCAAGCTTAACCTGGGACCGTCTTCTGTTATCATCTGAATACATAAAGAGAAACGAGACAGAAAATATTACAAGGTTAAGCGCAGAACAAGTCAGAGGACTTCATGTTCCGGCCACAAACCAGGTCCCCCATGCTATCAGAGGTTAATTTTCATTATGAAGTGTTTCCAGAAGTCTAAACTTTATACCTGTGATCTTGGCCGTGAACGGACTGCCCGGGATGTGCTTGTCATTGTACTTGACCAGGATGCTGTAGTTCCCAGGTAGAGTAGGCAGGTACGTGACTGTGCACGTCCCGTCTTTGTTATCAATGCAGCTGATCTCTGCTTTTGAAGGTCCTTCAATAGCCAAGTCCAGCCCACCTAGGAAACAAGGAGAACAGCACTTCTGTAAGTCTTCGTGCACACCAAGACCAAAGACTTGGTCCAAAGAGGAAGATCCAGTACTTGGTACTGAAAATGCAGCTTAGATGCATGTTTTCAAAGGACACCAGCAAAAAGAGCTCAGGCCAATCCACCAAGACCACGACTCTGTTCAGTCTGTTGGATTTACCTAACAGTGATTCCACATCCAGTCATCATCCACGAGATCTAAGCTGCCTTCAGTTCATTTTTAATTAAATGAATCATTTGCACCCTGTACCACAGGGTACATCTACTGCTCTCAGGAAGAAGTAATAAGGACAGTTTTTATGTAAGTTACAGCTTGATGAAATCCATTTCACTTGATATTTGCACAAGTCATCTGTATCACACCAGAGATTCACAGCTGGACGGATGAATGCAAATTAATGCCAATGCGCATTATACTTCCAAGAAGTTCCTAGCTTAGGGTAGGATGGGTTTAAAGAACAGACTTACCCTCTCCTGCATCTTCCGTGACAATGGTGAAAGTTGCTGGTTTATTGGCAACCCCATAAATGAGGCCAGGCCCATAAGCAGACACACTGCCACTGTTTGGATAATTCACATAGAACTGCAGAGGGCTCTCTAAAGGAAAGAAAAAACCAAGAAGAGCACTTAAGGATGAGTGGCCTGGACTACAAGAACAAAACAGACATCAAGCTGCTATGACGCAACAGGATCTTATTCTTATCCTTACTGATACCCATGCCATTCTCACTACTTGATATTTGAAGAACCTTTATGTGACTGTAACGCACTTAAAAAAACGAGTAAGGCTCCCCTTTCATCTTGAAAAGATACTTCTCCACAATTTGTTCCATGTTCAGTCATGACAAAGTAAGCGTTACTCAAATTACCAGAGATAAGCTTCAATGATGTTGTAAAGGGTCTTATTCATTACAAGTTTATTTTTAGCACATTAAATCAGAACTTGAGTCAGAAGCAGGCTTTCAGTTCAGGCACAGATCCTGAGTTTTGGTAGCTCAGAATTAGGAACTAGCACAGCACATTGTCTGACTCAATGAACCTGAACTAGCAAGTTTCAAGGGTATCCAAAAAAATATTTGCCAGCCTCAGATTAGCTAAGCTGGCGCACAAGAATAAAGAGTACAGTCACCAACAGCCAATAATGGTTTCAAAAAAAGGCACAGATAGCTCTTAAGTCCAAAGCTAAATTTTGCAGCTGAGACAGTAGCAAGTTTGATTCATGATAGCCTTCAAGAAGGAAACATTATGGCATACCATCCTTCTGTCCAGGCACAGGGTAATGGCCTTACTGAACCAATACATCCAACAGTTTGGCACTTATGGAGGTGCTATATGCATACAAAGTGCTGAAGATACTGAAGTAGCACCATGCATCACATTATCGAGCTCCCTGCTTCAGCCAAAGTTATCCTGTGTTTCTGTACACCAACAGAACCAGCAGCCCAGTTCAGGTAGTGCTGAAGGTATTTTGTCTCACGTCTACACATCTTTCTACAGATCTGGCCCTTTTCACCCCAGCCCCACGCAGCCGGCACGCCTGGAGAACCACGGGGCAGCCCCAGCCTCCAGGCAAGGCAGAGCTTCAGCTGGGGAGCTGGTGAAGTAAGGACAAAAGAAGAGAAAGGGAATGAAAGGCAGTGGCTTCTGTTTGTTAAGAAGCAGCCAGGAAGAAAGATTACAGCATAGTGTGCACGTGTGCTTTATTTTATTGCAATGAGATGGAAAGAGTAGCTATACTGTTTTAGCCACTTAGTCCTCCCCACAGATTGGAGATTTTATGCCAATGCAGTTTTAAGGATAAACATGCACTGTAACCACTAGTTTTGTTGAGCACCATGGCAGTAAATGTCAACCTGAAAAAAATGGTAGTTAGAAAATTGTATGTTTCTTCTTCATAATAAAATGCCACACAAGCTAGTTTCCAAAACCAAAATCCATTTTAAGCCTGGCTGGTACTATTAAACCACAATGGAAGCTCACATGTACAGGCACTTACTCCTTTGCAAGCAGTCCAGAAAGCAACTAAAGCAGATGAACTGCTGCTGAACGGTAAGATGTCCTGGGCAGTTCTTACTGCAGTGTATACAACTAAGCTATAGAAACCTCACCAGGGAGAAGATCCATCAGCAGGACACTGCACTCAGATTTGTGTCACCTGCTTTGTCAGACTCACCTGGGATGTGCTTTCCCATATATTTTATGTGCATTTCATGTAGCCCGACCTCAGTAGGAGCGTATCTCACTGTTACTGTGCCGTCTTTGTTATCCACAATATCTGGCGTATCCGTCTTTCCAGAGGGCATGTGTACTTCACCTACAAAAAGCCACCGTGGGAGTTACAAAAGAAGCTGCCTGCTTCCCCTCTCCCACCCACAAAGAATTGTCCAGCCATTTTAAACACGCATTTTAAATTGTTAAATTCCTTACCCACAGGCACAAATAGGAGACTAATGGGAACACTAACCAGACATGTTTCCTACTTAAACTACATGAATACAATGCAGTGGTAGACATCTGGCAAACAGTCCTGTGACCTTACAAACTCTACAGGCAGGGCTGTTTGCTTCAGCCACTGAAATTTCCATGGCAAGCCCCAGGAAAGGCACCAATCTACCTCATCACAAGACGCTCCCTCTCCTGCGGCTCTTTTGAAAATGAAAGATTGACTGTCCCTTCAGCAGGGACAGACCGGAGCTTGGGGTGAGATTGCTGAGCTAGAGGGCAGGAGGGGACACAGCCCATGTGTGCAGCAGCTTAGTGCAACCGGCGTGTTACTGGGATGATGCTTTTAGCTGCCAGACCTGCGGAAGAGGGGTCGCCTGCTTTGGAGAAGTTGTGTGACAGGAATGCAGGATTAGACTGTTTTGCAGCATCTGCACAAAATAATGGGGCTTATCAAGGATGCATGTAGCTGCTCCAGAGGCAAAAAAGCAGCAACAGGGCCTACAGTGCAGTAGTTCACAGCCTAGCACTGAGGACCACAGCAGCACCAAGAATCCCCTCATTTAACTCAAACCATCGGCAGGGCGTATCCTACTCACCCTCAGCGGGTGCCACTTGATGTAAAATTAAACAATTAAGTTGCTGGCAGGATACGATCCTCCCCCACACGCTGTGGTCTAGACCACCCAGACTGTTAGCTGCAAATGGATAAACACGCTAACACAAAGCAAAACCTCCCTGAGAGGCTATGTGTACTCCAGGTACCTGTTATTTCTCCTTTCCTTACGGCAAAAGGGATAACCATATCAAAGGGCCTGAATCCCATGCCATTCATGTCTCCAACTGGGACATAAGCTTCTTCTGTGACCTAAAGGAAGCAAAAGGATGGGTCACTTCAAAAAGGATGGTAGACCCAAATGAGCACTGAGCAACTCCACTGCGAGCACAAGCAGAAGAGAGTGTGCAGTGATTATCACAGCCAGCCACAGGACTGGGCTCAACCAGAGCAGTGTCCAGCCAAGCTCTCCTTCATAACACCACCACACCGCAGAGCAGAGTGAATCAAACACGGTGCAAATGGAAGACATGCTGGAAAAAAGTTAAGAGATAAAAATGGAACACAAAGGGATGGAGGACAATGTAGCACACACAAGACCCAAAGTGGCTCCATCTGAAAGGATTTAGTTGCTTAAGGCCTGGAAGAGAAAGTGATTTTTGAATGGGGCAAAGTGATTGCAACACAAAACGGACAAAAGAAAACGAGTTTCACAATGCAACTCTGGACTCAAGACACTGTGCTGTTTTACTGAGAAAACAAAGCGATGCATTCAGGTTGCTTTTGCCAACAGTAGACATTGCAGAAGTAGAAGCTGTAGGTGTAATGATCCTCTTCGTGTTTAAATGAGAGTTTATTTGGAGACTCCCTTCAAGCAGCAAATTAAAAACAAGGTCTGGATCCCAAGAACAATTGATCAAACAGAAAGAATGAACACAATGACCAGAGCGATTCAAGCAGTCCCAAGAAGCAGGCTGTCATCTGAAATGGAACACAGATGGGGGAAAAACAGCTGAAAAATGTAAAAATTGTGTACCCAAGGGCGGAATCCGGGGGGGGAGGTGCCCACTGGCTCCTGTGACCGCACGACAGCATCATCTGCATCTACAGCCTAGGTAGGGGTAAAGGCAGGTTAGGCGTTATTCTGGCATGGAGACATTCCCACCTTTCACAGTACAGAACACACAGCTTCTTCCAGCTCCTCAATACCTTCCTCCCACCTCGCAGCCCTCTTGCCATCGCAAGGACCTGGATCCAGCCAGGGGAGCTGGGAAACTGCCTGTATCTGCAGGCATTGGGCACTGGGGGAAGCCACCAGCGGCACAGCAAAGGGACAAAGTCGGTACGTGCCATTGTTGGGAGCTTGGGAGGGAAGCAGTGCCTAAACACTGGTGGAATTGAATTTCGGAGTTGCTTTTTTATGGGACTGGTGCAGGGAGGGAAGTGAAAGGTTTAAACCTAAGATGCAAGTCCCCAAGCACTGCGCAACACAGTGTGCGAGCTGGGAGGCAGGGGAGCCCACCACCGTGGGAAGGCTGCTCCCAGCTCATGCACTTGGGTGAATGACCCAGCCCACGTCCAGTCATAGCTGCAAAGCTATTCTTCTGATTCATAGCTGGGATAGCGTCGTCAAGACACCGAATGTGTTTTCCCCCGGCACAGCCTCCCTTCCCACCAGGCATGCCAAGAGGATGACTTGCAAATTCCCATTTCCCCCACTTAACTCAACAAGACTGGCTGGGGCTGACACCCACGCATGCAGCTCCACTGGGCTCAGTCACCCCGGCTCCTTCTGCCCATTTACACCACTGCAACCACCCTAACAAAATAACCCGCTGGAAACTTATGCGTTGAAAGACTCCACTAAGAAAACCAGTGCAAAACAGAAATACTGCTGTTTCGCTGTTCTCTGTCCCCGGTTGAGACACCCAAGTCAAACACATACTGTATCAGTCAGCTAGGAAGTGGGAATTTTGACTGGCCAGGAGTGGGCTCCCTGACCATGAGAGGCATTTCCTGTAGTGAGCTTTGAGCAGTGACCAAGAGAGTCATTTTTCTCGTGGAAATCTTCAGAGACACCGGTAGCGATCTGCCAGGGTGGCAGGTAGGAAGACCTGGTGTGCCTGGCCCTGAGGACTCGCCCACGAGCTCCAGCCAGACGCAGCACAAGTACGGCCGTGTGGTTTCACAGACTGAGATGCACCAGAGGCTGCCTCGGCTGAGATTACAAGACCAAGACTTGTTTTGCCAACACAGAGCTGTTCTTCACATGAAGGGCTTCTGTGAGCCCTGAGAGGCACCTAGTCTGCTCCTCAGGGAGGCTGGGGTTTTGTTTGCTTTTTAGACCTAAACATGCTGAAGTACTGCATGTTGGAAGGAACATAATTAGAAGGAGGAGGAGGATTTGGCTATAACAGTTTAACTAGCACTTGCAAATCATTTTTAAGTGTGAGCTAACAGCCTGCTTTCCCGGGATCTGTCAGCAGACCATTCCTTATTTTGGGGTCAACTTTATAAAGAGTGAGAGACAGACAAGTCAGAGCACCGTATCTGACAACAGCTGAAGTAATTAGTCATAGAAGCCAGTTACAACCACCCTTACATCATTTAGAAAAAGAACTACATGGTCAGGAAATGAAAAATGAATTTGTTCAGAGAAGCCAAGTCTTCATCCTCTGATGACTTCTATCCCTCTTCACTTAACTGTATTGTCTGCTCAAAACAAGCTCTGCAAGTAACAAGGATTCATTAGCTCCTGCTAGTCTAATAAATGCCTAAACATTTACACACAGAGTTAACCTATTGTTAAGTAAAACATGGCAGCAGGAATCTGAGTGGGAGGTATTTTTGGAGCTGAGCTGGCTTACCATGACGGTGAAAGGACTGTTGGGAATGTCCACCCCACCAAAGCGGACATAAATCACATAGGTTCCTGGTTTGGCGGCAGTATAGAAGATATCGTAAGTCCCGTCCTCGTTTTCAACAACATCTGCTTCAGCTTCTGTCCCATCTGGCGTCAGGACGGTGCACGTCACTTTTCCCTTCCCTGCTGATTTGGCATCTACCACAAAACCAACCTCCTCACCAGTCTTCACAGTGGGTGCAATTCCAGGACCTACAAGGCAATTTTCATTACAGAAAGCATTCAGAGGACACTTTTCCCAGGCAGGCTGCCTGCGAGGCGCCTGGGAAGCATGGCACCAAAACACCAGTCCTGGCGACCCACAGATGTGGTTTTGGGAGCAGATGTACAACAAGGGACATTCGTAGTGCTGGTCAGCACAGCAGCATGGAAGAGCTGGCCACCAGCTTTCCTTCTCCTCTGCAATCAGAGAGGCTGGATGAGAACAGGGGGGGAAAAAGCTAAGTTTGAAGAAAGCAATGCCTTAACCCATACTCTTATCATACTCCTTTATGCAGAGCCAAAGGCACTATCTTCTGCCCCGGCCGCGACTCAGCTGTCACTGCTTTAACATAAACCTCCCTGTGTAAGCAGCTATTAGAGGGCACAGTAGCAGCCATGGCCACGTTTCCTCCTACATTACCCACAAATGATTTTCCACTGTTCTGCCACACATCCCAAAAAAAGAAAATTGTGAAACAATGCCCAAATTGTAGCAATCAGATCCAGGCTGAAGAACTCTGTGTCTAAATGAGAACTATTAAGTCTTATTTGTAGTATATATTTAATACTCCTGCTTTTGACTGGCACTTGTTAACAGGCAAATGGCTCGTTTTCAAGCTGCAACGAACCTGCCGTTTTAATACCTTGACAGTAGTCCAGCATCTACTCCTACAACGATTGTATTTCAGCTTTACAACGGAGAGTCAGATGCATTTCTTGGACAGGGGAAATTTGAGCTGGCATCTGAGAGTAATCTCCATCAGTTGTTTTGATTAGTTAGTGACTTGAGTTACTTGAAGAGTATCAGATTCAGCCATTAAGGCCTCTTTTAAACAATTCTTGAAGCAAAGGGGATACCTGCCGCTCTGTTTTCCATTGTGCCAGGAATATATTTCTGTTTAAGCAGGCTTGAAAGCAGCCAACTGCGAGACGGGCACCAGGTACGCTCTAACTGCGCGATGCAGGTCAGCACAATGCCCACTCTCACAGGTCTACAACCACAGATTAAGTTTCCCTGTTCAATTTGGTCTTGCCTAATTTATTTATTTTAAAATCAGGGGATTTAACATTCAGTGGCATTCTTGTAACTAGCTCCTGCCACCTCTGCTCCCTGCCACAGCCTCCAGCTGGCTGGGAGGTGGCAGCACGCCACGGTAGCCAGCCCAAAGCCACATGATGACCACACATCCTGAGAATGGGTAAGGGTCAAAGCTATAAGTGTGCTCTTACAGCAACAAATTTGGAGTCCCTCCCCTACACTAAGGCACTGATTTTTGAAGCAATGATTTTTTTGAGTTGTAGTAACATCTTATCTTCAGGTTCTCTCCTTCTAGCCACGCCTTCCAAAAGACTGTTCAGACCCTGGCCAACCTTGACCAGACAGAACAGCAGCAGAACCCTCCACTAATAACACCCAGCCTGAACAGGCTTTGCTAATGCAGAAGCACACGGCCAGCTATTTACATCCTCAGAATTAATTCTTTTCCTTCCTTGGAACTAAAAGCTTCTTGCAACGCTTGCAGTGCAAGGAGCATGATGCAGTGAACATGGGCAGATGTGTTATTTTTAAATCAACCTCACTGCAGTTCTCAGCAGGATTTACCCAGGCCAAAATAAGCATCAGACTTCGGTTGCATCTGGCTGTTTATAACAACCCATGCAGTTTGAAAGATTTTGCTAGAGACTGCAAGAGATTCCTGCTCCCCCACAGGGTGGATGCTTCTTTATCTTTAGGAAAACCCCCTTGTAAGAGCAGCCAGATTACACAAGTCTCTAGCATCTTCTACACCCATTACATCAACTGTACCATGCTCAGAAGGCAGCTTTACACCAAGCACAAACAACAGCAACAGAGACGAGCCAACACTCACCTGTGGCCAAACACTTGCTGGCATCCCCAGCTGGAGATGCCCGGATCCGATAGGGAGAGGACGGGATATCATCTCCACCATACTTCACACCAATTGTATAGCGGCCCGTTTTGTCGGGGACATAGGTGACTGTGTAAGTGCCATCCTTGTTGTCATGAATGTCCGCTCTCTTGGGTTTGCCCTCTTGGTCCTGAGGAATGCAAACCAGAAGATTTAGGCACCATGAAGTTAGTTATGAATTCCTTTAGCAGGGCAGCAAATCTGTTCACAACCATATTTACATAGTCTCAAACAGATACAGAACTGCAGCTTTCTGAGGGTTAAATATATTTCACTCAAGGACTAGTACCAGGAATAGACTATTAGGAGCAAAAAGATATCAGACCACTATAAAACAATCAGCGCTATCATTAACTACCCTTTGTTTGATATGAGAATGTTTATAAGATGCAGCAAGGCATTTTAATGAACTTTGTATTAATTGTAAGAAGATTTAGTCTTCATTATCATATCGCTGCTGGAAATGAAGAACACTTCCCAGGTCCCCGAGGCACAGATCAGGAGCCAGACTGTGCAGCTCTGTCCTGACAAAGCACTGAGTAGTTTTGGCCAGCTGTTCCCCAAAAGGTTTGAGGTCGGCAGGAAGCATTACTGCAGTCTGCCATCAACCCTCCTGGATGAGGCATCCAGCTCCTGACACATTGCAAGGTCTACGGTTAGAAGCAGGTCTATGTAGTCCCTTCAACTACCATTGAATTATACTGAATACAAGAATTAAAGAGATGCATAAACAATACAGATCTGAGCTTCAGCATCAAGCTTTCACATCTACAATCAAGATCAGCACTGTGCATAATGTTTCTGACAGAGCTACTCCCAGACTCAGCTTTCAGTGCAACTCATCAGCTGCAAAGTGTTGAAAAGAACATTTTAGAAAAATGTTTCTAAATGTTTCTAAAGCATTTTAGAAAGTCTTCCAGGCCTGCTTACAGGGAACCACATGTTGACCTCATTCTGTATTTTAAGACTTAACACTGCCTGGGGTACAGTATAAGCTGCAAAGGACTTGAGATTTTAGGTACAGCACCAAAGAGCTTACTTCTTTCAGGAAGGCTTGTAAAACGTTTGACATTCAACAGCTTAGAATGAGAAGCAAACAAATGCCGTGAGGAGGATCACCTATGCACTCCCACCATGAAGGACTTGTGGAACTTGATCTTCAAAGCCACGGCCAGGCTGGGAGCTCTGATAAGCATTTTGGATCCTTTAAGAGCACAACTGCGTGCCAGAATAAAGGCAACTGCTTTGCTGCACCCGAGCAGACAGTGGGACAGTACGGGAGCAAGAATGCAGAAGGGCAAGTACAACCAGCCATGCCATGACCTAGGCATGCCAGAGCTGAGAAGTGTGCTTTATGGCCCACTAACCAGAGACCTTTTTGCTGAGGCCACAGAGTCCAGGCACCAGAAGTTTCAGGAAGAGCAATAACAAAGTAAAATAAAAACATTCCTGTAGTAGCTCCTTAAGCAACTTATGACTTTTGGCAACCTTGAGGGAGGCTTGTTTGTTAATTTATCATCATATAATGCTCAGTGTGGATGTTATCTCATGGCCTTGCTGAACTACACTGCTAGAAGGCTGTCTCCATTTCAAATTCCAGCATTTTCATAATCTTACAAGAAACTATTTATCTCATTTTGGGCATTTGCGGAGTGTAATGTTAACCAAGAGCCAAATATAGCATGGATGATGACTTTAAGACAGAAGCCTCATAAAAGCAGCCTCAAGAACTTCATAAACACAGAGTGCAAGACTTTCCTGTACCAGAGCTTAAGGTCCAGCCAGCAGCCCAGTCTCCAGGACATTGGGTATTGTCAGGGTACAGCTGTGGACGCTTCCGATAGGAGCCACCCATGCCCACCTAGAACAACGTGTTTCCACTCCAGCTTGGTTTTGTAGTTACTTACAGTGATCCGTACAGCCAGAAGTCCCTGCCCAGCATCCTTAGCATCCACAGCGAACTCCACAGGCAGGCTGGCTGGTATGCCGTAGGAACTGAGACCTGGTCCGCTCGCCGTCACTTTACTGGCATCATACGTAGGAAGCACCTTCACCTTGAAGGGACTTAAAGGGAAACCTGTTACTGCCCCCTCCTCCTAAGTCAATGGCTGATAGTTACTGCAGTACATGCTGAGGTGCGGATACACTTCCCCTACGGCATCTCTGCTGTAGGTGCAGCAGCAGGCTCGAACCACCACTGAACCCCGAAGTCATGCACGGAGCTGCACTGGTTAAGTAGAAAGCACCACAGCTAGCCCTTAAACAGTGCTCACATGCTGGGAGAGCATGATCAGGTCATTAAATCTTCAGTTCACCTAAGTTTATCTTTATCACCTTACCTGCGAGGAATCTCTTCATCAGCATATTTGACAGAGACCATATAGGGTCCCTCCTGCGTAGGGGTGTACACCACTGTGTGGGTGCCATCTCCGTTGTCTACTACATTAACAGGCTCCACAACTCCTAAAAAAAGCAACAGAATTTTCTCAGCTGTGCTATTAAAACTCAATTCCTCACCAGCCATTTACTGCACAAAGCTCCAAGATGCACTGCTCATTTACAGTTTGCAACAAGTTAAACTTCAATTTAATTTTTTTTCTAATGAAGGCAATGGCTTCAATTTATTTAATTTTTTTTCTAATGAAGGCAATGGGCATGCATCAGTGATCAGTCTCCCTTATTTTGTATTCAAAAGCCACTGACGTGAGAGATTTGTTATCCACTGCTCCCTGGGCTCTCGTCTTCTCGCTGTAAACAAAAGCTAGCATGAAAATACTGGAGAAAAATCTGCCTTTCTGTACAGTCCAGGTCAAAAGCAATTGCTCAAAATACACTGAAGATCTTTCGAGCAAGAAAGTAAGTAACGGTTATAGTTGCCTGAATTGTCGTTTACAAGATTACTTACTGTTACTGGGATTCATTGCACAGAATTGAGCCCTAAAGCCAGCTGGTGCATAGCATTCACCAGCTGAGTCTTTCACAATCAGGTATTTGGAAAGACAGGCTCGCTGCCTAGGCAGGAGAGCCCTGCAAGCTGCCAAAGTCTTAAGAAAGCAGGATCAATTATTCAATTTGCATTAAGCTAAATCTACAGCAGATTACGTGACATATCAGTTCAGATCAACACACAAAGCAGTCTACAATTAAAAGTTGGCTTTAAAACACAGGAAGGATTAGCAGTAAAGCAAGCGCAAAAGAAATGTATAGTTGCCATGCAAAGCCTAAAAGCAATATCGTTGGTTCCCACTTCCTCCTCCAGGTGATTCTTGCTGTTGCCAGTTGGATTTCCAAGAGCCAAAATTACCAGTAGTTAGAGTTCAAACCTGTCTCAGTGTCACCCTTTGGATCACCTTTAAAGAAATCCGAAATCGCTTTTGATGGGGAGCGCCGTCCCTGGGAATCCGTCTCATCCGCTAAAATTAAAGAAGGGTTACCTGAGGGGCACCCGCACCAGCATGACGTCACACTCGAGTGTGGAAGCAGCTCTCACCTCCTAGCAAGGTGAGACTTGCAGCCAAAAGGTACTCGCTGCTGAGATACTGTGCCACCGAGACACAGCTTTCTAGGTTAATGCACACATCATTAACGCTATTGCTTGAGGGTCTTGCTGCTCTCTGGGGACCACTGAGGGGTTCCACCACATTTCAGAGACTCCTGCAACCCAGTGGCATGGGTTTCCCAAGTCACCATTCACATGTGAGACTTCAGATTTACTTTTTGATTTCTAAATCTAAGCCACAATTTTTCACCACTGATGGTTACTCACATCACTTCTCCCAGCTCTGAAGATTAGGATAAAGCCAAAGACACTACCTAAAGCAGCACTACCAAAGACACAGTTCTCTTACAGCATGACACATGGGTCAGCTGTCAAGGTGCACACGCCAGATGAACAGGAACAGAGGGAAATGCTCATTCAAGTGGTATCACCACCTTTGCAAGCAGGGCCAGGACCACGTTACCGATCCAAATGCAGAAATGGGGGCACAGCTGGATGGAGTACTTCAGTTCTTACCTCTAGGTCCTGCCACCACCACCTCAAGGGGAGCTACTCCTGCCTTGCTGGTGTCTACAGTGAAGGACTGTGGGATTTTGGCTCGAACAGCTGTTCCCAGACCTGGTCCTGCTATCTTCACCTTGCTGGGATCCACAACATCCTTCACTGGAACCTTGAAAGGACTGCCTGGAAGTTAATGCAGCAAGTGTTAAACACCACAGATTTAACAGTTACAGGAAGCCAAAGGTCTTTTTCCCTTCTTTTCCTTGGGCTTTTTTATTACTATCCCTCCACCTCAAGCAGGAATGACAACCCCACAGCCTCCATGCTAATTTTCTGCTTCTGCAAAAGCTAGAAGTGTAATGATAGTGCTTCTACATTTTCACTGTCTACTCAACAATTCAGTTGTGATCCATCTGCTTCTCACACCTCAGAAAAAAATGCATGAAAGAAACCAGAAGTGCAAACGAAGCATCATGCAGGCACTTGTTTCCTTCATGCTTTACCAAGTTCAGTATGTTGACAAATAAAATGGGACCAATGGGAAAGAATCGGCTCACTCACAACGTCTAGGAAAGAATACTTAGACATATGCTGTATGACAGCACGTAAGAACTCGAACATTGCAGCAAAATGTGTCTAGTATTTAGGAGCATTTAATTCTTGGTATCAAGCAAAATATCCTTCTTCTAATCGTGAACTGCTGGATGCCAGATGTACCTGGAACATTCCTTAAGCCTACTTCACTTCAGCTTAACATCCAGTGCAAATGCATACACAGGTAAACATCTGGTTTAGGAAACAGTTACTATGCTTTCTGCAGTGACCAAAACTTGCAGTGTTTAATATAATCCCAATGACAAGCTCACCCATTAGACCATCTTAATGCAGAACAGAGTCTCAAAGGCATCCACATACCAAAGGGCTATTTTCTTGACCTAATGTATTACGTACCACTTGTGCATAATACCAGTTATTTGTCAAGGGCTAGCGTCCTTTTCCCTGTCCCACCCATCTGCACCCGCTCTTTTGTTCCCCCCTGCAGGTGCTAGTCTTAACAAGGCTCCTCCATATCCCCACAGAGGCCATTTCAGAAGCGAGAAGAGACTGCAGCCCTTCCTCAAAACTACTGCAACACAGCACAAAGTGCTCCACACTTCCCTGCCAGGTGTGAGGAACAAATGCCACCACTCTTTCTGCCTGAATTCCCAGGAAAAGCAGAAAGTCAAAACCTCAACATCCCCCAGCAGGAGCAAGATGCAGCCAAGGCACTGAGTCCTTAGCTCAACACCTTCCCTCTTCTGAAAGCCACTGAGCAAGAGCTCTTACCAGGAATATGCTCTCCCCCGTATGTGATGTTAACATCATAGTCTCCTGGAACATAAGGAACATACTCGGCACTGCAGCTGCCATCCTTGTTATCTTTACAGCTAATTTTAGACTCTGAAGGTCCTTCAACAGTTATTCCAAGGCCACCAATTCCTGCCCCTCTGCAAGACAGAAATGCACGTTGTTAGAATTACCTGCTTCTAACAGCAGCTTCATAGCCTTTGCATGCTCTGGCTGCATTTTTACCCTTATTGGAAATGCAGTAACCCGACTTCTGATGTCCAGCCTTCAGCATGCTCTGGCATGCAAAGCCGTTCAGCATAACGTCACTCGCATTTTCCTAGTATTTTATTCTGAACCACTATCAACCCCTAATCTCTGCAAAGCAGAGTGCTCAGTATGCGATGAGGTAGCACACACAGTAATCAGAAGGACACTGCTTGGCCTTTTTATAGATATTTGTACTGGGTTTAGCATCCTGCATCGCACAGCCCACTACACTCCTCCCTCCCTCAGATATTCCTTAAGGATCAAATAGGCCTAGTTACCTGGTGACAACTGAAAAGGCGTTTGGCTGATTTGTGAAAGCTTCTTTGAGTCCAGGCCCTTGTGCCTTTACACGTGATGGATGGCAGCCCTCTGTCACATTCACTCTGAAGGGACTGTTTGGCACAGGTACGCCATCATAGGTTACGTTGACTGTGTGTGGACCTGTTAAGAGGAGGAAAACGTCCTGAATATCTTAAATATTCTCATCACTTATCACTTCTACAAGATGCTACAGACTTAAATGTCAGTATATGGGTAAGAGCTTCCTCCTGCATTTCACAAGACTTCACTAGTGTTCCATAACCAAGATGCCACCTACGTACTGTTCTTCTGAAGCCAAGTTACCATAAGTCAGTTCTTCAAGTTAAAATACAGCTACTTCCTGCAGAATTAGCTCCTCTACTAGCAAAAATCTTGCTAAGATGCCAACAAGTTACTGGCAGACCTCAGCAATTTGCCAAATGAAAGTGTCAGAAGAGCTGCCTGCTCTTGGTTTTCCCCTCTCAAGAAAAAAAAAAAGGCAGCCAGAGGTTACCCTTTTCAAATGGCGTGTACTCTACTGAATACGTTCCATCGGCATTGTCTTGGATGAGACAGTCTGCAGGAGAGCCGGACGGGCTCGTGATCTGCGTCCTGATGTGGTCACCACCAGCCTTCGTTAGAGGTCGAGCATCCACAGTGAACTCGGTTGTAGCTTCTCGGAAGACATCTGCAGGATACATTTTGAAGAGTCACTTCAAGAACCGCATGTATTTCCGACAACAAAACATTTTTGTGAACCAGAATGATAAACAACTCATTTGGGAACATACCGAAACACCCCCGTCCAAGGGTCACCATGGGAACACACAAGGCTATTACAACTTTTAATGCTCAGAATACTCTGTGCAGGATAAAGGACTGCAAGTCCTACAAACTCTGATAATAAGTTATTCTCACCTTTTCCTTCCACTCCTGGCCCAAACACTTTAACTCTGCTTGTGTCCACAGCTGGCTCCACTTTGACCCGGGCTGGGAATTTAGGCACTTGCTCTCCTCCGTATCTCATCTTGATCGTGTACATGCCAGCCGAGAGCGGCACATACGTTACGACATAGGTCCCATCTTTGTTATCATCGATCTGGACCTCGGCTTTGGAACCAGCATCCGACACCATGTCCACCCGCAGGTCCCCGGGACCCGCTTCCGTGCAGTCGACGTTCAGCAGCCCTGCCTCACCCACTTTACCACGTTCCAGACCCGGGCCCGTGGCAATGACTTTAGAGGCATCAAACGGCATTTCTATGTCTGCCTTAAACGGCGAACCAGGAATGTGAACTTCTTCGAAAAGGATGTTTACGAAATACTCGCCAGGCTTCGTAGGCAGGTAGGAGACCGAGCAGGTTCCATCGCCATTGTCTGAGCATTCAATTTTAGCTTCACACGGGCCTTCTACCGTCAAACCCAAACCTCCAGTTCCTGCCCCTTTGGTATCTATTGTGAATTGGGCTGGTTTTCCAACAAGGCCCCCGCGGAGTCCTGGACCATGAGCTTTTACCTAGAAGAGAATATGCAGTTGAGATAAACTCATTTTTTCATGTTATTGCTAGCACAGACTGCCCAGTTAGATTTGTTTGTATGTGGGACTATTAACAAGCTCTTAAAAACACACAGAAAGTAGTGTCTCCTTTGCCACTCCTCCCAGTTTTACCATAAAGTTGCTATCTTTCCTCCAAAAAGGTTTCTAGGAAAGGATATTCATACTCTCACCATAGCTGGTTTTATATAGCCATGGGATATAAAAGGTAGAAACGTTAAAATATTTGATGGCTGTACACACATTTTTCTTGAAATCTATTTCCTTAGACAGAAGCTTCTCTACTACAGTCGAGATGCTCATGAGGCCAATTTCTATTAAATTAGGAGCAACACGTGTATTTGCTCTCCTCCGTATCTCATCTTGATCGTGTACATGCCAGCCGAGAGCGGCACATACGTTACGACATAGGTCCTCATACTGCAGGATGCTTGCAGCATTCTTAATTAGTTCAATGTTTTTTCAAATACAGTGTTATGGGAATAACTTCCATGAGTCAAGGAGCCTGCAAAAGGAACGACGCAGCGCACTGAGTAAGGATGTTCCTGGGTCTGGTTTGGCCAAAACCAAGCCAAGTCTCATGCAATAGCCCACAATTCAGCTTTCAGGTATCAGTTGCTGTTACAGCCCTAAACCATTCACTTACCTTGGAGGGGTCTGGAGGTAGCGTGGCCTCCACAGTATAGGGGCTCCCTGGGATTGGGTTGCCATCATAACTCACATCCACCACGTACAGTCCTTCTTCCCTTGGGATGTATTTTGCAGTGCTGCACTCCTTACCCAGGACTGGTTCCACCAGACATGGCACAGCTTTCCTCATAGGACTGGAAATATTAACATCCAGTTTACCTTGCCCACCAGCTCCTTTGGTGTCAATTACAAATTCCTGATCCTTCCCTACTTCCACTCCTGAAAAAGACAAAGCTTATATTACTACATTTAGTACTCAACAGCAGACAGTGCTCCAAGAAATCTCTCATGCACATATCACTGAGGGAGCAAGCATTGGCAGGGCACTGCTCAGTCTGCGTCCCTCTGCATGCAAAAAAAACTGCGAAACCAAACAAAAAAAGAAACAAGCGCTTTGGTTAGTCGGAGCTACAAAGCTACAGTGCTAAACAAGCCTGTAAGACATGGCCTGACAGTATCAGAGGCTCATTTCAGGAACGCAACAGTATTTCACAGCCCTAAGTTCTTCTGCTTTTAGACAACAAAGAGACTATATGAATGACATTCTACACTGTAGCAGTTACATATATTTGAACGAACAGCCAACTAGCCCCAAGGAAACCAGATTTCATCAGCAGGTGCCCAGCCTGGTGAAAAGTCCAGCTCTGTTCACCACAAGGGACTAAACCCCAACACATGCTTTGTCCACATTGCTATGTAATCTTTGCCAAAAAAAAAACCCCACACTTAAATTGAAATTCAGTCCTCAAGAGGACCAGCTAAGTCAGTGGTCAAGCTATAAAGTTGGAGCTAGTTGATCCCCAACTGTGCCAATTTAAAAAGAAGATTGTTTTGCCCACTTCTGTTCCAGCAGGACGTTGGCTATCACCCAGATTCAGGAGACACTTCAGAGGCAGAGGTACTTACTGTTTTCGAGTCCATTGACTTTAACTTTGCTTAGGTCTAGCGGAGCAGCAACACCCACAGTGAAAGGGCTTTTAGGAATAGGATCACCACCGTAAGTTACCAAAACCTTCATTGGGCCCTAGTTGGAGAATTTACAAGTTAGCTCAGTTTCTCACTTCAGACGCACTAACATCTGAGCAGTACATAACCACTTCACCTAATCCATTTCAGCTGACCACAGCCAAACTTACTGGTTTATGGACTCTCAAGTTCTCATCCCACTGCACCCCTTCAAAGTATTAAATGGTTTTTATTTAATGCAGGAAGAGAGAAAGAGACGGTTCTTTCCAACATTTAATTAGACTATATTCAAGCTGCCTGGCAAAACCTCCGGCTCAGACTGGCTCCCACCCTCCCGGTACTCAGACCCGACAGCTGAATGAATGTCCCAGTGCTCCAGACCAGGTATCCCCTTCCACTGCACGGAGAGGCCAGGCCAAAGCCAAGCCTGCAAAGAGGCCATATTATTACAGCATCTGAAATACCAGGGTTTTAAGCTCTACAAGTCAGAAAGATTAATGCTCTTGTGTATTTTGGCTGCAATACCGCACAGCCATGGCAAGCTCCAGCCCACGATGTATGCTCCTTTTATTCTCTCCTACCGCAGTCCATATTTTAGCTATATTCACTGTTTGCTTACTTTTCGTTCTTGGCCGGTTCAGCTCCCAAGTGAAATAATCATGGATGTTTCACACAAGCTAGTGAATAGCTTCCATGATTATTCTTGGTTGTTTTCAGAAAACACACACACGGGTAGCTGTAGCAACACCGTGAGATAGATAAGGCTGAGTAAACAGCATTAAACCAAGGCTCCTCTGCTGCTGACGCGGCCCCTCAGGAATTTAACTACCTAGTCCTTCCTCCCCCCGGCTCTGAAAAGTCCAGAGTCTCATTTGTAAGCTACTGCTTACAAACCTGAGAAAGACAGGTACGTGCTCACAGCCTGGAGGAACAACAAGGCTACTCTAATTACTGTGCAGTCTATTTTCATCTTCTCTTTTTAACCATTGCTTTCCTGCCACTGCTATCTGCGAGCATCTCCTGTAAGTCCACAGCTCCTCCGTGACCCAAGATACTCCTCCAGATGGGAGACACAAGTGGGAAACCTGGTTTGGGCATCCTGGCTTGTTTCAACACTGCTTTTCATGTGAAACATAGCAATCTGGTACTGCTCACACACACAGTTCAAACAACTTTGCTCCCTTCTGCATACCAACCCTGACTGAACAGGCAAAAGCTTCTCCAAACAGGCACACCAGCCGCATCCTGAGATCATGAAACTGCTTTATCCAAAAACAAACGCTAGCTCTATGGTGCTTCCAAGAATGCTAATCCAGCATTATCAGATAAATAATGCTGTAGTCCTCCTATCAGCCCACTTTTCTACAGCTACATTCAAGGAAGCTGGTGCAGATGACAGAGTAGCTCCTGTTTGTTCAGCAGAACAAGAGCAGCAAGACACTTTCATCTCAGCACTACAGCACCTACATCTTCAGAAATACATGAGATTCATGCATTCTGGCATTTAATGGCCCTTTACAAACGCGCAAGCACAGCATAAGGAAAAATACTTCTAGTTATTAGCAGCTTCCACTTTCAGCTCTTTAACGGTGTTGCTAGGAAGCATCTGTGAACCAAAATGAGTTAGACTGAATTTTTTTTTCCAACCCAAGGACAAGCCTCAAATACAGTCAAATACTTTGATGCATTTAATCTGCAGCCCAGCCTCCCTCCTCAGGACCAACTCGTTCACCTTCCTACTGGGGAGCTGTTGCACCATCACCCAAATGCTGTGCCTTTTGTCCCTGCTCTGGTTTGCACTACAGCTCCTTTGACAACAGCAGCTTGCTAAGAGGCGGCACACCACAGCCCGAACTCTGCAGGACCGTGGCAGCCCAGAGCAGCTGGTGCAGCAGCCAGCTCTGTTTCAGACCCCAGGAAGGTTCACCACCTTTCCTCTTTGACTGATAAGGTGTGGAATGACAACATGAGCTGTGCGCTACAGCTTCAGTATCTCACTTGTTCCCAGAAAAGAAAACAGTGAAAAGTTATCAATAACTACACCAGAAAACTGCATTACTGCTTTCCAATCCCAATTGTCCTGCAGGCTTTAGGGATCCCAGGGAACAGGACACCCTGGCAAGTTTTACCTGCTCATTCCTCTGTGCACAGGTACCAGGGAGGGAGGTCACGGCACTACAGCCACATGACCCATTCACTCTTGTATTCCTACAGGAGTCAGACCTACCTGCTGTATTGGAGTGTACCTAACAGTGTGGGAATAGTCATAGTTGTCAATGATATCCAGATCTGCCACTGCCTCTCCTGGAACCGGGCTGCTGAACTGCACATCCAGCGGTGCTTTTCCAGCTCCCTTGGTGAACACAGTGAAGTGCGTTGGCTTGCCATTTTCCACGCCTGAAGAAAAACGTTAATTCTAATTTACGCAGCGCTTGCACATAGAAACCCTTCCCAAGAAGCATTTGGAACCTATAAAGCCCAGTCAAGCAAAATGCCAAGGGAATGGTGTCATTTCCAATCACCTGGCACCCCCACCCCGCTGTATCCAGGACTGCATCGCTGCATCCCAGCAATGCTCAGCCAGGCAGTGGCTACCCCACAACAGCCCCTCACGGTCCAGCACTGGCTACACCATCTCAACCCAGCTCTCACCAGTTTTGTTCAGTCCAGGTCCTTCAGCTTTCACTTTGCTGGCATCGTGCGAGGGGTCCACTTTAATTCTGAACGGGCTGGCAGGAATTTCCTGCAACAGAAACACAGCTCTAAACATAACCAGGTCACTCTTCACTAGCCAAAACTAGACAGATAATCATTTTAAGATATTTCTGCTTTAACTCCAGCACCATCTTGAGTAAAATTTCGCCTCACTTAAACGCTCTGCTCTGCCTCACTGAGTAGTATCATTCAAAGTCTAGGGAAAAGTGAACAGCTGGACAGTTTGCAAGGCGCCCCCCCCCCTTTTTTTTTTTTAATGAAAACGGAAAACTTATTTTTATTCCCATGTTCCTTGGAGAGTCACTTAGGTTTTCTATCCTTTAGAAAGCAGCTTTGCCCCATCACCGAGATGACACTCATTATTGCCAGCCCAGCACATCACATGCTTGAACTTCAGTGTCTCCAGCCAACCCCTCTCATTTGCGTACCTTCAAGTACTACAAAAGCGTTTTTAGAAACAGTGACCAGACAAAGTGCCTGTGAACTGAAACGGAAGGAGCCAACTGTAAACTGCCACAGCCAGCTGTGAACTGGCACGTGCTCAGTGATTAAGGAGCAGATAAACAGACTCTAGAAACATCAGGCTGTAAAACGAAGATTACAAACCTCTCCTGCAAAAAGCACTTTAATAGTGTAGCGTCCAGCAGCAGGTGGTGCGTATTTCACTGTGAACGTATCATTAGCATTGTGGATGATGTCAAAATCTATGTCTTCTTCCTCATCGCTGACCACACGAGCATCACACTTAATTCCAACGCTGACATCACCTAGGAAAAGCAAATGGAGGTTTTGTTACTGGATGGTACAGACGTTGCTAGCCAAACAACCAGCACATTCCCATTTCCAGTAGTTGTTCCAAGTCACCATGTTAATTGATGCAACAGATCACATCACAATTCATTGCAAACTTCTGCTTCCCAACGTTTTTCCATGAAACAAGGAAAACCAGCATGAGACAGTACATAATCCCCCCCCTCACATGACCTGTGGTTTTGATACCACAGCAACAGCCCAGCCTGCCCTTACCTTCTCCCGCATCTGTGCAGTCAACAGTGAAGTGGGTTGGCTCATTCGCTTTCAGGCCAGTTCTCTCCACACCAGGTCCAAACACTTTCACTTTCTGAGGATGACTCCCTTGACCTATAAGGACCTACATGGATTCACAAGGGTCAGAATCACACATCTGTGTCACGCTCAAGACCACAGTCGAGTCAGAGCATTGCTTGGACAGAGGCTACAGGAAAACAGCACCAAGGTAAGAACGAATTGCCCCGACTCCCCCAGGCTGGGCTGATAGGAGACCTCCAACATGTGAGCTTGTAAAAACAGAAAGCGTTTTTCAAGTGGATAGATTTGTAAAAAAAAAAAAAAGGGAGCAGAAGAGCACACCTCCTTGAAATTCACAGGATTTTATCATCCTAGTTGTAATAACAAGGAGTTGTGAGCACAAATGTCCTACTTGGCTAGAACTAGTAATATCCATCTCTGTACTTACCCTAAATGGGCTATTGGGCACATTGGCTCCTCCCCAGACAACAGAAATTGTATGTTTGATTGGTTTAACTGGCACATAGGAACAGGCAAACACACCATCAGGCTTGCTCTTTATCTGGATATCGATAGGGTTTCCTTCTCCATCCTAAAAAGCAGTAATACCAGCAGAAGGTTCAGGTACTTTAGAAATGTTTGTATAGTTTGAACAGCCCAAGACTGTTCCAAAATCTGTTTTGTTTTCCCAGAACTGCAGCTCAGAAATACTGAAGAAACATGCAAATTACACCTCTGTAAGTCTTCCTCATTTAACACTTGCTCATTCCTAACACCATCCTACAACACATATTTTAACAAGCTCGCCTGAAATTCACAGGTTCAGAGACAGACACTTCAGGTGCTTCCAAACAGCAACTCCGGAGAATTACAGCTTGCTTGCTGAGGAGACTCCAAGTAAGGAAGCAAAGCCATGTATTTCATACACCAGGGACAAGTCACCTTGTCTTGAGCTTGGTTTGTTGCCTGACTACATTACACAGATCAAAGCACAGAGCTTTGAGAGAATTACACTTGCTCAGAATTAAGTGGTGTGTAAGCAAGTAGAAATACTTAAGGCATTTTTCTCAACAGTATTAAGGCCTTTTGCTGAAGTTTCACATAGCTGCCTTTGGCTTTTTACCTGTGCATACATCTTCAGAGGTGCTTTCCCAGCATCCTTGGTTTCCACTGTGAACTCAGCAGGATTGTTCACTATACAGCCAGTCCTCTCCAAGCCTGGGCCGTAAGCCTTCACCTAAAAAAACACCCCAAGAGTCTTAGCTTGCAGTTCAGACAGAGAAGTACAACTAAGCGATTTATTTCTGAAGACATTCCCCTTCCCACAAAACCCATGAAGCATGGGATACAAGTAGAGGTTAGTGTGAAAGTTGAGAATTTGGACTGATTCAGCAAGTTTTCATTACATTAAATCAAAACCACAACAGTGTTATTAGAAAAAGCTGAGTAATATCTGGCTGAAGCATGGCAAATTCAGAGCTTTAAGTAGAGGCAGCTTAAGAGTAAAGTTGGTTACCAGAAGCCTTCAGAAACATCTCTACTGTAGTTATATCAAAGATGTTATGTCATGGGTGAACTCTTATACACCACCTTATCTGGGTTGAAGTCTCCTGAAGCTGGTCGGATGAAGGCCATGTAAGGGCTGTCTTTTATGTCCTCATCATCACACATGATGTGCACAGCATATTCACCAGGCTCTTTGGGCCAATACTTCACATCACATGAGCCATCGTTCTTGTCATCACACTCAATTTTAGCCTGAGAAGGGCCTTCTATTGCAAAGCCTGAAAAAGGAACAAGTACATTCCTCGCGTTATGTTTGTGGTGGCTGCTAATTTAACACCACTTCCCCAAACTGCTTTTTATTAGCCGTAACCACGCGTGATGCTCTCTATCACCCTTCTCCAGCAATATAGGAGATAATTCATCATTCCTTCTGGATCTCAACCCACAAAACCACAGATTAACACTCCCCATCACACACATTCCTGTCTCTAGGACTTGCCTTTGATACTCTGACATAAGTTTGTGTTTAGACCAAAACGTCATACAGACATGTTTTTTTACTGCTGGGAAAGCTATTGTTTCTCATGAGTTCATTGCTAGCATTGCAATACATAAATATTTCAGGCAAACTAAGTAAAGTAACATACCAAGAGAGCCAACTTCTGTGCCAATGGACTCGACCACAAAGTCAGCCGATTTGCCCACAATCCCCTCATGCAGTCCTGGCCCCCAGGCTCGCACTTTCTGAGGACCTGCTTCATGACCCACTTGAACTTCAAAGGGGCTACAAGAAAAAAGCAAAGCATGGGATTAGAAATGAGGACAAATACAGCATCCATGTTTTTCCCCAGGCATTTTAATGAGGCTTTACATTGGATTTCCCAAATTAATAGATACTATCATGTGGTGGCACAGTGCCCAGCAGACTGTGTTTGTAGCAGAGAGGTCATCCAACCCATCACGTGCTTACATCTTGCACCACAAATCCTGAGTACTAAGTACTTGGCTTGCACTGCTTGCTGTAGCCCTGGACACTAAAATAACAGATTCCTTCAAAAACTCACAGCAAAGACCAAGCTGCATGACCCACCAAGTTTTATTGGGTTTTGTATTCATCATTTTGGGTTTAGCAAGACAGATGCGAATCACCCCTCAAAGCTTTCCCAAAATAAGCCACTGCAGCCCTAAAACAGGCTGTAGATAAACTGTCACAGCAACTGCTTGCCACTAACTTTGTCCCCCCAGAGTTTCTTCAAAGGTTAGTGTTGCTTTAAAAGTCCACCAACTACACAACCCACCAAAGGGCACAAAACCTCCAAAAATACTACTTCTAACTCACCTTTTTGGGATGTTGTGCCCACCCCATGTAATCGTGACAACGTACTTCCCTGGAGTAGCTGGATAATATTCAAATGCATATACACCATCCATAAAGCCTTTTTGTTTCACCAGCTCCTCCAAGCCCTCTGTTGAAAGATCAGTTCAGCATTAAACTTAACAGCTTGCATCCTGCCTTCAATTACTCAGACAAGTTCATGTTTTCTAGTATTTATTTTAGCTTGCAAGAATAAATTTCTTCCACCAGAAAAAAAAAGGTCAGGTTGTAAGGGAAGTTAGTTCTAGTTGTCCTCTAGGACAAAGACAGCAAACACTTCCAGAAGAAATACAGCAGAAAGTATTTTAAGTTACCAGACTTAATAGGTTCCCTTGTGTTTTATTTTCTTAGTCTGCAGTATGATGCATGTCATATGTTAAAACAAAAAAGCTTAACATTTGTCAGACTTTGCAACCACAAGTATGCAGAGAATGCCTACTTTTCATTTTCTTCAAGATGAAGAATTTAGGGAGAAAAGCTTAATACACTAAAATTTACATCGATATATCTGTTGCTTTCCAACCCCCCCCAACCACATTAAGCCACACAGTCAGAGCACTGTGTGTGTGGAGGAGGTGAAGGCAATACAATGCACCTTTTAATACCATCCCAGCCGGGGGGAGGTGACCGGCTCATGAGTACAGCATAAGTACAACATAAGCACAGCAGCTCCCCGAGAGCAGCAGCACAGCCACCACTGCTGGCAGCCTCAGGAGTCCACTGCACGAGCCAGCGGCCGCTGGCGCTCCCATCGCCCCAGCCTGCCGTGGTCCAGGCAGAGGGCCACATCCAGAGCTCAGAACACAGCAGAGGACCTGGGGACAGATCCTGGCAGAAGGTCTCCATGTCAGCCTACAGGTTCCCTGGACACTCTCCTCCCCTGCTCATGTGCCCGAGCATCCAGTGCAGCCAGGACTGCTGCTCTGAGCCATTCCTAGCTTTATGAGAGCAGATTTCCACCCTGCCAAAGACCCTGGAGCATGACTTGCTCCCACAGATCAGATGAAGATGCAGTGCGAACTACGGCAGGCAGACGCGTGGATGTTCTCAGTTTTGCTAACCAATATGTATTAAAATAGAGACCTAAAACCAGGTTTAATCTTACCCAGCCCTGCAGATCAAAACCTTCACACTAGACACAAAGTACCAGAAAACCCTTCTGAAATTTAGCTTTTTATGGTGATGCAAATCCCATCAGTTCCATCAGGCCACCACCTCCGTACTGCTCTTCCTTTTTGCAGCCTCCACTTCGCCCCCTTCTCCAAAACACATCCACAACACAAATTCATCCAAACACTTACTTGGTCCCTTTATAGTCACTCCGAGATCTCCGCTCCCCGCTGCTCTCGTATCAACCTTGAAGTCAGCTGTTTCCCTCATGCGGACGCCCTTGGGCTGCAGACCTCTACCAGTGGCACGACACGCATTCGGATTGCAGGCTGCAAGGGAATTTCAGACATCAATACCGTCTTTGATTCTCAACATACACGTAGCCTAGCCAGCCTGGAACAACCTTTAGTTTAATGTTGACTCAGGGCAACCACAGCTTAGCTTTCAGCACAAGTTTTAACGTTATAGCATTAAGGCAGACAGACAGGAGTCTGCCCAGCCATTGTCTATGTCCCATGGTTTTTGGGCAGTAGCATTCGGTGCAGCCAGGCAACACTGACCCCCTACAAGGGCCATTTTTTAGAATTAAAGCAAACACTCAAGCCCTGTTGCTTTCCAATTTGATGCCAATTATCAATACAAAAAACTTTACATGGCTATCACGTACTAGGCACAATGTTCTTGATGCCTTTCGCGTTGAGAAGCACACTGCAGCATGGGGTGAAGTTCCCCTTTGCAGATAAGCCCCAGTGAACAGTATTATTGTGCTGTTCTTTCAGAAGCACATGACTGGAATAACTGCTATTAGCAAAGCAGAGTTCTGCATGTGCTTCGTTAAGAGATGTCATGTCAAAACCCCCCTGCTTGCCACAGTTCACACTTTCAGAAGCAAAGCCATCAAGCCCTCTGCAGACCAAAGCAGCCATGGGTAGGGGCAATAGGTTACATATGGCTGAGCTTAAGCTTATGCTTGACCCCTTTACTCCAAGTGCTTCTCCAGGCCTGCAGAGTGGCTACATAAATAAGTAAAACGCACTTATGAACAGTTTTCGTTACACAATCCCAGCTATCACATGGTCTTCAACTCCAGAGACCTGAAGGGTTTGAAGAGACTTACAAATAATCACAGCTTCTCAGCAGTGTAAACCCAACATGCATGTCCCCAAAATACGCCGTGCTTACAGCAGGAGCACAAGTCTGCCAAGCAGCTCGTTAGGTTTTTACTCATTTCAATAGCTTACAAGTTTTACCCTCGCCCCTGCAGCAGCCAACATCGCTCCGCGTCCTACGCTGGATGGTGTAAGTGAAGATCGCATGCCAT
Organism: Aptenodytes forsteri; assembly: GCF_000699145.1. NCBI lineage: Eukaryota > Metazoa > Chordata > Aves > Sphenisciformes > Spheniscidae > Aptenodytes > Aptenodytes forsteri. Next base: position 12,042,218 of record NW_008795909.1, read on the forward strand.
CTGCTAGCTCTGAAAACTCGGTGGGAGCATACAGGAGCGTGCCCAACGTGGAGTGGGAACAGCTCGCAGAGGCCTTACACAGCTGAGTCAGGCAGCTTGTGGTTAAGCCAGTTTCACTAACTGGGTCACACACCGCTTCAGTTCGCTTGCAACTTTCTTCCCAAACCCCAACAAAACCAAAAACCCTTTTGGCCGGGACAAGCTGCAGGCTAGAAGCTTTCGAAAAGCAAACATGACGGAGAATCCTGCACACCTCTTACCAACTATGAAGCCATTAGCAGTGAAGTCCAAAATTCCACAAATGGAGGGTAGCTCAGGAGAGATGAGCAGAGATCTAAAAGCGTAGGAGCACGTAAGGATGGAACAGAAAGCAAGTTAGGTGTCAGTTAAGGAGGAAAACAGTAAATATAGTCATTTGAGGAACAAAGGTGGAAAACAGCAAGACACTACAGAGCTGCATAAAACACTTCAAAAAAATACAAAGGGCAGCTTAACGTTCGGAGGTCTAGGCAGAAAGGAAACTCTAGCGACAAAAGCCATATTACTGTTAGAGAGCACTGTTTTACCCTGTGAATACCCAGGTGACCCACTGAATCAGGTCCAAGATGTTGAAAGGTACAGAGAATGTCCAAAGCAAGATTCAAGCATATTCTGTGATCACATCCAAGGAGAAAAGTAGCCATCTACATTTAGGTGCATTTTTAAAAAGCATACCCTCTCCGACAAGAACAGTGCAAGGAGTTTTGGGAATTGCCTCCCCAGCAAAAGTCACTTTGACGATGTGAGGACCAGCTTGAACAGGTTTGTAGGTGCAACGGTAGACTTGGTTGCCTTTGTCTTCTACTGCAACTTCAGCAAGGCTTCTCCCCTGAGGATCCTCCACTTCCACGTTCACATCACCCACACCGGCACCTGCAAAGGAAACAAGGCCAGCTGAGCCTTGACTTCCCCACAGCAACATACACTGCATTTAGGATCACAGCCAGCTGTCTGGGCTCAGCCAGCCGTCTTCTGCTACATTTCTAGGCACAGCTGAAGTGTTCAGCTTCTGCTGACAGCAACCAGACATTCAAGTGGGGAGGGGGCAAGACAGGATGGTGGCATCTCCATGAAGCCATCAAACTGACAGGTCTCTGCTGCTCCATCCACAGGGTTTCACAACAATAGTTAGTACTGAGTACACGTACAGCCTGGTTACCCTATTGCTGCCACCCCCGTAGCACCTCTATCACAGACTTAACCCACAACTTCACCAGTCAGTTCAATGTCTCAAGCTTTGAAGCAGTTTAGATTAAGAGCTCAGACAATGTGCATGCTGGTCTGGACAAGGATCCTTCTCTGCTGGACTATACGTATTCACTTTTGTTCAGACACCTGCTCCTCTCACATTTTATTCAACTCATCATGCAACAAAAACAGTTTTCCAGACACTTTCAGAGGCCAGACATGCCTTTACATGATTCAGACCGCTCCCTCTCCCAATTAGAGGCTGAACATAACACTTCTCCTCACTATAACCACATTTAATTTTATTTCTAAGCACCCTCAGGCAGAAGGCAATTTAAAATATGCTACTCAGCATATTTCTGTGTTTAAATACTTCAAGTAACTGCCCTAAGTAGTTTTGCATTGTTCTAAATGAATTAGCATTTGTAGCATCTTATTGACTCATTCCTCTAGGCTACAGCATTGGCCTAATAGCAGGCAACAAGTCACATGATGGACATGCCCTAATGAAGATAGTAGCCCTCTAATAATTACAATAGAAGTTGAAACCAGTTCATCATTGAAGTACGAACCCAAAGTAGCACTGCAGCAGGTTCTTTCTGTAAAGCTAAATACAGAACACATTAAGCATTCACAGTTTACTCACTGTTCATCCTTCAGAGGTGAGCATTTCACATTCCTGTTTAAAATGAGTTGGGGGAAGAAACCAGCCAGGAACTTGCCTGCTGCCATTCAGCAAGTTCATGGCAAATTTCTGGGTAATGCTTAGCACCTTCCTGCCCCAGCTCAGCTCCATACTTCCAACGTTTCATACACAGCTGAAGCCTCCAGAGCAGCCTAGCTGGCTCAAGTTCACCTCTGAACTTGATAGTGCTGCAAATCCTCATCCACTTTTCAGTTTGTTTATTCCTCCAAGGCTTAGGTTCTCCTCATGTTTGAGGAAGCTGCGGGATTTTGGCACTCATTCATCCTGCTTACCTGCTGTGTAGAGGTCAAAGTAGGTAGGCTTGTTGGCAATGTTCCCCGTCGCCTCCAGTCCCGGTCCCTTTGCTGTTACTTTGCTCGCATCTCCCTGGGCTTTGTCAACATTCACTTCAAACGGGCTCTTTGAGATGTGCTGCCCGGCAAACAGGACCGAAACCTAGAGACAGACAGTGTCAGCTCCAACCCACCGGGCAGAGGCAGAGCTCAGTGTCACTGCCACGTAGCCAAGCAGGGGTCAAGCGCCTGCATTCCTAGCACAGAGAGTCTATGCCTGAGAGGTGAGAGAGACCATCCATCCCACAACCTTCATCCTGTCCATGCAGCATAACTGCTGGCCACCTCCTTAAAGTGCTACTGATCATGGGGTCAGCCACACCAGTGGGGATGCTTGAATCTGGATGTGCCAATAAGAGGCAGATCACCATCCAGCAATGAAGTGGCAGCAGAAGTTGCATTTATCTTTTCAGGCTGGCTGTGGGGACCAGTCACTCAGGCAAGTGCCAAGCAACGGGATCACCCATCATAAACCTGCTTCCACAGGCGTCTGGGGACAGAGCTGGGTGGGGAACCTTCTCTGCAAAACCCCTATGGTGTACAATATCATCAAAAAAGAAATGCCTTATAGAAACAACCTGGTACTTTCCTCTGCGTCTCTGTCACAACCCACAAAACTGGCTTCATAAGCTGCAAGCAGTGGCCCCACGTGAGAGGAGAGCCAGCTATAGCACTTGATACACAAACACCCCCGCACTTTCTCCCAACACACACCCTCTTCCCCCTTGAGAAGGGGGCAGCCCAATAGCCCAGACAGAGAATTAAGGCCACATCAGATTACCTTTTCTTCAGGATGCCCAGAGTGGCTATTACACCATCAGTAAATAGGCAGCCCTCAGGGGCTCACGTTAACAGCCAGCAGAGCAGTGCGTTTAACAAGAGAATACTGGTTATTGACACGCAACCTACCTTGTGAGGTCCAGTAACCTTTGGCACATACTGAACTGAATAGGTCTTGTTTTTGTCACTGGACGGCGTTATCTTAGCCTAGGAGAGAAAACACATCCACATCATTGAGCTCTACCCACACACGCCAGCCTAAGACTTCTCTGGGTAGCGCTTGATACTGTGAACTATTTCCAGAGTCAGCAACGTCAGAGACACGTTGCTGTGGGAGCAGGGATCCTTGCTACCTCCTCTTCTCATATGGAAAAAACCCCATTGGTTTTGTCTTTACATGAGACGAAGCAAGCTACCTTCTCCCCACCCCAGCCCTTTCCCTTGCTGTTAATTGCTCTGCTAAGCCAGGCCAAAACTGAGGAGACATTAAGTCCAACATACAGCTGTATTTCTCTGGAATGTTGTAACATGATCAAGTGGAGCACTTGGATGAGAAGTTTCTATAAACATTAAAACCAGCATTTTAACTCAAAATGATTCATGGCATCTAAATAGCTGCTTTAGCCATTCTTGCAGAATGAGTAAGGGCAGACAGTGATTTAGTGTTGTGTGTTATCTAAAAGCGTGTCAGAATGTACTTGGCCAGTCAAGCTAAAGCGCTGCAACTACTGGACACTGGAGTTGTGTTGCTTAGTTGCAGATAGTGACTTTTTTTCAAGTTCACCCAGTAAGGCAATTAGGAGGAAAAGCTTGAGGCTTGCACTTTTGATAGATGGTATTTTGCAACTTCTTTTTAGATTACTTATCTGCTAAGACCTCACTCGTGAAAGATGAAGGTTACCGCAAAAACTTCAGCATTCAGACCAGCTTTACTTTTCCACACAAGATATTTAACATACATACCTCCTCTCTGTTTCCTTCTGGATCCTCTATGAAGACCATCAGGTCTCCCTGCCCAGCACTGATGGTGTCTACCGTGAAGATGGCAGGCTGCTTCACCATGTTCCCATGAGGCTCAATCCCTGTGAGACAGGCACAGGGCAGCACATTAGCTGTTGCTACAAAACCCAAAAGGCAGTATGGAGGCTACCCACAAGCTGTCCAACCTGTCCTCCCACACAAGCCCCCAGCACCAGCTGCCCCAGGCCGCTGCATGACACCTCTTCACCAGCTGCCTAGAGCATCATGCTTGCAATAACCCCTACTCTTACAATACAAGCATTTTTAAAAATTGGTTGAATCGTTGACGCTCAACTTCTCTCAGGATCTCTGGCTGAGTCAGGAACCCAGCTGGCATCTGCTTTCAGGCAAAAGCAAGTTACCCCATTTGCCTGAGCAACGTACTGAGGGTCACCCCCACAGCTGGCGAGTACCCAGCCGATGCTGACAGGGAGCAGGGTATGTGCATTAGTTGCTCTTTAGGAGCTGCTCTGCTTCACACAGCTAAATGCTGCAGGAAGGGCAACCAGGGAGGCAGGAGAAAAGTTTCGGGAAGCCTTTTGGTAAAGGAATTACCCTACAGCCAAGACTGAAAGACTTATTTAAGCAAGACCGTTCTTACCTATACTGTCCCATTTTACTCCATTTTCAGAACTCAGCTGTACAGACACTGCTCAGATTTATTCTTTGAAAGCTGCTCAAACTACTTTGTCAGAGTGAACACCGTACAAATGGCACACAGCAACCTCTTTAAACCACAAAAATCCTACAATTCAGTGCCATTTCCACTTAACTTTTAACCAGTTTCCCTATTCCTCAGCACAGGGCCTGCTACAGCACGCATTTACCAGCAGGGTTTCATCATCTCCCTACACGTAGCCCCAGGTCATGACACCTGTCGTGGCGGTGTCAGACTGAGTGGGCGGAAGAACTTCCCAAAGTTGCTGGTTCCAGACTAGCCCAAACATATAAACCCTTCCGTCCAAGGGAATTACTCCTCAGCTTATTCATAAAACCGTGGGCACTACTGCTCCATAGCACAATTAGTGGAAAGTGCAACGTCTGATAGATTATAAAGGAAGTGGTTGTGAACAACAGAATTCCTGAACTTGTTTATCTTCAGAAAACAATAACTTGAGAGCAGTGCAAGGAAGATCATGTTTTTACTAGGAAATCTGAGCAGTCTGATAAGGTGTTAGCAATTGACATTCATTCTTTCAAACTAAGCCCTAGATTATCATCTAGTTTAAACAGCTATAAATTCGCTCTGCGTATCTTCAGTCCACCACACAAGCATTAGGATACGGTATTCGAGTTAAGTATCCCTTCTTCTGCAAGCACAACGAGAAGGATTGCTTATTCTCAAAAGACAGCTTCAGCCAAGACAGCATTAGTCACAGCACTTTCTTAGCCTACATTTCACCTTCTAGATTTTACTCTCTTATCAGAAATCTGCTTTGGCTGGTTAAATGAGAACTCATAGTGCATCACTGATGATCTGCACGATCCTGTACAGCATCTCTGCAGGCTCATTTCACATCAGGTCTACACACAGATGCCCTCAGAGGAAACCACCGCAGTGTCCAGGGTGGCACGCTACAACTAAGACTCATGTTGGGAGGTCATGAGCAACTTAGATGGAAAAACAGTAATTAAAAAAAAAGCTGAGACTGACCCACTTCACACTTGACAGTCGCCTTTTTCTGGAAGCATGAAGACCTGTTACTCACTTGTCCAAAAAACCCTGCCCAGTTTCGTAGTGAGCCCCTTGCTGCTGGAGTCACCTTTCAGTTCTGACATACATTAGCAGTCAGAATTGTCAGTTATATTTAGTGACTCTGTTTTGGTAATTAACTTTGGGAAAACTTCAATCTTTCAAGAAGAGCCACTCACCCTTTATAATTTCCATTACAATGGCTCCAGAGCACCGTATGCATGAAAGTAGACAACAAAATAATTCCAGGTTTTGAAAGAGTAAGAACATGACTAAAGCCAGATTTGACAGATTGAGGCAGGTTGATCAGTCATTTACACAGTAAGTGGAGTATAGGTAGTCTATACATTTGGGGTCTGACAATTTGTCTATGTATCATGGTTTGCTGTGGAAGGCACCAACAAAGGACATAAACCCCAAGCAGGGTAAGTGCTAAAGCCACTTCTGACTATAGTGACTGCTCTTCAGTGCACAGACAGTGTCCATGTCCATTCATTCCACTAGTTAAGTTTCAATGGAAATCAAGTTAAAAAAAAAAGAAAAACAGAAAAAAATAAGGAAAGTTGTTTCTTTCCATTTTATTCTTGTACACACAATTCTGAAACCCACTAATTCTAAAAATCTTGGAGGAACAGCAGCCCCCAAATCTAAAAAAAAGAAGATGGAATGGAGAACAAAGTATAATGCTTAAGTAATGTCATGCTACATACCAAGCATATTAAAGGTAAAAATCTGTTATTCATTTAATTGTGACTGTATTCCAATCTAGAGTACAACCATATCAGAAGTTACCTTTTAAATGGATAATTTCCTGTAAGTTAAAAATAAGAATGCCTATGTAGATCTACAGTTGCATAAACATCTATGGACAAGTCCTTCCAATTAGCAAATAGAGCCTTTACAACAAAGGCTCAGCACTATTTAATATTTGAAGGGTTACCAACCCACCTTTGTGCATGTGCAAGCAAAGTATCCACACCTACCAATCAATTAAAATAATTTATTTAGAATTAGCCTACCCTAATACATATCTGCCATCAAGCCTAGGAAACTAGAGACCACCTCTACAGAGAGCCTCCTCAGAGACACACAGATGTAAAGAGGTTTTTCTTCTTTAAATGAGTGTTTTATCATGAGAAGCATTCACTGCTAAATCAACGACCATCAGCAGCAATGCTGCTAGCTTAAGTTTCACATCAATGTTGTTTTAGCCCCATATCACGCTACTTCTTCCAGCTGTGGACTGCAAGGCTGGCAGCTTGCAGAACAGGTTCAGAGACTTTGGGGAATTTACATGTTAGAACTAGGAGTGTCTTTTGGACTATATCCACGTATTTCTGAAACTAGGCACCACACCAAGAGTATACAAGTGAAACTTTGAAGTCAGTTACAGTAGGTCTGGAGTTCAACATAAGCAAAAAACCCCACCCAGCTTTCTGAAGAGTTAAACACTCTGTGCAGCTTATGCTCACCGAGTCCTTACCTCTGCCATAAGCCCTTGCTTTCTTTGGATTCAATTTGGGTTTTAAAGGAGCTCCTGGTTTCAGCTTGGCTTTGGGGAACTGGGACAGATAAGTCATTACGGAGTGCTCATCCACATCAGGGTGGATAATTTCTTCAGGGGTAATAACCTGAAAGACAGGGCAATTAAGTATATTGTACCAATGCTTGGTTACCACATGCCAACACAGAAACAGAGCTATGACACAGAGTCTTACATTTCAGAACTCCCACATGCTAATGTGATTTCTTACATTTATTTTCCCTTTGATACACACAACATCATTTATTATCTCATGGCAAGAAAATCAAGAAGCTCATTATGGTCCCAATGTGGTTTGGGGGCTTTTTGTGCCTTGATCATCAGGGGTTCTCAGGAGACTGTGACAAACTGAACGGTGGCAAGGCAAGACTACGGTAGCTATGTTCCCCTCGAAAAGCAACATGGGGATAATTGAAACTGAAAGAATTAGTAATTCATAATCCTGTGTGCTACAGCTCTGAACTGCAGTGCTTGCGAAGTGAAACTTGTGACCAGTCTCTTCTCCTGCTCCAACAATACAAGCTGCTCGGACAGCTTCAGAGACTTCAGCAATTCTGTCCAACTTCATCAGCATGAAAACAATCTGGTTTGCAAATACATTGTTCTCTGTTTGAAAGTCATCTTTGCAGGTGATTTCCTAAGCCAGAGAGTTTTTCTTCTGTGGAATTCAATGCAGCAAAACAAACCCACTCCAGGGGCTAACAGAGCAGGGGCCACTACACGTGCACTTTTTCCCCTACTCTACATGCTGCAACACCAGCCATCTTCAGCAGAGACGCCTACACAAAGCCTTACAACCAGAGCTCTGAGATGTAATAGTGCATTTCATTACAATTTGCCCTTTCTCAGCCAATTTCACACAAGTAAACTGTAACTTTCGGAAGTGTCCAAGCAACTTCACCTGCTTTCCTCAATCTAAATTCAAGCTAGTTGCAAGTACAAAGCTAGCTGCTGTGCTTCCCGCAGGCAGCCTGCACAGCCTTACCTGTGGCACACCCAGCCAGTCATCCGCCTGCTGCATGGCTTCCCGAGCATTGTCAACTGGTTTCTTCGGGTCCCAGGTCTCCCAGTCAGGGCACAGGCCTGCAAGTACATTTCAATTGTTAGGTATTATCTACAAGGGAGCTTCCCTAGCTGAAGAAACCAAGCACAAACTCCACAGCCCCTTGTATTATGCTGCTATACAGAAAGACATTCAGAGCTTTGCAGAAGTAACCAAAACAAGATGAGGACGTTCTGCTCACTGAAACACTTCTGAGACATCAACCATCATCTCCAGGGGCCCTTATGGCACAGACATTAAAGCCAGTTCAGAGAGAGACTCCCACCCACCTAGCCTGTCAACAAAAAACGTGTGGCTGACTGAAAAGCTATACAACTGTACTGCTTTAAATTTAAGCTGTGCAAGAGTCAACTAAATTCATCACGAATACATCTAGCAATCCTTTATGTTCCATTGGCTCTCCTGTGGCAAATTTGGAAAAGAAAGTTTTAATTGCTTGCCATAGCACCCCAGATTGCATTAGATGAACACCAGCAATCGCACTAGCAAGGCTGTTTTACAAGAAGGTGAGGAAACAGTGCCTTTTTCACACTTCATCACATTACTCGCCTTAAGTAGCACAGCCTTAGCTTGCTAAACACTGAAGTTTCAGGTAGTGTGCGGCTTCTGGCTGCTCTGTGCTCCCTCTGCAACCCTATTTCAGGAGAACACATGAAGCCTCCTGCTGTGCCCTGAAGTTGAAAGGTTGTTGGCACTTGCTGTGGGAACAAGTCTTTCTTGCATTTAGGAGCCAGCATTTGCGCCTTTGTCCCTTGCACCCAATACAAAAAACTTAGACACGGCGCCTCCAATAATGCAATCACATGTTCTGCTTTAGGCCAGTATTTCTCTTGGCCAAGTCGTTTACAACTTGCTGCTTCCCACAGCTGGCCTCTTTGGACTTGAGTTTTCTTGAAAGCCTCATTCCCGTCTCCAGCTCAGCAGTGAAAACCTCCTCCCATAGGAACAGCACAGCAGCCACCAGGAGGGCGAGCAAGGAAACACTGACCAGAGCAAAGGACTTACCTGGAGCACAGCTGTCAACAAGAGCCCCCAGCGCTTTGCCATCCTGCCAGTTTTGATTGAAGTTTGTGATTGGCAAGTAAGGAATTTTGTTCTGGATCCAGCCCAGCAGCCTCTGCTTAGGGGTCTGCTTCTTTGCATCATCATCACCTTCATCCTCCCACACTGGCATGGAAATGGAATAGTGGAGGATAAGGGTCCATATCAGGCCAAGGATCAGCTTCAAGTTTCCATCAACTATGGCTTTACTATCTGGAAGACAAAAGACATACATCTGATTATTTCCCACCCTGAAAGAAAGAGGCATGTTTTTAAAATACTGTGCCTGCACTCATGCCCAGGTAATTAAGGACAAGAGGAGTGACCCAGGTCACTGCAGGCACTTGCTCAGGCAGAGACATCATTCTTCATGCCCTGTATTAGATGGGACGAAAGAGAAGAGCCCACGGACTCAGTGCTCTCTAGCTGTCTTGAAAGCTCAGTGCTCTCCAAGGGTGGTGTGACTCACCCTTGAAGCTTTTCAACATTAAGCTTAGGAGAACAGGCAGTTTAAGATCCCTGGTATTTTGCATTTGGATGATAACTGCCACCTGGTATTTTTAATGGCATTTGTATCTTACGAAAGAGGCCTAACAGCATGCAATGGAGTTCACAAGAACAGCATCCCAACAGGGGCAAAATGCCCCAGAGCATACCTAAAGCACCGTTTAAGCATCCCATCTGTTCAAAATGCCCCAGAGCATACCTAAAGCACCATTTAGGAAACTGCATTTATATACACAAACATGCCTCCACACACACCCCAATAATTTGCATTAAAAATGGTAGCAAGAAAAGTGCTATATGATGAAGTCCAGCAAAGCCAGAGTTTGGAATTAGAACAAAGTCCAGATATATCACGACCTGGGTACAAATGGCAAAGCGGGGAGTGGAGGTCCATTGGGCATCCTTCGCACCATCACACTCCTGCCTGCACAAAAAGTCATCACTTCACACTACAAATAGAGAGTTAGAAGAAAAGGAAGAGCCAGCTCTGGCAAAACCATGTCACATTCTAGCCTAGGAAAAGTTTATCATCACAGCAGCCATGCCACAGCTCTACTTTAAGACACACCATGCAGCTGAGTTTAAGGCTTCTGGGCATCAAGATCAGATTGTCGTAAGAAGCTGTCTGAAGGGGCAGGATATTTTTCTGCATTGGTTTGGCCTTATGAAGTGACCTCTACAGTTTTGTGAATACTCTTGCAGTTTACTTTGTTTTTAGTGAGTCACAGGTCAGATGTACTCCCTGGGAGCTTGTAGTTGCTACTCAGGTTTCACTATACTTTTAACAGCTCCAGTTTGTCCAAGCTCAACAAAACCAGGGTTGTTCTGCAACATTATGGGATGCCCTCAACCTCACTGATCCTTTCATTCACAGCAACATGTTACAGCAGAGTATTTTTCTGTTCTTTTCCTCCATTACAATGAAAACTACTAAAGAAACCCCTTTTTAGTCAACAGAAGTTACAAGTGACTTGGCATCAGCTCCCAGAGCAGATGCTGGGGTAAAGACAACTACAGTGGTATAAACTCACTTTCATGTCACCGAAACAATTGTGTAGGGATCTTAATGAGTCCTAGCTAGCAAAGGAAAAGTGTTCAGTATTTGATGGCTTTCTCCAGATCAAATTCAGAGTGTTTACAGGTAGAGTCCTCCAAGCCAAGCCTCACCATGCCCAACATCCACTGGGCATGCCTTACTTGCTCCTCTTCAGCTACAGAGGCCGCAGCAGCAACCCAATACCATCTTATCAACACAAAAAGATCTCCCGACTTTCAAAACAAGTGATTATACAGAATAGTGACCAAGAACAGTAAGCACCAGGGTGTTCCCTTTAACCCAATGCTCAGGCAAAGTGGTTAATATTTACATGGTTTCACAATAGGGCGGTATGTCCTGAACAGATAATACTGTAACTTCAGACCTTGAATGGCGTTTGGCCTTTCTGGATAATTAATGTCTAGTTTCTACTCAGATTTTATTTGTATTGGATTTTTTTTTTTTTTACATCAGTTTTGACTAATCTTACAGGATTACGGTAAGTGTCTGCCACTTGACTGCTCATTGCTGACTTAACATCCAGTCTGAGATATACAATAGATAGCTATGAGGTGATTAAGCCCCACTGGGTTTTAATTACAGGTTCCAAGGTAAAAGTCTGCATCACGTAAGTAGTACGTCTCCTAGCGACAACTAAACAGTCCCTACTGTTACCCAGTTCCCCCCCTCTTTCCAGCTGAGCTGCAAACTGGTCAGTGGAGGGAAGATGCTCCCTTACAACCTATTAGGGAAAGCTTTCTTGAAAGAAGCTATCAGAGCAGAAGGAAGAGCTGCATTTTACATGAGAGACACCCAAAGCCCTGCTGGCAGGCTCACCACGGTGCCTGCAAGCTAGAATTAAGGGCTGCAGTGTGCAAAAACCAGACTGCCTGTATGAGCCCCCACTCCCCGTGCCTGCGGCACCTCTGACCCGTGCCCCCACGGCAGGACCACCCGCTCACACCGCACCGCTGGAGCGTACTGCCGGCCATCGCACCCCCACACCAGAAATGCCTCCGAGCTTCGGTTTCAGATTTATACCGACATCGGCATTTTTACCAGAGCGCACGCAGCAATGATTTAGTATGCTACAAGTAAACTTGTTTCAGAAAGCCATCCAGCATCCCCCAGGAAGGAAAGCCAGCAGGACAGAGTCACCTCGAGCACACTGCTACGCACACATTACTCGAGATAAAGAATGGCCCGTTTCATGTTTACAGCACATAAATAATGTCTATATGTGGATGCACTGTGGTTACTGCAGCAACTGGCCACGTGCTCAGAGCTCCCTCCAGCACCCCATCACCATCTCCGAGGGCACAGCTGGGCAGTGGTCCTTGACCTGGGGAAAAAGAGTCTGTACACAAGACAGCTTCACATCGAGAGCAAGAATATCCCATCTCATCAGCCTTGTTGCAGAGAGGCCGGGCACAGAGCCGCTGCCCCGATGACAGGAAAAGGCCACCACAGGAATGGGATGGCTCTTCTTCCCCAGGGCTGGTGCCATCCCTGCCATTGCACTTTGTTAGCAAAGTTAGCAAGCTCTTACAGCCTCCCAGCTTCCTGACAGGCATTGGGATCTCATGATGTAATTTTTTCCAAGCCTGCTTGTAGGAGGGCTTGTCTGCTTTCATTTGGGGTAGGGAGGAGGGAGGGAGGGAGGGAGAAGAACGCTTGGGCAGGACAGGAGACCTTATCAGCACCCAGCAGAGCCACCTGCACACCCTTCCCACAGGCACCCTGCTCCCAGCTACAGGGTATCCCACCAGCAGCTCAGCCCCCGGCCAGCCTGGGCTCACAATCTCTATCATGATATAAAAGGACCCTCCAGGTTCAAGAAGAGACCACAGTCCGGCCCAAAGCAGGCTTGGCTTCCAAGCACTGGTGTAAAGCTCAGCTCCGCCCGAGCATTCAGACTCTCCAGAAAAGCCTCCACTTTAGTGCTGCCTTTTTAATTAACTGACTAAAAGCATTCAGTGCATTCTCCTCAAGGTCTCTCAGGCATTAAGATGCAAGCAGCACCCAGGAAGACAAGCATCCGTTAACAGGTCCTGCACAAGGAGCACAGAGCTGGCCCAGAGAACCCTGAAACCCTCTTAGTACAACCAAGTTTGCAGGCATCCCCCACCAGCTCCGCGTGCACACTGCCAGTGTAATACTGCCAAGGTTTTGCAACAGTAGAAAAAAAAATGTGTTTCCAATGACACTCAAGCACCAACAATCATTACTGCAGGTGCTGCCATGTACCCCAGCTCAGCTGGCTTTCCACTGAATTCTCCCCATTCCCTGGTCTGCTTCAAGACACTTTCTGGCCATCCCAGGCTGGAAAACAGACTACGTGAACGGATTATATGCAGATCTTGCAACACTGCTTTCCTACTACAAAGATTTAGGCATACTTATTACTCACATGATCTATACTTTGCAGCTTTACAGAGCCTTTCAAGCCATGTTTCTCAATTGCTCCTCTGGAGCTCATCGTAAATTTACAACGTAGAGATGCACGCTTGTTGTGGTCAGTGCTTCAGAACCACAGTGCAACAGCCCAGCCCCTCAAGGATGCACATCCACCATCAGTAGCGTTTGGCTTTCAGCTTCAATGAGTTAGGTAGACGGGAACAAATTGTCTACTTTCAGCTGAAATGCAGAGTGTGTGTTTACTCCATGGCACCAGGCAAGTTTCCGCAGATTAAAGGAGCCCTCTCCACACAGGCGACAGCCACCGATCCCCGCCCTCCCATGGCTTGGAGGAAGTGAGCTGTCACATCTCATCCGCCAAGATAATTTAGCAGGGCTGAACAAACTCTTTACAAGCACCATTATTCACAGCTTTAACATAACCTTTTTTTGAGAAAGCATGGTCATCTACGTAATTTGCTTTATTCACATTACAATGCCTATGTTAACATCTGCAAGATGCACTTACACACATACCAGAGCGCACTCGCTCGCTGGTTCACTGTTTCACTGTACCTGGTAGGAGATGCATGCTTTGGAGATCAATGCTCCTGCACAGTTGAGTCATGCCACTGCACCAGCAGTGGAGCAGGATACCTGCTGACAGCCATTTGACTTGTACTTTCAAAGAACACATTTTTATGGGGAGGCCAGGCATGAAGCAGGAATCTATGCCACAGGACGTCTTGCCTGCCTCTGATGAGTACTTGGGAGGACTTCGGCTCAACAGAAACACAGACAACCAACTTTAGAGGTGCTATCTAGAACAGCCAAAGGGTTTTGGAGGGGTTTTTTTGTTGGTTTGGGCGTTTTTTGTGGTTTGGGTTTTTTAGTGGTTTTGGAGTTGTTTTTTTTCCATTAGAACTAAGACTTTTGGAGCTGTTACATGCAAGTCCTCCCGACACTCTGCTGTGAACTCAGAATTTTTGAGTGCTGTTAAGTGGACCACTTTCAGACAGTCTGCAAGTTATCATGGCTAAACACACGGTCCTGAACCAGCAAGGAGCAGAAAAAGCAGAAACACTCAAGTTTGGAATTAACACAAACCTTCATTCCCACCTACACTGTTCAATGTGCATTTTAACTTCAGTTACTCCAATTTTAACTTGCTTTCCTCCTCCAAAAGTACCCGATGACAATCCAACATCAACAAAATAGCAACAGCCGTCAAGCAAGATGCAGCCCTAGCTCAGCTACACGCAGGCAGAAGCCGTCTGCAGGGACAGGCTGCAGTCAGCCCGCTGCCGAGAGGTCCTGGCGTCGGGATGCAACTCGACATGACCTACACGCTGACTGCTGGGGAAAACCTGCCAACAAGACTTAAGCCGTTCTGCAGAATCAACACCAGCATTGAACAAGCGAGCACTCACTCTTCTGTAAAAAAAAAAAAAAGAAAAGCCTATATATAGCCTACAACATTAAGTTTTATGTAGGAGTATCCTGCTTCTTAGTCAGCTATTAGGATTTAAGTGGCTGCCTGGTAGGGTGAAGAGGAAAACAGACTGAACCAGAGCTCGTTTGCTTCCCCCATCACACCTCTGAGTCTAGATTGTAATTCTTACCCTTTTATTATCCTATTAACTAAGTGGCAACTGGCCCAAAAAATGGATTATGGCAATTCCATAGGCCGGCACTACACACTACCAGTCTCAGTCTTGAAAAGGAACCAAGTTTTAACTGCTCAAGCTGATTTATAATTGTTGATCTATACTAAATATTAATACAATATGTTACACTTGGACTGTTACTATCACACTCCTTAAAGCACAGACAGACTTTAAAGTGCCTAGCCTTCAGCCAGCAGCGTGACTAGCCTGAGCCAGCAATGTGACCATCGAGACAAATGTATGTCGTTTTTACGGCTTGGGCCACAAAAAGCTTCCCAACCCAACCTACCAAGTGGAAAACCGCCAACTCTGCAGAGCTTGGTCCTCTACATTTGTGCTTGCAGCTGCCCCAGGAGCAAGCGCCAGAACTGAAACCTGGTATTGATTTGAAGCTTGCAAATTCATCTACTCCAGTAGAGATCCCTAAACTCTACCTGCAGTAACTGGCTTGAACTATATGACCTTCATTAGGTCTCTTCAAAACTAAATTATTCTACAATTGAAAAAAAACCCCAGTGTTACAGACAAGTTTGTGACTACTATCTTTTGCTCATGTGCAAGTCTGCTTTGCGTTCACATTAAGCACAAGTACTACCCAAACTGTGGCAACACTCCTTGAACTCTGCCCTACAGCAGAGCTGCAAGTAATTTTCTGTTGGACAATTAGTGGAAACAAGATAAGCTACCACAGCAGACAGCTTCCTTACTAAGTCAAGCTAGTAATACAGACTGTGCGAAGTCTTGTGAAACAAATGAAGGACTGAAAAAGCAACTTTTGAGTAGTGAATCTTTTTTTGAAGCAGTTTCTTGACTGAGGCTGCAGTCAACACGGCTTGTTCAGTCTGAGCAAAGTCATCTCAGAAGTTTTGCTGTTGATCTTCACACGTGGAAGTTCTACCACAACCAGCACTGATCTTTGCATCCAGCTTCTCTAAAAGGTGGTCACCCTGTCCAATCTTGATGTCTTCCCCCATTTACAATTTTGTTTTATGCATTATATGGAGGAAGAACCCAAAATGCATGGTCCTTAACACAAAACAAAGGAGCAGTCTCAACAACAGCCCTTAGTCCCTATTTCCAGATACAGAAGGAACTTTGTATAGCACACAAAGTTCATGTCAGTTATGGATCATAGAGACTGTAGGAATTTTAAATCCTGGTGTCTTGAAGTTTCTAAGCACTTCCCCACCTCTAATTATTCTCACCTATTGTTAAAAAGCTATAGCAATTGGGGGACAGAAACTCATTAGGGCTTAATATTCTGCAACAGTGAAAACTCCACATTGAACTGAGCTTTTCCAAAGCCCTGCTCTGCACTGTGTGCGTGCCAAACAGAAGTATGCAGATGAGACAGAGCTGAACAAGCTGCCTAAGGAAATTCTTTGCTGAAGCATACAGTATGTGTTCACAGGCTTACCACGCCTGCTAAGGACATTAGTGACATCCCTTGTAGGGATAATATGTCTTTAAATCAACTACATGGGTTCCTCAGTTGCAGTATGTTCTCAAAGCACAATTTCCTCCGATGACCCTTAAGCCCAGGTCCACCTCGCAGCTTCTCAAGGCTCAGCGCGTTGTCCAGCCACGTGCAGCCGGCTTACCCCATGAAAGCACAGGCTGTGCACAGGGTTGGCTCCAGGGCAGCTGAACTCCAGCCAGTTTTGTAGATTCCTAGCTGTGACCTGCTAGCCTCTAACAGCACTGCGCTCCAGCCCCACTGCATCTCTGCTTCTCAGCGGTGTTTGCAGTCGGTGCTGTGACCCATAGGAGAGCTGCTCCTCGGCATCCAGATTACCTGAACACCAGCAGGCTTTCAGCTCATCCACTCCCAGCTTAGCTCCTGCAGTGTGCCGAGACACAGACAGCAGTCAGCTTCACTAACGAGCCTCAGGGTGTTCATTACCTGAGGAAGTGTATCTTCAGGAAGTCTAAGTGATACACCATGTACACAGCAGATCCACCAAGCTTTTTACAAGGTGAGTTTTTCAGAGGAGGAATGCCATTTCACTAGAGGGTTGTAAGAACAGAATGCTGATCTGGGCATAGACAGAAGGACGGAAAAAAAGTTGTTTGTTTTTTTTAAGGGGACAGAAACCAATTTTCCTTTATGCTTACCAGGGTGTCTGGTTGTTAAAAAAAAAGTAAGATTCCTTTGTGAGAGTCAACTTAGGATTTGAGATATTAAACACTACAATTCAGAGATTTTTGACAGTTTTTGCTTTAACTGGATTTGAAACCATCCAGATCAGTCAGAGAACTTCAGGCCACTATCGCACCCATCACCTTGTACAGTCCACTAGTGCATACTGGGCCTCTGGAAAGGATGTCTCATGAGGTGGAACAGGCAACTGTAAAAATCAGGTCAAATCCAGCCCTTTCAGTGCAGGCTTGGCAAGAAAAAGTCACACAGATTTTTAATACAGAAAAGAATAAAAAGAATCAAACTAGTGGAGCTCACAGGAGTGAAATACAGATTAAAATAGCTCTGCCCAACTTCTTAATGGGCACCTGGAGTCCACTTAAGTCTCACATCCAGAAAAGAAAGCCATAACATGAAGCAAGTTTAAGCCAGCAGTATAACAACAACAGCAACCAACCCAGCTTGTCCAAGAGAAAGTGGAAACCCAAGGGGGTTGGAAGAAGTCGAGAATTTCAAAATTAGGAACTGTTCGGGTGGGTGAGGAAAAAAGTCAAACTGCAGGTGGCTTAGGATCAAATTCCTTAATACTTTCAGTCTGAATACACCTACAGTTTCTGTTGCCTTAAGAGCCATATACCAAGTTATGGATATGAGAAGGTAAATGTGTGGGGATCTGATGTTCAAGAAAAGCCCCAGGCAGGAGGTGTTAGAGCACATCCGACTTGCAGCCAGCGCTCCTGGGGAGCATCTCCACCACGAGCGCAAGGAGGGCTCCACACGGCCTGCACGCTGCTGGGACGGGACTAGCAGCTAGCAAAGATGCAGTACAGAAGAGTAGGAGCTGCCATTCACACTGGCTATTTCAGACTCGGTTGCTCACGGCCAAGCAGGTCCCCGCTCGCAGCTGCAGGGCCGCGGTGCAGATACCCAGCCGAGCTGCACACAGGAATGCTGCGCTAATTATTCGAGATCCCTTTTTTTTTTTT
>NW_008795909.1:12061044-12076285 GCF_000699145.1 Aptenodytes forsteri
GGCAGCAC
Source organism: Aptenodytes forsteri (assembly GCF_000699145.1). NCBI lineage: Eukaryota > Metazoa > Chordata > Aves > Sphenisciformes > Spheniscidae > Aptenodytes > Aptenodytes forsteri. The sequence continues at coordinate 12,061,053 of NW_008795909.1, forward strand.
CCCGAAGACGGGTTGCGTCGACCCCGCGGGCAACGGGCTGCCTGGGAAAGCCCCCGGAAAGGGCCGGGCAGCGTGGGATCGGGCAGCGTGGGATCGGGGCCGTGGGAAGGGCTGCAGGATCGCACCCACACCGCCGCTCACCCCCACAGCCCTGGAGTCAAACGCCAGGGGTGGGAAGCACCAGGAAGCCGTGGGGACAGGGCAACGCAAGCCACCCGAGCGCTGATTAATCATTCGGGAATGACTGATGAAGGAAAGTCCCTGCAGTGGGGAGTGAGCATGCAGGAAAGTGGATTTCTGTTAAATGATGGAGGGAGGGGTGAAGAAAGGAGCCTTCCTGCCTTTGCCACGCTCTGCTGAGAAACGCTTGGCTCGGCTTTTGAAACCAAGCGACACAACACAAACTACACCTCCCTCCTCTGGGCACGAGATGGGAATGAAAGGGGAATGATCCTACGCCAGGTCTCTGCTCCCCAGGGGTCGGTACATTTATTGCCACAGCACAGCAAGGTTTCGACTTCCCATCAGGCAGAGCAGGCAGCTACGCCCGAGTCAGCAACACCACTACCCAATTCACAGGAAGCAAGTTTCACTTTAAGACAGACATTAAAGTTTTAGTCAAATGCAAAGTTGTCTAAGCTTAGCACAAAATACTTGTCTAGGAGTCTGATAAACTCGAGGTTGTTATTTCATGCATGCATGCAAACAAAAAAGCGCCTCCTCACAACACATCCTGTGCTTACACAACTAGAAAGCCAAGCCTTGATCAGCAAGGCTGAACTGATAAAAACGGCTGTAGACAGAATTCTGCAAGTGTAGCACAACAAAACTAGGAATTGTCTCTGCAGCATGACAGCACTGCAACCATCTCTGCAGGATTAAGGTAATCCTAAATCTCACCAGGTCACTTCAGGTTGAATCAAGGTTAAAAACCTGGCTAGTTCTTGCAAAGACCTCCCAGGGGCTGGCAGAGGCATTAGGTGACAAGTCATTAGCACTGTGTTGTATCTTACATTACTGAAGGAACGTTACCAGGCTTCAGTGCAGGGGACCAACGGGAAGGTCCACCCTCAGGCACCAGCGTGCATTGGAGATGGAAAAGGTGCAAGAGATGCATCTGCAAAAATAAAAAATATGCCTCGGCAAGGCTAAAGAGCAACAAGTAATCCAGAGGTTTCCAGGCGCCAGAGTGACCTCTGCATTACTGAAGAGCATGTTTACTCACACTGGGGGTAGGTCAAGATAGTTATAAGAAACAGCATGTAAAATCCTGCCGAGATAAATGAGCCCATTCAGATAGGGCTGTCCAACATCTTCTGTGCGGCAGACGCCAGGCACGAAAGCTGCAATGGATGGAGTTTCTGAAGCCAAAACCAACACATTAGAAATTATCAGAAGTGATTACTGTTTGGGGAAATCCTTGGCCACAACATACACCAAGATTCAATTTTTCCATCTGAAACCAGAATCACTGTACTGACCGTGATTCACTGTACACAGGGCTGTTCGACAGAAATCCCCATTCATGCAGCCCTGCACAGCTCAACCCATCTCCACTCCATGCTGCAGCACCAAAGAGCTCAGGATTGGAGCATACTTTGTGGTCCAGGGTTGGTGACACATCAGAAAATACCCTGCCAGTTACTTTAGCCACGCAAAAGATTTGTGGTTTGTCTCAGTTCTGATAGTCTCTGATTCTGAGCACCTAAGAGCACTGCTCCATGCAGGTTTGTTTTGAAGCATTTAAGCACAGATACCCTGTTACAGATGCCCTGTAGCCCAGTGACAAAGTTATTCCAGAATTTATCAGCAGGTCAGCTATCTCTGTCCTACCATTTCCCTGAGAAGCAATAGGAAAGGTAATTAATCTCTAATATGCAGTTGTACCCCCACTGCAGATAGGAACAGCCTTTTTGTAAATCTCCCTCTAACATCTGAGCCATTTCAACAGTTCATTTTGACAGACATAAGTACACACTCTTAACAAACACACAGCACTGAAAGCAGCCCTACACCCACACACTGCCACCAGAAAGTGTCTCACCAGGCCACTACGATTTAGCACTGCCATGATGGCACGAAACACCTGAAGTCTGCCATTGTCCTGCCTCTGAGCTCCGGCCGCTGCCGCAGCATTGCCATGTGAGTGCCCATCAGGAGGGGGATGACACATCTGCACAGGCCAGGCTGCTTTCTGCAGCCATGCACCAAGTGAGGATGCTCAGGGCAGTTGCACAGTCACTGCAAACACGTGCATCCACTGTGCATCCCTGCAGTCCTGGCAGGCACTGTTGCTTTCCATGACCACTATGAAGATGTCTTAATGCTTTTGTGTGTAAGCCAGCTAGATGTTAATTCTTCATGAACTTTCACATACAGACACCTATCCTCCCCTCCACTGGAAACCATGACCATCCCTGTCCAAGAAGGAAGAAGGCTACTTTCTTCCTGGAACATCAATCCTTAAGAAATATTCAGTGCTGTGCAGCTGCTTCTTGAAGGAAGAAGCTTTCCCCTCTTTCTGGAGAAAGCGGTGAAGTTGTTTGAACGTATTTTTGTATACTTGTGCAACCCAGCAGTAAACACACTTCCATCTGCACATAGCGCAAGGCTCACCCCTGCACGGCTGAGAATTAAGCCCTGTGTGTTTAACATCCCACACAGGATAGCGCTGTGTTTATATGGTTTCAGCTACAAGCCGCTAACATAAGGAATAGACGCTTGGCTTGAGGCCCAGGTAATTCATCCAACGGTGGCAGCCACTATCAGACAGACCTCTTTTGAGAGGAGCCTTCATGAGCAGGAGCACAGTGGTGAATCTGCAGAGGCACAGTCTGCATGGGTGGTCTCTGAGCACCTTAAAGAGGACCATATGGGATTAATGGTACAGCTTGAGCACATATTAGCCACAGCTGTGTGACGCACGCTTGTACAGACCACATACCCACTCCTCCCACCAAAACTCCCTCACCACACAGCGAAGCTCTGCTTCAGATGTGCGAGTTTTGCATTGCTCCGAGCAGACCACAGGACCTCAGCTGCCACCGGCTGGCCGGCCCCAGCCCCTGGAACTGCTCTCCCACACGGTGGGTCCTGTGCCATGCACGGGCTCTGCTCAGGAACCATCCTCCTGCTCTTCCCCCTGCAGCCTGCTCCTAGCAAGAGGCAGGAGCAGCTCTGCTCATTTGACACCACCAGCCTAATCCAACTTGGTCAGGAGCTGCTCAGCCATAACAGGCTCTGGCCGCTAACAGAGTTTCTGACCTAGCCAGCACTCAGAGGGATACCACCTTTCCTCTCTGGAGGCTGGACTTCAAATCTTCCAACTAAAGGCTTCACACAAGTCTTTCCAAACTTCACAAGCTCACAGCTCTCTCCCTAGTCTTCAGGGACAGCACTCCACCACACACATGCTGACTAGGCAGGGTGCAGGCAATTACCCAAATCCTCACCAGCTGCAAGATTTCATTTTTAATCTGCAGTCTCACATTGTTCACATTTGCAAGCCTATTGTATTTCACATTTTTAACACAACACAAAAAAAATAAAGCAGTGGCTCTAGGGGCAATTTTGCTAGAGCTGGAATAGTTGCAGCAACATCACAAGCTACACTGCTCTGCCTGATCTCCCATACCCCTTCCAGTTACCTACCAGGTTAGGTACAGCGTTAGGCCACCTCGTTTGTTATCAATGCTTCCATTTCACCATGAAAAGATGTTTAGTAACATGCTACTACCTCCATCCAGACAGAACAAAAGCCCCACAGTTGTTGTCCTACTCCTAGATGGAGACTGGGCAGCTCCTTTCAGCTTCTGCATTTGAGCTTGAATACTCTTGCTGTCCAGGTACTGCTTCAGAAGCCTGAGCTACTTTTCTTACAGGTACAGTATGAAATATTCTGCAGCTTATTAAAGCCTATGTTTAAGTAATAAAGCTGGTTAATTAAAATATTTAAGCTTCCTCTGCCTCAGGCAGTGTTTTCAACCAATAGTTGCAGCACTTCATATGAAGCAGTTCATTTTTCCTCCTTCCAATTAAAAACCTGTTAAAGGTACATAGTTTTCTTCAGTTATTTATCTATATCAGAAGAGGTATTTCTTTAGTTTTAAACACTAAACTCAGAGCTAGGCTACAAAACCACAGCAAAATTTGAAGTAGATTTGTTGAAGTAGGGTTTTATGCCACTAACTTCAAGGGGCTTCCCTGGTTGAGTCAGAGTTGTTCAGCAGAGCTTTCCACTTGAGAAACCCCAGACATCGCCACTGTTTCCAGGGCCTGAACTAGCAACTCCTCACTGGAGCCTGCTGCTCCTGGTGCTTTCATGGCAGAGCAAACCACCTCTGTGAGCTGACTGTCGCAGAGTAGCTCCAAACCGTTTCCTCCCAGAAAGCAGTATATTGGGATATACTCAAGTGAGGATCCCAGCGGCGATGTGGTTAATTCTCTGGGACAAGGTCTTTGCAATACCCTTGTCCAAGAGTCCCACATGCTCCTATCTCTATAACTGCAGATGTCTGCAAGTCATTAGCATGCTCAGTAATGCTCACTTAGCAGCCACTAATCATCCCGTGTGACAGCACCAAGGGCAGGGCTGAGCCAGCCCCACTTTACAGTGGCAGTAAGCTGAATGCAATTAGTGCTTCTTCACTCTTACATTTTGGGAGAGAACCTGAACCACTGGTGGACTGACTATCCCAGGCTTTTCTAACTTTTTTGGATGCAAAAACATAACTGGCTACCTGTGAGCTGCACCTGCTTCTACACAGCTCTGGGGAGCCCCAGGACACACTGCAGCTCAGGGCCACAGGGATCTGCAGGCACTCCTTGGTAGCCTGATTTTTATGGCCCCTCAAGTAGACATCTCACTTGGCCTTTGGCCACTTGATTGAGCTGGCAATCCTTCCTCTTGCTCACTACTCAGGTTAGGTCAGGGAAGTACTATTAGTACAGGAGCTGGTTTATCAACATGCAGCCAACCTCTGCCAGCCGGGGTCTTCTCTAATAGCAGCTGTACCGGGTTGTGGTAAGAGTTACCCTCCTCCCTTTGGCCACCCATATTTGGTGTAGTTGTTCAGCTGTCCAGCACACATGCTGCATCCTCTGTTAAGAGTGTCAAACTCACTTCAGCCAGCACTAGATACCATGGAGCTACATCACCACAAAGCATTAAGATGGCACCACTGTAGAGGGTCCCATGGTCCCAGTTTAAAAGCCTCCATGTCTTTGTCCTGACATCTGACAGCCAGTGTCCAGCACTGCTGAGCTCGGGCTGTGGCACTGGAAGTCACTGCCCTTTCAAGAGTCACCACAAATTTTCCTAGCAGTCTCCAGCCTAGTTTTTCTATTTCTTCATAGCTGCATTTTTACCACAAGCCTAGAAGTTACCAAAAGAAGTAATCCTCAGAGACAACTAAAGCTGTTTCTATTTGAATTTTAATTAGATCATTGATCTTGTTCAAGCAGTTAGACAAGCTATCAGATATTTGCATGCAGTGACACTGTTAATCAACAGCCAGAACAAAGCTGAAACAACACAACTAGCATCTTAAGTCTTCCCACAGCTGGTATGTTAAGTCTGCTCAGACACCAACTCTTTCCCCACAGCAGAATTTGATAACAAGCCACATCTGAGCAAGTGACAACTGCTCAGAGAGCCACTGCAACTAGCAGTGACTCACCAGCAAACAGCAGCTCTGCAGGAGCATCCTGGTGTTGGAGCAGGCTCAAAGGCACCTTGGCTTTGGATTGTTCGGGAGACCGACAAGCAGAATTACTCCAAGTCTTGCAGAGAGAAGGAAACCCTACAGAAATTCACTGTCTAGCTATGAAGGTGAAGTAACACTCGGTACCTTGCACCATCAAGATGACAGTTAGACGTCAACTTTGTTTAGCAAGCCAGTGCTCCTTGTTCTGTAGCAAGGATCAAAAGCAGTCAGATTAATCCAAGATTTGTGTCTCACACCATGACAGATACAAGGTATATTTGTTACACTGTCAGTTCCCAGCCAGGGAGATGCATCAGAGACAAACGCAGGACCCTGCACATACCCCCCAAGCTCTGGCTCTTCACTCCTGTGGTCCATGCCCAGAGGGACCTGCTGCTACCACTCACCTTACAATAAAGAGAGGATCTGCACAAAGGTAAAGATCACCTCCAAGATGTACCCATCAGTGTTTTAGCCTTGAGACCTAAACTAGCTCAAAGACCTCACTTGCCAGTATTTGCCTATAGGAAGTCCACTAAAACTGCTGCAAGGTTGTTGTGAGAAAAGGGAATGTAAAACAGTTAATTATACCAATTAAAGGAAGCATAGATAGAGCACATTAGTATCTAGCTGAGGGGAACAGTATTTCCTCTTCTGTGTTTGAATAACCTTCAGATGCACATATCATGGGTGTTTGCTCAGAGCAGCTCCGTGCACTGTGCCTTCAGCTGCAGGGCTCCAGAGGAGACTTTCAAAGCTTGTTTACATAACACAGCTCACCAGTTGCCACCTACAGCTCATTTTAGGCCCACCAACCATGACAGTGCCCTTTAATGTAGGCTCAGAAGTACAGACACATACATTGTCTTCCCACTAGAGCAGCCACAGACTAATCAAAACCAGTAGGCAGCCACAAGCGCCCAGGGTAGCCTGAAGTCACCATGGGCTGTGAACAGTGGAGGAGAGCTGACCGCCAGCATTCCACCCCCAGGTCAGGCTGGAGCAGCCCCCAGGTCCAGACATGCTCGCAGCACCTATGCAAGGCACAGGAGTTGGCGTTTCAGGGCAGCATTCAATAGCTCAGCCCAGAGCTCATCTCACAGGCAGTTTGCAGTGCCCCCCCAGATTTCAGCACAAAAAGCTGGTGGAAATGCACCAGCCGTGGGCTAGCAGGAAGGGTGGCTCCACTGCTTTCAGTTACTGCTCCACAGCAGAGCGGCAGTGCAAAGGACCTGTGTCCAGTCTTGCGAACGCTTGCACCCCACCCAGACTTGCAGAAGACAGCAAGAGCCTCCCCAACAGTGTGGCAAGAGCAGAGGGTTGCTCACAGCCTCTGGCTGGTTGCTCGGCACAGCACCGACACCATGCAAGCACTGTCTGCAGCAATGCACCGCCTGCTAGCATGCACCTGGGTGACATGCTGCTGTGACAGCCCTTGCCCAATTTTTCCCTCACAGCAGGCAGGCTGGGTGTCATCACGGCAGTCTGTCTGTCTGTGCCCACCTCACCCTCAGAGGACCCAGCTTTCAGGAGCTGTGCTGCCACACAGCCTGGCCAGCTCATGCTGGAGTAATTCAATGCTCTGACAAATAAACGTGTCATGATTTACAGCATGCCCTGAAGCAAGAAAGAAGGAGCCACAGCCCATGATGTCATTGCAGCCCACAGCCATTTTTGTGCTATTACTGGGTAACGTTGGCAGGAGAGTTCATGCAACCTGCTGCTGCTGTTAGATGAAAACAGCTTGTCCCTTTGCAAGAAAGATTCCAGCCTGGATGTTCAAAGTTCTGCCACCACCAACTTACCAGCCTGATCAGTAAAACTTGCTATATTTCAGTGACCCAGAAAAAACAACTGAATTATCAGCTGAATTTATGCTTTAGAGATTGCCTTCAGTATTTATTGGTTCCTTCCCATTAGATTAGCTGTCTACTTCTGTGAGTTGTACGGAACAGCAGAGGACCATCACCTACCTGACTCAGAGGAAACATCCCATTAGCAACCAGTGCAGTGTGTGTGTGGCCACTCTTCTCAGTTTATTAGAGAGCCATGGCTGCTTTCTTCCAAGGGCAGTATCAGCAGGAGGTCCAAACAACCCCAACCCATCACACCAAGGAAACAGGATTCAGCTGCTCCATCCTCTGCCCACCCCCAGGCAGCTCCAGGGCAGTGTCTGCTGTGTTACTCAGCACAAGGGAGGACATGCAAGGCAACCCTTGCTTTCCCAGGAACTTGGGCAAAGCTTCATTTGGCTGTTGTTTGAAGTGGCCTAGCTTGTTTTCGCTAACATAAAAAAATCCAGTTTATTCTCGCAGTGGTTGTGAGTATTACAGTTGCCATGTACTAGCACAGTAGGAACTAGACATTGCATACATCTCACTACGGATGTTAGACTTCAACTGCTTACAGCAGAATAGTGTTTACACAAGGAATTGTAATCCATTAGCCAAACCCAAAGCCCACCACAGCGGATCCAATCCTCACTATGATGTACCAGATATTATGTAGACACCTCCAAAACTCAAGGTTAGTTGCAGGAGGGACAGAAAGCTGAGGGAGGCTCACAGACAGGTTAGAGACCACATCAGAGCCCAGAGAACCATCTCATTATGACACAACATACACTCACTGCAAGGCTTTTGAGTACAGGAACTAAGATTTATCTCCTAACGATGACCTGGAAGAAAGTGTCTTCCCTATCAGATTACAGAGCACTGGTCCTTCCTCAGGAAGGACATGAACAGGCAGGAGTGGGAGCTACAGAAACGTTTGCCTTGTGGGGAAAAGAAATCTGCACCAAGTCCCCAGAAGCAAAACCTAGGGAAGAAACCTCACTCGAGCTTCATTGCATTAATCCAAATCAACAGGCAGAGCTCACTTAGCCCATTGAAGAGATAACCTCAGATCTCGGTTGATTCAACTCTGAACCAGAGGTCAAGTTCCCAGGAAGAGCAAGGGTAGCCCTGCTCACCCCACCCAGGCAGCAGTTGCAGAAAGGGTGGGTGCGTATCCACCTCTACCACACACCCACCACTAGAGCAATCAAGAAAAGATAGAGGAGCAGCTAGCACGGGTTTCACAGACAGTATTTTCATGAAAACTGCTACTCTTACTTCTCCAAACACAACGTGAAGGCACATATCTGTTCCCCCCCACCGTTTGCATGAATTCAGCCTGCAACAAACTAAGCCTTCTGAGCAGTGCCATACAGTGAAGGCTGTAGCAAAGACTGTTCAGATCTCCTTACAAGGATGGGCAGTGCCTTCCCTTAGCCTTTTCTACATATATTTTGGTTTGGATTCTTCCCCCAACAGTTAACACTCAGCTACACAGCATTTCCTTCCTCCAGCACAGACATGCTTGGAGCATCTGATTCTGGTTTTTCTTGCCAAGTCCAAGCACATTGCAGCAACACATCCTCACCTACTTCCACCTACCATGCATGCCCATCACTACCTTGGTGCACCTGCATGGAGATGACTCCCCCTCCCCATGGGTGGATGCTCTGGAACAGGACCCACAGTACTATCACAGTACACACACAAAAAGCAAGAAAATCTCACAGGAACCTAGAGGTTGCTCTACAGAAAGCCTGGCTACCTCACCAAGAGCCAAAGTCAGGCTTGATGCTTTGTAAGCAACAGCCACTGGGACAGGCTCTTCAGGCACACTGGTACCAAGCGCTAACAGAGCCAAACCCCGGGTCGCTGAGCTTTGCATCTTCGTTATTGTAATGACTTACAGGTCAGGTGCCGTATTTGTGAGCTGCGTACCATGCCAGGCAGTAAAGACAGGTCCACCTGATGCTGGTGCCAGAGACCTGGCAAGTGTCACAGTACAGCAGAGGTCTGTTCACACCAGCATCACCTGCAACACACTGTTTTGCTCTGGTGTGCTTGCTTAGCATGTATTACTGATCTAAACTTGGCAGGCCCTTGTTCAGGTCCCAAACGCTGCACATCAAAGTCTGTTTCTGAGGGGCAGAGAGAACACAGAATTCCTCTGCAGCTTGGGGGATTCAGAGATCATTGTTTTACTGCCCATCACTTGGAGCAGACACCAAACAATACTGGCAATGCAGAAGCATGGCCACACACAAGGCTAACCACGTTCTTAGATTACAGTTGTAGGCTAGGAAAAGAGTTATCCTGACCCATTTAGATTTAAACATCCCCATGTAAGTCAATACAGGACATGCCATTAGAATATGGAGCAGTTAAGACTTCAGTCCTTCTTGAATAGCTGGCATAGCATTCAGTGCCTTAAATGAAAAAGCTGTTTAGCACATTAGTCTAACTGGTCCCAAGTAATTTTACTGAATGGTTCCAAGTAATTTTACTGAAGTTTGATCACTTTACAAGTTTCCGCTCCTATGTAAAAGAATGCAAGAACAGTCTGTGTAAGCCACCTTAAAGTTTCCTGTAACTTGGAGCAAATAGCTCATGCAAAGCCACTTTTTCTTCAGACCAGCAGTCCAACTATTGAAACGGAAAGTCCTGAGGAGACCAACCACCCTCAGAAACTGAAGCCACCTCCAGCAGTGAGGCCCACTGCCAGTCTATCAAAAATAATTTTCGAGGGGAAGAATTAAGTGTCACATTTCCAAGAAGCAGAAACCTGCCTCCAAGACACACTGGATATTTTCCAGAAAACAGCCTCCAGGGAAGTCACAGGTAAGTGGCAGGCAAAATGCAAGTCTATTTTGACTACCTCCTTATGATGTGTTAATGGCACCTGGAGTGAGACAGAGAGAGACCCTAAGTGTATACAGGCTGAAAATACTTTCCTTTTTTCAGTTTTCAAGCACCTAGCTCTAGGCATTACAGGACAATACATTTACCAAGTTATAGAAGAGACAAGTTTTCCTCTAGAAATTTAAGATTTGCTTTGTCACCCTTCAGTGTATCAACAGCCTAGGGAAGAAAGTTGGTTCTCAACTATTTTCCTAAAATGAGATTTCTATGAGGTACTCAGACTCACAGGTCAAGATACTTTCATCTTTAGAGCATGCTGGAGGTCTGCGCCATAGAGCACAGTGCATGCATCAAGTACTCGGTCATTAACCAAAACCCCACCTGATACACAGGTTAGGCTCGGTCAGAAAGAAACAGCCCTTCCAGAAGTACTCCTGCAGTTGGGACATCCCAAGACCCACCAAAGTCTCCATGAGGCAAGTACCAACAGACCATGATTATAACCCCATCCTCTCCTCACCCATCTCCCTCCTGGCATGGCTCACCTTCCTCGAGGCACTGCAGTGGGACTCAGGACCAAAGACAAACCTGAAAACCAACCACACAACTGCAGCAGAAGCTGGCACCAGATCCCAGTGCCACGGCAGCAGATGGCTCACCTCTCGAGGCACTGCAGTGGGACTCAGGACCACCACAAAGACAAACCTGAAAACCAACCACACAACTGCAGCAGAAGCTGGCACCAGATCCCAGTGCCACGGCAGCAGAGCTGCCACACAGCCCCAGCTGCCCCTGCCCATCCATTTACTTGCATCACCACTTGACATCCTGCAGGTGCGAGGCAAGCCAGATCAGCTCACTTACCTGGTGAAAGCACAACCCAGTAAAGAGAAACCACATGTTTTTCGGTTTGATCAATCTGACTGCAGCAGTCCAAAACTGCAGTTTTACCAAACAAGCCAGCCAGCCGCTCTGCACCCATCCTGCCTCTGCCAGCGACACAGGGCTGCCAGGCGAGCATCGGGCACAAGGACACTGCCAAGAGGCACCGAACAGTACCAGAGCACACACCTAGGATCTGCTGGCTGCAAGCTTCGGTGCAACTTGGCAGGTCACAGCCCAAAACCACCTGCCAGGGTTCAGACACTGAACTCCTCTGTTTCTAAGCTAAATCAGTTGACTCCTATTGCCTGGTATCAGGGTATCTAGGGGCAAGCTCAGTGCCAAATTATCTTCAACCCCCCCCTTCTCTGCCACTTGCTATAGCTTTTACCAAGGCACAATGTGGCTCCCGTACAAAGTAATCTGCAGAGCTGATCAGCTCCTTCAGCCAAGAGCAAAGCCCTTGTGCTCTACATTCCTGACATCCTACTCCCCAGCGCCTGTCACACCACATGCCACTCAGCACCCAGGAATCTGCACTTATCTCAGTCTAGCTGAGAAAAAAAAAAGCTAGACTTAACACTTGTTAACACTCTGTGAAGTCACCTGCCCCCCACAGCACCTTTTTCAGAGCTTTCAATCCCATCTTTGCTGGATGGCACAAAGCTCCTATGTGCTTTATGGCCATTTTTACAGAAGACCACACATGCAGTCAAATCTGCACTGAAGTGAAGGCACTTCATGCCTAGAAGAAAAGCATCCTGAAAGTACCAAAAGACTCTGAGCAGAGACTAAGCAAGGGGTAACAGCAGCAGGAGAGGTTGGACTCCCAACTGTGCCTCCAGAAAGAGTTGTGGTCAAACATTAGAAGTTTAACTGATTCCTCTGTGTATAGGCAGACTTATTTTAAATGGACAAAAACTGAATGCCAAAAGCTTGCTACTGAAAAAGTTTAAAAGTGTGGTTGTAGTATAGCAGCAGTAGCTGAGCCATAATACATGGCTTCCAAAACGTTCCTGGAAGTTAAATAATAACTGGAACAGGCACTGCATCCACTTAGCAGAGGTCTGATGGCATTATTAATGCCAGAAATCCAGCAGCTGCAGCTGTCAGCTTTTCCCAGCTGATTTGGCTCAGAGCTGGCCCTAAACACCCCAGGCCCTAAAGACCAACCTGGTCATAAAAGTTCTCCACCTAAAAGCCTTTACTGGTACATAGCTCCAGGCCCCGTAATGGCCCTGTTTTTGTTCAGCAACACAAAAGAGATTAAAAACTAGAAACAAAAAGAAAGCCCCAAGTTCTTCAAAACCTGCAGGGAGAAACACAGCAGGGACAGGCAGCAATCCCAGCCGACACTGCACCTGCAGGAGAGGTGGCATGGGCTTCAGCCCCTTCTACCAAGTGGAGCACCACAAGGCTTGCTTTGAACGTCATTTTGGAAAGCAAGTTCAGAATATTTTTTCAGGAGTGGCTCAGTTTATCCAGGACTGTACAGTAGGGCTCCTGTGCTACCACTTGGCTCCAGCTCTGGTGGCACAGCACGGATGGAGCTGTATACCCCTTCATGCATTGGCTGGGATATGGCAGAGGCACTAGCAGCCATAGCCATTCCATTCTCCCAAAGCTTCAACTACAAATTTTTTCAGGGTTTGGGGGTTTTTTTAATTTGTTTTTTTAATAGCCAACACAATGCAAGTAAACTGCAAAACAGTTAGACATGTCTTAAATGATTACAGCCACCCTGCAGCTCAGTCTAATTCTGCAGCAGCATTTCTAGAAAGGAAGTTGCTGGAAGCCAGGCTTGACCAGACTAACCTTGATCTCCCAAACCCACAGCCCTCAGGAAGTCCCACAGACAAATAGGAAGGCAGCTGGAGCAGCAACATTTTTCTAGGGCAAACAATACAATAGGAGGGGAGCGCTGGCCTGGTGTTAGCATTGTGGATGGTAAGGAGCTATTCCAGTGGCTGAAGCAGAGAGGTGAGCTCCGATGTTAGCAAAAGCAAGCTCAGCCCAGGAGTCAGCAGCTGCAACTCAAACCCCACTGTGTGCGAAGGGAATGCATCTCTAAGTAAATAATTAGCACCAGCTCCATTCCCAGCTGCAAGTACATTAGCTGTTTTGCCCTAGGAGGATAATCAGCCATTCGGGACCCAACAGTCCCCATTTATCCAAAGCCACTTTTGCACATTAGTAGAGAGGAACAACAGGGTACCCACCTACTCCACCCAGCCACAGGCTTCCAGAGAGGGCCAGGTCTCTCCCAAACTGGAGAAGTTTATATTTTCTTGCTATTGTAGCTAAAGCCTCTGAAGGGAAACAGCTTTCACCTTGGCCAAGAGTTTTAGACAACTGAACAGAGCTGCACTCACCCAAATTCAGCTGTGCAATTCATCGAGGCCAGAGTCACCAGGAGGCAGTAATTAGAGTTATCTGGCAAAGAGCTAGAAAAGGCATTCACATTCCTTCCCAGAGACCTCTCAGGCATTCAAATTATTGCTTTAGACTGCATTGCGGCCACACCTGAGCTATTCCCAAAACGGTCACCACAAGCATTCCTGAGGGACCATCTGCAATTTGACGTGCATGCCAACAGCTTTAGTTTCCTGAGCAGACCACCAGTTATCTAGCAGTTGCACCCTCCAATATGGCATGGACAGTCAAACCTAGTGCCAGCCAGGGTGGGCATTAGCTCAAACCACTTATCTCCTGTAGTTAGCACAAGTCCTTGTATATTTTCTACCCGTGACCTACCACAGCAGAAAAATTAAGGAGAAAATACAATTCTGTTCAAAAGCTGCAACTGCACTTCGGCAAGCACCCATGCTAATCTGAATACTGGCATCATCTACTGGGCTCTGGCAAGCAAGAAAAGTCTCCTCACTCTCCTATACCACCTACGGCAGCACCTATCTCCGCACAGCTCACCCACCCCACGAGAGTCAAGCTCCAGCACCCTGCCTGAGCCCAGGTACGCCCAGCCAGACGCAGGCTAGGGCAAGCATCGTCCCAGCTGCATCTCCTGCATCTCCTGCTGGAGCTGTTGAAGGGGTCAGCGCCTGGGGAAACTGGCTGCACAGGGAGACAACATGCTCTGGCACTGGGTTTCTTCAGGAAAAGACCTAAAAGCAAAGCCTCATCTATGAAATAGCGACTAAGAGAGAAGCTCAGGAGGATAGGAGAGCATTGCCAGCCCGGACAGCCCCACAGCACACACAGCTTTAGACCAACGCTACACTACACCCCCAAAGCTTGCTCTTTAAAGCGACAGCTAGGCTGTGGGGACAGCCCCACGGCACACACAGCTTTAGACCAACGCTGCACTACACCCCCAAAGCTTGCTCTTTAAAGAAAGAAAACGCAGCAATCCCTCAGCTTCTGACTCCGCAGCCCCAGGGAGCCCGGCCGGCAGCACCCCGCGGCCGCCCGGTGCCCCGAGCCCGTCCACGCTCTGCGAGGCAAAGGGCCGGCGCGGGAAAAAAAACACAATAAAATGAGGGGGAAAAAAAGCAAAAACCACCCTCTGGGGATGCACTCACCGATGGAGACCAGCTTGATGCTCTCCCGCTCCAGGAATTCGAGGGCCACCGAGACGTTCTCCAGCTGCATCTGGCGGAAGGTGGGCCGCTGGTGGTACTTGCGGTACATGCGCTTCTGGCTGAGCACCTCCAGGAGGGCGATGAGGCGCAGCCCGTCGCTCAGGTCGTGCTGCAGGTTGCCGATGCGCTTGTTGACGCAGCGCAGGTGCTCGTTACACCAGCGGGTAAAGGTGTTCTGCTGGATCCGCTTCCAGGGCGCGTCCTCCGCCAGGTCCTTCTCGGTGGCCGGCATCTCGCCGTCGGGATCGGCCGCTCTGCGCCCGCCCTGGCCCCGCGCCTGCGTGCTCATGGCGCGGCCCCGCTCCGCCTCCTCCGCCGCGATCCGCTCCGCTCCGCTCCGCCCGCGCCCCGCC
>NW_008795909.1:12076584-12086900 GCF_000699145.1 Aptenodytes forsteri
GCGCGGGGCGGGGCCGGGGAGCGGCCCCCGTGGCACTGCTGCACACACGGGAGTGCCACTCAGCTGGCACCGGGGCATGGCCGGGGGTGCAACGGCTTGGCACCAGTGCACAGACAGGCAGGAGCGCAAGCTGCGTTGCACCACTGCATGGGCCAGAGCACAACCCCCGTGGCACTTCTACACAGGCAGGAGTGCAACTCACCTGGCGCTAGTGCATGGCCAGGGGTGCCAGCCCCTTTGCACCACAAACACAACTGAAACCCATAGCACAACCAGGAGCGCAGCCCCCATTGCACTTGTGCACACCCAGGGCAGCACAGCACCCCTCACATCGCAAAGGCAACAGCACCCGCCAGGTAGTGGCAGGGGGTAAATGCAGCCATGGGTGGGTGACCCAGCGCTGGGGCCTGCACAGCACGGACCTGTGCGGCAGAGGCCAGCAGAGCCTGATCTCTCTGGGCTGGGAGGGATTCGTTTCTGCACACCTGTAAAATACTGCAGCCATCAGGAGTGCAGTGCAGAGTACAGCCTGGGTCAGCAGAGGTTGATGCGCTCGCACAAGATGCAGCACACTGCTAAGGGATAGCACCCTCTGTACTGATACACACGATTTTATCAACCATTTGAAGAAGATAGAAACTTCAAAAAGCAATCAAGTAAGGCTTGAATTCTCAGGGGTTTCTCTCCTTTTTTCCCCCACTTTTGTGACTGATTTCCTGTTGTGCCACTCCCTGCCGACATACAAGACTGTGACTTGCCGCTGACTCATTTGATGACAGCAGAGTCAACAGAACTACCCCAGCTTCAGTTGCTACGTGCTGACTTTGTGCAGTTTGTTGAGACGTCTCATGACGCTTACCAGGTCAGTGAAAGCTCCAGCGAGGTGTCCCTGTGTGTCCCTGCCCCGAGGGAAGCCTGTGCCCACCCACTCACCTTCCCCTCGGGGGCTGATCACACACTTACAGTCTTGGCTTTGCTGCCAGGAGCTGCTCCACTGATACCAAGCGAAGTGTATGCGTGCGTATTTATTTACATCAAGGCTGTCCACTGAAAGATGTGGGAGTCTGTCAGAGAAAACAAATCCATTAAAACACAATCAATAAAGTCTAATTTAATTAAATGACCATAGCTGCTCCCCACTAAAATTAGAAGACAGACTTCCAATTATTTTCTTTCAAGGGTTTTATTGTAATGCCTTTACTAAACCGTGGCACTGTGGTTTCTCTCCAGTGACCTAACAGCTCCTTCCCCCAGACTATCTAAGTTATATTAGATAAATTTGTTCACAAGAAAATAAGAAAGAAGCAAAGATGAAGGTGAGGTAAAGTGGGAGTTATGCCTAAACTTCCATTGCTCCCCAACCAGCATCGCCTCCTGTTTTAAAACTATCAGAGAAATCAAAGATCAGATTTAATATACTGAAATGATGAGGTGTATCTCATGGCACAGCAGCCACTGCCCTTTCCTCAAATTATTGAGCCAAGCAGCAAAAAGGATTAAAATAAAAACTGACTTTAACTGAGAGATTTCATTTACAGAGCAAAACTGGTGACAGGCCGTAGAGGTGCCCCAGCTGGGGCAGGTTGTGCCTCTGCGAGCAGCTCTCTGCCATCAGCACAGGCTGGTCCAGCCCAGGGGAAAGCAGGCTGGAAACACGGAGCTGAGCCTTTTTTCAAGGGCCTTTCTTCCATCATCCTATACTTTGTCTTTTAATAGATGTTAATTGCTTATTGACTTTGGCCTGGGTTGGGACTCCTTAGCAACCGTTCCACGTCCAGATTAGCTGATTGCTTACAACATTTTAATTTCAGTTCCTTTCCACTCCCGCACTTAATAATGCACACTCTCGTTAGTATCATTTTGTGCCCACGCCACACTGAAAGTTGAACAGGAAAAAGGCAGAATCAGTATCAGGTTCTTAATTTTTAACTTAAATATTTAGCTAAAATTTTCAATAAAGGTCATTTTTTCCATAGACCCAGCAAAGAAAATGTTCATCCCAACGACGTTATGCAATGACATGCTCTGCACACATAAGGACAGCGTTTTCTTTGAGTGGTTTTGCACCACTTCCATCCATCCATCCGTCCATCCATCCATCCATCCCACCAGGAGCATTGAGGCACGAAAACAGATGTGCAGTGCTCAGAAAAACGCTAGCGCAGAGCTGTAAGCCCAGCTCACCCCATCAGCCTCAGGAGAAGGGCAGCCTTTGAGTGGTTTTGCACCACTTCCATCCATCCATCCGTCCATCCATCCAATCCATCCATCATCCCACCAGGAGCATTGAGGCACGAAAACAGATGTGCAGTGCTCAGAAAAACGCTAGCGCAGAGCTGTAAGCCCAGCTCACCCCATCAGCCTCAGGAGAAGGGCAGCAGCACAGCTGGGGCTGTTGCTGCTTGGGACCGCGCAGGGTCGGTGGGACGCTGGTGGTCTGGATGCAGCAGCCCATGTCGCAGCTGCCCTTCCCTGCACATCACAGGGCTTTTGAACAGAATTCGGCCTTTTGCATCCGGATTGCTTTCACAATTATTGGGAAACAAAGACTGCTTTATGGGAAGAGAATGAAAAGAAGCAAAATAATTTCTGCTCGGAGGAACAGATCTTGTTTCCTTCCTTCCTTCCTTCCCATTCACAGGTGACCCTCCCAGCCGTGGTCTGAGCAACGTTTCTGGTTGACGGGCAGCGGAGGGGGGCAGCCCCTGCGTGCACCCCATTGCCTGCACAGGTGTTCGAGATCAGGAGAAGCACCGTGTCTGGGAGCTGCCTGGACACAAGTGTGGCACCCAGCTGTGGCAGTGACCGCTGTGCCGGGCAGCTGCTCTGGCATCAATGCCTTGTCCTCCTCTGCCGATGAAAGAGTCCCCCTGTGCTGCTCCATGATTGGATTCTTCTTGGGGTTATGTTTGACCTGAAAAACTGGATTTCCTTTGAAATGAAGTTGGAAGACACTTCAACACAAGTGAACACGTGTTTCAAGTTTCATCAGGAGGCAGAGAAATCAAAACAAGCTAACCTGTGAATCTGTATTTGCTGGAATACTGTCTTGGTACTGTGTATTATTACAAATGAACTAATGTATGCCTTGCAGAAATACCTTATGTGTATATTTATACGGGTAGATGTTTGTGTGGACGTATGTATATATGCAGAGAGAGAGGGAGATTTTAACACTACACTCTGGGGCAGATACTTTTTTCTTTTGATTTGTCCTGTATGATGAGGATCTTTCCATCCCGGCTCTTCCTTTGCTCATTAGATACAGATATAAGGAAGGAAGAACACTGTCATTGCTTTTTTGGTTCTCTTTAAGCAGTTGCAAAAACACAGCATTGAATTTTTTCCACTGTTTTAAAAATACTCTTCCTCCCTCTTTATGATAATTCACTGCAAGGCTGGACTTAAAAAGATCCTGTTTATTCAGCAGCAGAGGTCTTCCACTGCCACATACTTACTGTTTTATCATAGAACTGCTCAGAATATTTTGCGTTTGAAAATGCAGCCTTGACAAATGGAATGAATTGTAATGGCATTTAGTTTCTCTATTTTTAGCAAAAAGACATTGAAGAATGTCTCTCAAACCAGAATATGGTGTTAGGCTCTGTGAATTTACAGGGAGTTGCTTTGTAGGCAGGAATAAAAAAATTAGGACCATAGTTTAAACTGTAAAGGTAAATAAAAGTTGGCTGGCCTTTACAGGTCTGCTGCTGGTCTTGCTGGAATCCGTGATAATCCTTAATGGAAATTTAATCTCAGCACAGACTATTTACCACATCTTTTGGGGCCCTGGAAGTGTACTGTGGGACTCCGCAGTGGACACTTGCCATTAGTTTTTTGGAGCATCCTAATAGTAGGGGGAAGTAGCAGCTCTGCCCACCGGCTGTTTCACTCAGGAAAGGTCTGTTTAAGCCTGGCTTGCAAAAGCAGAAGGGTGTGGGGAGCAGCGGTGTGGGCCCTCGCTGACATCAGTGGACAGGCAGCGCATGATGGGGTGACTAATGAAGTCTGAGTTCTGCTTCGGGGGGATCAACTTTATCACAGTCTCATGTGATGATATGTTCTTGGATTCCTCCAAATCATGGGCTATTTATGAGAGATCCCGGCCATTTGGGACACTGTACGTGTTCTCTGCTTGACGCATTATTCAGAAATAGCTTGCTTTGATTGTAAGATCGGAATTAATATCAAATGTTAATCCAACATCTGCACAGTTTGCTTAGAGCAGGAATCGACCGTTGCTGAGCATTCAGGGCTGAGTCTTCGCAGGTGGAAGGGCTTTTCTCTACCACTGGCAAATCGTGGTTCAGTTATCGCCTCTCAGGATCTGTTCAACTAGAAATGTCATCTTTTAAAAATTTCAGTGGTGCTGGTAATACACAAGGAGCACTGATTTTTTTCCCACACTACAACTAACCCCACACAAATGACTTTGAAGATGCATCACATCTCAGCAGAAACGTGTGGTGAAAAGCCAGCAAGATGCCTCCATCCTTTCCAAAAGCTTCTGTCAAAGCTGCAGAGGGTTTGTACCCCAGGGCTGTCGAAGCTTGGGAGTTGTCAGGGCAATGGCTTGGAAAAGGAATAACTGGGCCATGGGCTACAGCACCTGGGTAGCTTTAGAAATTTATCAGGAGATTTTAAATATTTAGAAGTTTTTGGCACGTAATAGCCTTATCCAAACACAGGACAGCATTGTGCATTGCAACAAAAGCCATGCGCAACAAATGCCATAAAATAAATTATAGCACATTCAAAACACTGTACAGATGCTAATCCTCGTAGCGCCGCGGGAAGACTCATCCGCTAATCCAGCACTCAGCCAGTAACGTTAAAGATAGAGAAGCTGAGGCTCAACGTAGTTAAAGGTTTGGTTTTTCAGAAGCCGCAGACACCATAACTCAATGGGATTTCATGACTTAAGTGACCATAAATGGCATTGCCACGCAGCCGGCAGCACCGATCCTGGCTCAGCAGTCACAGCCAGGTCCCCAGAAGCAGCACCCAGCCTCCCACGTCAAAGGTTTCCAAACACACCACACATTTTCTTCACCTGGTATGCTATTTACTGGGTTTTAAAAGACAATAGAAGTGTTTCTTCTCAATTGATGAAGTATTCATTAAGCCTCTCCTTTCGTTACCATGATGTCTACCAAGCGAAGCAAAACCGAGACAAGTTGTTCAAGTCAAAGCATGAATTCAATGGATTGCGTCATGGATTGAATTTTTTCCTTATTCAGCAGCTCTATGGAAGGCAAAGAAGTTCTGCATTATACAAATATTGGCTAGGACATTTGATACAACTTGTTCTGAGTTTTTCCATCTTCTTTTTCCACCTACCTCAGTTGTCCAGGAAAGACAGCAATAAGAGAGCACGCAGCAGCAGTTCAGTCCAAATCGGACAGAGGGATGTCTTTAGGCAGAGAAATCTCTAGAAATATGCTGAAAAATGTAAGACTTGTCCTGAAATTTGTATTGAAATTTATCATTTGAAAGTCTATTTAGGCAACAGTTGCTTGTAGTAGCAGTTGTGTCTGGGGCATTTTTTTCATATCTCTCTGTCTGGAAGAATATGATTTTTCTTCTGTACATAGAGGTCTTGCTGCATTATATATGTATATGTATGTCTTGCTGCATTATATATGTATCCAGAAGCTGAAACCGGTGCCAAAAGCAGCCATCCATCTGGCAAACACAGTGCTTTGCCAGAATTTACAGTGCTGCTCTTGCTTTGGATCCCAGGGAGACTCGCAGCTGGAATTTAAAGCTCTGGTCTTGACTCAGGCTGTAAATGGCCCAAGAGCAAGGCTGCTCGTGCCTTTTGCTATCCTGTGGCAGCTGAAATCAGGGGAGACAACCAAACTGGAATCCGCTTAGCACATACGGAAGAGCAAGGACAGGGCATTCCCTGGGAGTGTGTCTTATGCAGGAATTCACCTCGTTGCTTCGTCCAAAATACCCTCGCTGCTTGTTCCTATGGAAATGCTGCAAAGTTCATCTATTTTTCTAGGTTCATCTGTTTTTCTGATTGATAAACTGCCACAGGGTGTTTAATTTTACTTCTAATTTGTGAAGATGGTTTTAAGTGAAAAAATGTATGGATTCATATGTACATTAATTCAAACATTAATTCATACATTCATACAAGCCATGGATAGGCATCTCTTTCTTTGCAAAATCCAAATAAAAGTTGTGTTGGTACCTGAGGATGATGCCAGGCAGTGCAAACATCCCCACGGCAGCGCCTGCTCTCAGCCAGAACCCCCACTGAGCACCAGGAATGCAGCGATGGCCGCGCTGTGGGTGTCTGAGCAAAACATAGCTTACCCAAATAAATGTGACTTGACATATCAAACACAAAGTTGAAAAATAATTTGAAATAGCAACTCATTTTTAAAATAACTCAGGATCTGATTTCATGACCTGGGAAGTCAGATCCTATACAAAACCACACAATGCTCCAGTGTGCAGCTAATCACAGCTTCCTGCCCATATCAGATACCGCAGGCACGGTCCTCAGTAGACATTTTCTGCGCTTACTTCCAGCCGTACCTACTGCTTATGTTCGCATTCGGAGTAACCAGGCCTCTCTTCCTAAGATGGTACGCCCATTTTTCGTGGGGTTTGAGCTTCTTTTCTTGTGCTTTTACTCCATGAGTTGGAGTTCACAGGAGTGATGGTGTGAAATCAGAATAAAACATCTCACATCTGCCAGAGCTTGTGGACTGCACAGAATTCCAGGTGTTCCCCAGTTACTCTTCAGGAGTTATTTTAACCTGGGGTACAGATGAATAGTTGTGTTTGACTGCAGAGAAGCGGCCAAGCTCCTCCTTGGGACAGCTGGATGAAGCGTAGGAAGGAACGTTTTCCAGGGGAACAGTGTATATTTTTTAAACAAACCAAAGCCCTTCTGTGTGACATAAACAAAACTGTTGACCTATGTGCAGCCAAAGGGGGAGGTCGCTCAGCTCTCCTGGCGCGCGCCCCGGGATGCGGCAGCCATGCAGATGAGAATGCCAGTGCACGGAATGAGTGAAAACACGCACATCCCGGCTATTTCAGAAGAAAGGTACAATGCTGCACAGCGCTCATATCTACCGTCCCCATTGCAGTGTTCTCATGATGGTGAATAATCAACCAAAAACCCCTTTAAGTGGATTTGCTTTCTGCAAAAGACTGACGTCACTCCTTTTTTTTTTAAACATTTCTCACAAAAATATTCCCAGACAGAAATCTTGCATAAGAAGCCTTAAGTCTACTGACTCATTCTGAAAGCTACTTTATTAGCCCCTACACAGGCTGATAAGCCTTGGCTGGCGCATAAGGACACAAGGGCTGTGCATTGTTCAGCTGCTCAGCCCAGTGCAGCACTGGCAGCCTGGTATTGATCCAGCCGAGCAATTAGAGAATTTAACTTCCTCCATAAATACTTGTATGCGTGAGGCCATATATTTGGGGGCATTTCTCTGCTCGAAAGGGAGCTAACCTTTTAAACATGTTGCAGAACGAGAAGGAATGGCAGAGGCCTCTGTGGGCAGCATCACATTGATTTGGGAAAGAATTAGGAATAATAAAGGGTGGAAGAAAAGCACTTGGACCTGGCCAGCAGTCACCAGCCTCAAGCCACCATTCCCCCCATGTAGTTGTTAGCCAGTTCTGCTGTTAATATATTGCAGCATAACAATGTCCCGCAGCTGAGCTCTGCCCAGCAACATCCTGCGAGGAGGAAAGGCGGAGGCGGGTGCACGGGTGCAAGAAGCACCAGCTGGAGGAAAAGGGCAGGGTGTTGCCGCTGTCCCAGAAAATAATGGGAGACACCACCCTGCGGGTGGGTGGGAGGAAGGCGGCA
Source organism: Aptenodytes forsteri (assembly GCF_000699145.1). Lineage (NCBI taxonomy): Eukaryota > Metazoa > Chordata > Aves > Sphenisciformes > Spheniscidae > Aptenodytes > Aptenodytes forsteri. Next base: position 12,084,434 of record NW_008795909.1, read on the forward strand.
GCTCGGGAAACCCTGGGCTGTGCATGCTGGCACAGCCCCTAGCAGCAACTGGGGGGCTGGGTGTCCAGGGATGGCTCCGCAGAGTTTGTCCAGAGAAACCAGAGCTCCCAGACGGGAGAAAACAGGGCAGGAAGAAAGCTGAGCAGATCATCCATCCCCACGGCACAATCTGTGCCTTACCTATTCCTGGGAGCTTTTCTGGGTGTAGGCTTTTCCTAAAAACTGTGAGATTTGCTCACAGGGACCCCCCTCTGCTCTGGCTCTGCCCTTGTCTCGTAGGGCAAAACCTGCAATTCCCATGTTCCTGCTTGTCTTGCAACAGTGATTCCTGGATTTTGTGAAGCAGCTCCAAAATCAGCAGCTAAAAAAAAAGCAATAAAAGGTATGGTACTGGGAGAAGATAGCATCAGAAAGGTGTTACTGGTGGAGCTAGCTGGGCAGCTGGCGCCTCTTGCTCCTTGCGTGCCCAAGACATGAAATGGGAGATAATATCAAGAATGGGCCTGGTCACACGCTGTCTGATTGAAAAGGACCAAAAGGTAAAAACAGATCCTTTTCAATCAAAGAACACTGTATTTCAAAGGGCAATTCAGCCGTACTGCAGTAGTTGGCAGTGCACTTCACATCAGCCATCTGGTACAGCACTCCCAGCGAGGAACCTTTTCTTTGTAAGCCGTACGCATTGTGGCTTCCCTACGGGTTAAAACACCAACAGAAAGGCTGGTATGACACACAGGAGAAAAAAAGGAGCCCTACCAAGCCCAGTCCTGCTAACTGGAGTGAGCAAGAGCAAAATGTAACAGGGGAACAGTGTCGGGGCATGGCTTGAGACCCTTTTTTGAGGGTGGTCACTGTGCCTTAGTCCCAGCTGCCCCATTGCTGCAATGGTGGTGTTAGAGAAGGGAGAGGAAAGAGTGAGATACAGATACAGCAGCCTCAGGTAACTGGTTTTATCTTTACAGCCATGGTGATAACACGGGTTGCAGCAAGATGGAGGCGATCCAGCTGGGGCCAGTCGTGCTACGTGGGAGCCCTGCAGGGGCCTGGCAGCGGGGACCCCAGTGGTGCACGGGCAGGGCTGCAGGACCCTTGCAAAGCTCTAGGTTACCATCGCTGCCTTCTCAGAGGCACTGGCTGCTTGCATGGGCACAGCACAGTGGCCACCCAGGTGCCTCCGATGGCCCCTGTTTGCTTTTGGCCTCTCTGAGGCTCGAGCCTGGGGAGGGAGGTGGCAGCAGCTCCTCTGGGGACCAGAAAGACCCCCCCCAGGTTTGCAACACACACCAGCAGGGCCAGGAGTACCCACAAGAAGTCCCCTTCTCCTGCTTTCCACGTGGCAATGGTCTTCTAGATACATCTCCTTTTTGTTGAACTTCGTATGTAAAACTTTTCCTCCGTTCTGCACGGACTTTGGTCCTTTTGGCACCAGCCATTGCTGGCTGGCAAGCTCCTGGTATGACTGTGTATTAAAGCGTCAGGCTGAGCAGGGCGCATGCCAGCACACCTGCGTTATCTCCGTCTCTCTGGGAGCAGTAGCTGGGAAGACTCCGCAGCGAGAGCTTTCACTCCTGTGAGAAAAGCACAAATCTGGCTGTTAACCCACTGGTGCTGCCAGTGCCTGGCTGGCACGGGCACCACAGTGCAGCCGCAGCCCGGGGCCTGGGAGCTCTGTACAGGCGGACAAGCCGTGCCCTGCCCTGTGACAGGCTGGTTCGGCCCCACAGGAGCCTTCCTCCTTTGCCAGCCTCGGTAGTGCCCGGCCACATGCAAACCTGGGGAGGCACTGGCCCTCTGTGTTTTCTGTAGTCCTCACAGCAGCAGCGAATTTTCCTTCTGCAAAGTAAAAATCCTCTCCCTGGTTCCTTGAGAGCAACATGTTTCCAGCAGCAAAGTGGGGGGCGCGATGAAGTGGTTGCAAACTGGTCAAGTACAACTGGAAAACGGCTTTGTCATTTGTACTGCAGGCTGGAATGCTCAAGGCAGGGCAGCAGCGGCTGGGGCAGTTCAGTTTCCCTTCCCGGCAAATCCCAACCCCTCTGACAGCTCTTAGAAACACTAATTAGCACAAAGGCCGTTTAGCTGCCGGCCTTAGAGGACAAAGGGATACGCTAAAGGCGATCACTGCCCCAGAGGGCTCTGAGAAGGGCACTTCAACCCAGGGCTGGATAAAAGCCTGTAAATTATCTGAGGGTTACAAACGAAGCCGCGCACCGCAGTTCTGCTGTGTGCGCACAGCCGGTCGGGACACGGCGAGGCAACGGCCACCACGCGTGGGTGCCCCACGCAGGACCGAGCCTGCGGACGCAGGGCTGAGCAAGGGACTGGCAGGGTCCCGGCACTCGGTGCGTGTCCCCGGAGCGGAGCCGGCGGTGGGAAGGGGCAGCCCGGCTCCCACGCCCCACGCCCCCGCGCCCGGGGAGGGCAAACCCCCCACGAAAACATTTTACAATGCTGCCACCTACTGCCA
>NW_008795909.1:12087014-12140257 GCF_000699145.1 Aptenodytes forsteri
CCCGCAGCGGGGAAATCTCCCGCACCCGGCGCAGGCGAAGGGTCCGCCCGCTCTCCCCGAGCGTCGAGAGCTGCCGCAGCGCGGCTGGGTGGGAGGCGGGGAAGGGGATGCGCTGCCCCTGCCGCGGCCTGGGAGTATCTCCTAACGTCGCAGGAATGCGGTTATGTCATGGCGAGTCCCCCACACGCCCTGCCACTGCCTCCCAGCCATCCGCCAGCCGAAAACTCCGGGAAGCATCGTTACTGTGAAATGGAGGCATAAATTTCTGCTGGCGGGGTTCCTGGCTGTGAAAACTTGCAAGCCGTAACAACCGCTCACTGTGACAAAGTTACTCCGACGTGTCCCATGTACCTGTCCCATCCGTGAGAGCTGCGGGCAGGAGGAGGGGGAAAAGGTTTTTAAAAAACTTTTCATTTTCCTTACGTAGTTGAGCGTTAGTGGGAGGTGATATTTCTGACTGTGCATGAATCCTTCCTGCTGAACTCACTGGGCATGAGGCACCCACAGGAGGGGAAAGCATGCCCCAGACGAGAGCAGCTAAAGTACTCTCCTGCTGAGCTGCTCTTTCTGAAGATTTGTATTTCTTTTTCCAGCCAAGGAGCTTTATTATTACAGAAAGAACATGAGATTTTTATGAGTGATTTTACAAATTAGTTTCTCAAATTGTTTGCAGCAGCACAAGAAATGTTGCAGTCATTAAAGTTCATAGAAAGTATCGAATGCTCCCGCACTGCAAAGCTTTTCCTTGTGCAACAGAAACGAAGAAAAATCATCCCTGACATGTTTAGACGTCTGACCCAGAAACACTGTTCATCACCTCTCCACCGTAGCCGTACGGCCACTCGTCCTGCCCTTGTGCACATTGGTGGAATGTGCCGGGAGCTGAACCAGCACAAACCCAGCTACAAACATGATTTTAAAAACAAATAACTAATTATTTCCATTCACTGCATTTAATTTGGGCTCACGCAGAAATGCTGTTCATCCAATAGTCCAAAATATGTCACGTATTAGGAGCTAAAGAGTCCAACCCAATGAATGAGTCATCACCCAGTGGATGAAATCCCATATCTTCATGGCTGCTCATAAATAAGACAAGCTCAACTTTATAGTAAGTCATAAGTAAACAATGAACTATATGAAAATCAGAATCAGCTGTGTTAATACTGCACGGGCACGGTGCCCACACAGAAATGAAAAGCGAATGTGATACCATCATTGTTTGGCTTTGGAGGCTGAATTTGGGGCTGAAACTCTTAACGGGGGTTTTGATGCATGTAGCAGGGTGGTCGGACATCCAAACCTTCGAGGCCACTGCAGATGCCTGTTTGCAATAAACAACACATTATCCCAGCCATTACCGCTTCTGAACGCAGCCTCAGATCCCAACGGGCAGATTTTCTGAAACTGATGTCTGGTATCTTCTCACTACAGCCCAACATCTCCAGGCGGTGCTCCCGTGCTCTCACAGCCCACTCCTGCATCGGCGCTCTCTCCTAGGCGGAAAAGAAGGGCAGCAAAAAGCTGCTCCTTCACCCTGCAATGAGCATCGGTGCATCCTGTGTGTCCCACATAACCACTACCCTGAGCGCTGGACTGGATTTACAGAGCTGGCTGGGGTTTTTTGGAGGGGGGTTGGTTTGTTAATAACAATTTGAACCAGCGTTGTGAGAGAAGGCAGGAAATAGCAGAAAATATTGATCAACCTCCGCCTCACTATAAAATTAACAGCAAATAAAAGTCAGCATTTAAATAACTGAAAGCCTGACCGCACCACAGACAGCACAGCCAAAGGGCCAGGCGAGAGAAGACGTGCTCTCAGCACAGGGAAATCCTCCAGCAAAGGGGCCATGAGCAGCATGGGCAGCTGAAGCCACCTCCAAATTTGAGCTCCCTTGTCCCCCCAGGGAGGGTCTCCCCTGGCCACAAGCAGCTTGTAGGGCTGTGAGCCAGCTTTGCTGGGGCATTTACTCCAATAAAAGCATCTTTCTGCTCCTGAGGAAGAGGAGTGTTTTGCTATCTTGTCAAAGACTTTGGGAAATTAATGTTTTTCTCCCCCCTCTTCAAATATCCTGTTTGCATCCAGGTTAATGATGCAGGTGGGATACTCATCCTCGGAGCATCACAGGAAGCAGACCCTTGTATTTTGGGGAAAACCAGGATGTGCTTGGGCAGTGCTGGAGGGGAAGCGGCAGGTGGACAAGGTTGACCATCTCAGGGGATTTTCAGTTTTCATTAGCCTGGCACTGCACAGGGAACCATTACCGGCAGAGGCATCCAAAGCTGCTATTGCCTGACGAAAGCGCTCCACGGATAGGTGCCGGCCAGAGGAGCAGCCTTTGAAGACCTCCAGGTGCGTGTGGGCTTGGTGGTGTACTCTGAGGTGGAGATGTCCTGCTGCTCCCTCACCCTAACCTTCTCCTCTTCAGTACAATGGAGCAGCTCAGGCTGCCATTGGAATAGCTATAGGGCCAAGACAGTAGCTGTCTGGCTATAGGAAGGGGAGAGAGCAAAGCAGCTTTTCCCTGAGAGAGCAAAGCTCTAGCATCTGCCAAAATACACAAGGACACAGTCTGCCTTGTGACTGTCCCTGCAGAGCAGGGGCTGGGGCAGATTGGGATATCCGTTCTACAGTGATGTGTCTAGACATGGGGTGGGACCTTTAAGATGCATCAGAAGAATGAAAGCCCAGAAGAGGCACAAGCCTGGTCGCCGTCACTCAGTCCACCCCAGGGGATGCAGCATCTCACGCCGGGGGACAGGGCCTGGCTCCCTCCCTCCCCCTGGGGCATTCCCACCGCCCCGCCACCTCAGACTGCATTTCTCTAAAATGCTGGGAACTGCAGGGCCCTCTCAGGACTCCACAGATGATTTCCAAGTCCTCTCAGGAAACCTCCAAAGACCTCCTCTGGCTCCCTGGCTCCCTGACAGTCCTTAGCTCAAGCAGTTGCAGCAGTCAGAGCGGGCTAAGCAGTGCCATGACCCCAGTGCAGGCTCTTCCCGCCAAGCACACTCCGAATGGGAAAGGCGTCTTATTTTCTCAACCCCATTATAGTTGCAACAGGGCAAAGCACAGAGGTAATCCAACCAGAGATGTGACTGCACAAGCCCAAGTGTGCAAGCAGAGGTCCCCTGTATACATTCTCTTTTTTATATCAGAAAATAATTGTACCTTGTTAATAAAGTTCTGTAAATGGATGAATAATTTCCACAAAGGAAAGAATGTAAAACTTGCATTGGTGCAACATTACTTCTAATCAAGTGATCTTCATAATTCTCCAGAACAAATGGAACTTCATATTTTCCATATGTAACCATCTTTGTCACCCAAAGCACTTTGTGTTCAATAAAAATACCAGCTTTCATTAGAGAAAAAAAACCACCCTTCTGGTGCAGAGTTTTCCTGGCATTGCACATCTCTGGTTCCCTCACTCAACATGTTTAGAATTAAATCACAAAACCTTAACTCACCCTCTAATGATCTGTTTGTTTCCAGATTCATATTCCCACAATATGTTTGCTGACAGCAGTTGGGCTCTTTGACAAAAGAGAAGGAATTTTTCCCAACGATGTATATTTGCTTCGATCTGGTGCATTACAGGGGAAGGGTGCAGGCTGTATGAGCTGTCACCAATAACGCGACTGTAAGACCAAGCGTAATTTATTTAGTACAAACTAAATGTTTATACTAAGTGTTCTTTGTTCTGAACATTATCACTTCAACATTCAGCTTTTTATGAAGAGAGCTGTGAGAAAGTTTGACCCTTATTTTGAAAGGATTTTTAAATTTAGCATCACTATGAGTTGGAGCTAAAATCCCGTATGCGTACGGCTCTCAGGAGGAGGATGGTAAAAAGCTGCTCCCCTCAGTTTCAGGCACTTCAGAACTGTTCTTTTCGACTTTGTATGATGTGTTAGAACAGAATAAAAGCAAACCAATTCTTGAAAGGATACGTTGTTTCAAAATAAAACTGAAATGTTACACCCCAAATAATGCTGGATGCAGTATTTTTACATTATTGCACCTTATTTCTTTCTCCGACCCTTAAAATAATCCCTTCAAATTCATATTGATTTCACAAAGCACTTTGATCTCAACAAAAACGAAACACGCTGGGATGAAATCTGGTCCCACCAGTATGTCCTCAGCCTTTTTCACCTGCTCATTGACGGATGGGGCCAGGAAGGTGTCCCCACCTTGGTGCCAACACACAGCCACACTCAAGGCAGCAGCCACAACAGGGGATTATTTAATAAACTGGTAACACCCAAACACTAAGCAAACCTAAGTCTGTAATATTTGGAGAGCCCTGGGTGTGATCTCTTTTAAAAGAGAAGTTTGTCTTATATTTTTCTGGGTCTAGTGCAAGTTTCTCTATCAGATGAATATTGGACTGTGTTAGTGGCATGAATAATCTCATCCCATATCAACATACTGGAAACCTGCTGGAAACCTGCATCCAGGTGTGGTATCCACCACTCACAAAAGACAACAAGAAAAGGGAGAACAGTGAGGAGGATGGCTATGGCACAGGAAACCCACCTTGTAGCAAAGGGCTTCAGGAGCCCGATCTGCTGTTGAGGTCAAGGTGTCATGGTTTAACCCCAGCCAGCAACTAAGCACCACCCAGCCGCTTGCCCACTCCCCCCCAGTGGGATGGGGGAGAGAATCGGAAGGGTAAAAGTGAGAAAACTTGTGGGTTGAGATAAAGACAGTTTAATAGGTGAAGGAAAAGCTGTGCACACAAGCAAAGCAAAACAAGGAATTCATTCACTGCTTCCCATCGGCAGGCAGGTGTTCAGCCATCCCCAGGAAAGCAGGGCTCCATCACGCCTAATGGTGACTTGGGAAGACAAACGCCATCACTCCGAACGTCCCCCCCTTCCTTCCTCTTCCCCCAGCTTTACGTGCTGAGCATGACGTCCTATGGTGTGGGATATCCCTTGGGTCAGTTGGGGTCAGCTGTCCCGGCTGTGCCCCCTCCCAGCTTCTTGTGCACCCCCAGCCTGCTCGCTGGTGGGGTGGGGTGAGGAGCAGAAACGGCCTTGACTCTGTGTCAGCACTGCTCAGCAATAACTAAAACATCCCTGTGTCACCAACACTGTTTCCAGCACAAATCCAAACAGAGCCCCATACGAGCTACTGTGAAGAAAATTAACTCTATCCCAGCCAAAACCAGCACACAAGGCCAGACACGGTCACGGCACTGCAGCACCTGCACAGGGAAGAGCAATGTCAGAGGCGAGGGGTCCTCTGTCCCCAGAGGGAAAAGGACTCACTGGCAGAAAGCTGCAGCTAAACAAAGCCATGCGCTAGGGAAATATATTTTCAAACAGGAGCAACTTGACATTTTGAACAAGTAACTGTTACCTTATCCACCTATTATGGTGGATCCTCCACCACTGCATATGGAAAAATGAACATCAGATTTTTCTCTATAACACACGTAATTTAAATAGGAACAATTTAAGGTGGTTGTCCCACCTGTTATATTGTACCTCATCACTGATTTCACAGTCCCTGTTTCCTTAGGGGTAATTTGTCCTATGAACAGTCATCCCAAGTTTTACTCCTAGAAAGAATTAATATCTTCCTATTACTTGCATTTTTACAGCAACTAGAATTATTCTTATTTGCTTATTGCAAAATATTTTAGACACAACAAATAAAATACCCACAGGTTTATCTGAAGAAAGGAAATCCTTTCTGTGGACTCCCCTTTGCTCCCTGCTGAGATGATGACTCAGAAGACTGCAAAGTCCCACAGCAGCGCGCAAGGGTGTTTCTCTGGGGCGTGAAGCTGACCCTCCTTTATTACAGATAACAGCTCTATGGCACAGGCATTGTTCTGCTTTAACCAGTGCCCTGTTTTCACAAGGTATTTAATGAATAGGCTTTCAACTGCAAAAATACAGGCTGAGATCAGGAAGGCAAATGACCTTTGTGCTTGTGATTGCATGTTCACATAGTTACGCTTATTTTCCTCGCTAACATATAGGTATCCCTTTTTTTGTTAACACGCTTTATTTAATTTTAATAGGCTTTTTAATTGTATTTAAAAATGTAGAGGAAAATAGAAAAAAAAAATCCCATTGTTCTCCCACATGTTTGTTTTCACTACAACTACTAAGAGGAAAAGTCCTTTACAAAAACAGGATACAGCAGACTCCTCTGCACTGCCGCACTGTGCGCCCCCGCGCACTCGCACACTCCAGGCACAGTTGTGGTGGTAATCGAGAGTCCATAGAAAGTCATAAATAAATGAAAAACATTGATGGGAGTTTTATTATCCACTTGAATGGGAGTAGCATCAGGTCCCTGCTGAATAAACCCCACTAGCCTGGGCAGGTTCTGCTCCCCTTGGACGCATTACCATCTGCCTACAGGCATTTTTCCCTGCGACTTCAGTTATGTACAACGAGGGGCAGACAGGGACGTCTGCAGGGCAAACCCCACCATTGTGGGAAGGCGTTGAGTCAAAGAGCCGCATGGCAAAAGCCATAGCGTCCAGCATCCCTTCCCGGCTGTCCTAAGAGATGAAACACCAGGGACCCATCCCATATCACCTACATCAGATGCTGCCAGGCCCCAGGAGATGCCCCCAAATCCCCCATCGGCCTCGCTGAGCAGCCACAGGTTGTCTCTGGGATGCCCTCAGGAGCGGGGCTCCCCACTGCATTTCTACTAATGACTTTTCAGAGCTCCTCTCCTGATGTATCCCACAGCCTCCTTTCCCCCAGCTCAGATCATTGCTGCCCCTGCTTGGTTTTTGGCCAGTTGGCAGGCGGGTTCCCGGCTGTGCCAGCAGCCCCTGGGGAAGGTGCCAGGACCAAGGCAGGAGGACTCGCAGGCTCCGCTCGCTGCAAAGCACGTTCCTGCGGGCTGTTGTTAAGAAGATAAAAATTTCTGTTTTCTTTCTCCCCACATGTTAGCATTTGGAGGAGTTCATACTTCCAAAGAATAACGCTGACTTATTCTCTATGATATGGAAGAATAAATCAAGCGCAGTTACCAGGAGATCTGCATTTCTGTAATCAAGAGCCTCATCTCTGGCCAGAAAGTACCTTGTGGGAATCTGGTTGTAGCGAATGGGATGCCAGTAAAGAGCAATTTGAGCTTTTCCGACTCTGAAACATGATGATTGCAATTCCATTCGCCTGGTCAGAAACTACCTCTTAGCAGCCATCCACATGGCAACCTTCTTCAGACACCATACCAAGATCATTTCAATTTAAAAAAAAAAAAGAAAAGAGTCTCAGATTTTACAGAAATATATTTTCTGGTTTCTTTCTAAGGAAGAACATGTAATGCCATAAGGGTTGAGGGTATTCTTGGGGTGAGGGGAACGATGTACTACTTCAGTTTTAATTTTATAGGGATGTGGTTCTACTTGTTTTTCTTTGAACTAAGTGTAATCCTTGTTTCTTTGCTAGAAATGACCATGACTTTTGATTCAGCCTTGATTTCTGAACAAGAGGAATTTTTACTATAATGTAAAATGATTACATTTCACAATGTAAATGATATGATAAATGCAAATCCTTAGGTAAGACTACACCACTTTATTACTGCAAAACAAATATCCAAATTACTGACACAGTCTCTTTGAACCAGTGAGTATTTGCTATTATTCAATAAACCGAAGAGCCAGGGAGACAACACAGACTTAGCACAACAGGCTATGCCCGATATTACTTAGAATCAGACCACTATGTTTTCAGCTCAAGGAAAAAAAAAACAATTTCCATGATTCAGCCTTGATTTCTGAACAAGAGGAATTTTTACTATAATGTAAAATGATTACATTTCACAATGTAAATGATATGATAAATGCAAATCCTTAGGTAAGACTACACCACTTTATTACTGCAAAACAAATATCCAAATTACTGACACAGTCTCTTTGAACCAGTGAGTATTTGCTATTATTCAATAAACCGAAGAGCCAGGGAGACAACACAGACTTAGCACAACAGGCTATGCCCGATATTACTTAGAATCAGACCACTATGTTTTCAGCTCAAGGAAAAAAAAAAACAATTTTTCCATTTATTGAGAAGATCTTTCATTGTTTAGAAACTGTAAACTGACATCCCATGCTTTTTGCATTTTTTAGTAAATAGCTGCCCATCAAGAGAAAACAGGATTAAAGAATATGGCCATCATTCCTTCCTCATCAGGGAGAAATAAACCCACAACATTCTCCCTTGCTGCACACAAGGAGTTCAATTACAAACCCATGTTGTTCCCAAAGCCTCAGGATCCGCCGACTGGGTGTCCCAAAAGGCAAGAAATCGCACTTCCCCAGGCGTTTTTAGGACAAGCTCGCTTTGAGAAATCCCTTTTCTGAAAGCAGATCAGGGACAACCCTCCCGGTGCTCCCTCCATCCCACGGACTATCACACCCTGCCATCGCTCTCCAGACCCGGCCCCGGGGGGTCCCGCTGGAGCCAAGGGCAGGTCCCGCATGATGCCCAACCACGCCATCCCTTGCACCTACCAGCTGCTGCTCCCCGCCGGCTCCGCCAAGCCGATGGATGAAACTGCTGGGCTTGGGCTGGGGAGTTGCTGCTGTCCCAGCAGCAGGAGGTCACCAGGCTGCTGGTTTGATCTTCAGTTTGTTTTCCATCTGAAAAGTTAACTCCTTCACGCCCTGGAAGGAGAAATATCTGCAGGGCCAGCTGCGCCACCGCGCTCGTCCCTTGCCAGGGAGGCTGAGCACACCCTTGCGCCAGGCTGCCGAAGAGGAGGACACGCACCTGAGTGAAACCAGGACATGGGGTGTCGGCACGGGTGGATTTGCTCTGAGACTTGGGGGTGAGTTTGCTGCCGAGAAGCCCATGGTGAGATCTTCCTCTTAACAACTTACACCCCCCAAGCCCCATCCTGAAGCCTTCCGTATTCCCACGCATTCCTGTGGCTGCCAAATCCCTGCCGGAGACCCCAGGGGCTTGTGCTTTGGAAGGGAAGGGGAAAACCTTTGACAGCACTTTTTTCCCTTTCTCACCAAGCCCCTGGGAAATTGCAGGGGGTGGAATTCGCTTCTGGCAGCGGAAACCGAGATCCACAAGAGTGCTCTGGGAGGTGGCCCTAAAACATCCCAGCACCAGATCTGCTGCCAGGAACCCCCAGCCAGATGTGCCATGCCCATTCCTGGGCACCCACCTCCCTCCCTGCTTTGATCAGAGGGGGGTTCCTGGGGACAGGGAGGGGGTTTGGTGGTCCAGCTCAAGATGAAAGGGCATTTGCTCGTGCAAGAGCAGAAGGAAGAAGATACCTCTGCTTGGCCCTTGCAGCCCACTGCGTTTCCAGCTCCCTGTGCACTGGCACCAGGCCCTGCACGTGGTACTACCATAATACATAGGATGGGGTAGGGCCAGCCACCAGGAACTCAAAATACTGCTATTTCCAGCAAGACGCATAAAACAGTTACGTGATGATGTCAGCCCTGACCTCCATGTTCCTCTTGCACTTCTCTGCTGTGCAACTGTTGAGCAACAGAAACACTTTTTGCATTTCGAGGCGCTGCTTTCTGTCCCCCGTCCCCTGCTGCAGGCTCGCTCTTACCTTTAGCTGCCACACATGCCCCACGCAGACTGTTCAGAGTTGGCAGATGAGAATTTTTAGGCTCCTGCCCCCCAGAAAACTAAGCTAAGTCTGGTCCTGGCAAAGACTTCTTCAAACACCACTTGTTCGGCATGAAATTATGGCTCGGTATGAAACCCTGCTCTCACAGTTGCTGTCACACGTGGGCTGCCCTCTCACCTGGCTGCAGTAGCAGTCGGAGGAAAGGGACAGGCGCGAACACTTACCAGCCTCCTCTGCAGGAGGATGTGCCGGGTGGGCATGCTGCAGGTCATCACAAGGAAGGCCACGCATGGCAAGGATGGGAGCATTTCACAGGGCTGGCAGGAAGGCAGCAGGGCCAAGCTGTGGTGGAGGTTTTCTCATAGACCTGACGCACCCCGGGGTGTTGCGGTGCCCCATGGGCACAGTGCATGCTGGCCCGGGCACACCGGCACTTGCTGTGCTGAGCCCAGCTGCTGCCCACCCCTGCTTAACCTCCGCATCCTTTCCAGTGCATCAGCCCATGCATCCACAGGAGTCTGTACGGGTCTTCATCACTGGCAGCAAAGTGCTCAGAGCAAATGACAAACATGAGGCTCCTGCAACTCATATCTCCAACGCCAGCATGTCCCACCTCACACCCTATATCTGTGCTTCACTTGCGAGCTCCCCAGGGCACGGGCTTTGCTTAGACCCTTGGATGAATCCAGCGCGTTTTAGCCCCACATAAATAACATGAACCTCAGCCAGCCCCTCCAGGGTTGATGCACCCATCAGCATCTCTTCCTGCCCAGGTGACTCCCAAAGGACCATTGGCACATGCCATGGCCAGCCCCCTCAAGCACCCAGGCACCCCGAGTTACACAAATGGTGACTTTTGTCCCCAATAATAGGAGCCTCGATGAAAAAGGAGCCTGAGCAAGGGAGAAGGAGGGGAGAGGCGCACCCCTGCCCTTTTTCCCCAGAGCAGGAGGCTCCGACTGCAGCGCTGTAATTCCAGATGACACACGGCATCCCCGGGGCTTCACCGTCGACAGCGCACGAGACGACGGCTGACGTGTAAACCCTGTGCAGACACCCTTATCGAAGGGCTGCAGCAGTATTTCATTCATCTCTGAGATCAGCCCCACTATGTCACTTGACTTAAAGGCCAACATTTAAGATAATTTTTCAAACCTTACTCTGGAGGGAGGGCAGCTTTGGGGCTTTTGATTTCAAGTATGAAAAATGTAACTACGGATAATGATGCCTCTTGCTGCAGCGCAAGCAAGAAACCTTTCTGTGTTTCATGGCTGGTCCCTGTATCCTAAAGTAAAAGAGGGTCTCTGCTTTCATTACAAAACATATTTGTAATTCAGCCTGAAAGACCTTCTCATCTGGGAGCTCTCTAGCGGCCAGCAGTCTCTCCTGCATCTGGTGTTACTTAGCCAGCAATTTTTCTTCTGCGTTGCCTGGGGGCCAAAAGTACTCCCCAAAAGGCAAAACATGGGTTAAAACCATTTAGAGAACAAAACTCTGTTAGAACGTTTTATTGGAGTCCAGGGAAATTACTTTTAAAATACATACACATAATATTAGCAGCAATAATATACTTTTTAAAAGTCCACTGTAAAAGTAATGACGTTTCAGAATGGAGCCAGCATTTCAAACCCATCTGTAAGGAGATCACATCAGACGCACAGCTTATGTTTCCACTTTCTGCGGTGTGAAAGAAAATACTCTGCTAAACATACTTACCTTTAGCTAATATGTTTGCTAAACTTGGGTAGTTTGGTTGTATAATTGCTTGAACTCAGAAAGCTTCACTTTCACAGAAAGCTAAAACCAGGGTGTTTTTCATTTACAGGCTTCTCAGCTTGTATCAAAACCACCCTTCTCAGCCCTTACTGGGTTCTGCCACTATGATGCTTAAATCCGCTGTTATATTTAAATTATTGTAAGGTGACAAATTAACCTAGGACATGAATAGTGAATGCAGGACCTGTCCCAGCAGCCGTCTCACAGCATTACATCACAAGCGTTTAGGCTCTCCTGGTTGACATCAACCTTCCATCTTCCCCTACGGTTAGGTGAGGGACGGAGGTGCCAGTGGCCAGGGAGGGTGCCGGGGTGGGCAGCATGGAGCCGTGCCCACCACCCTGCGGGACCCTGCCCTCCACCGGGCACCGGCAGAAGGCAGCTTCAGCGCCCGGGCCAGCCAGGCCTTAGCCCTTGCTGATGTTAATTAAGCAGTTGCATTAAATACTGGTGATTCATCAGCTGAAAATAGAGAGATTGGGTTACCTCTACGTGCATCTCTTGTGAGCAGAAGCAAGGTCTCCTATTTTGCACCTCCCCATGAGGAGGAGCCTGGTGGGCTGTGGGCATTCGGGGGGGCAGTTCAAGGAGGTGCAGTCCCAGCTGATTTGGACCCTGCCCGGGGTACACTAGGTCCAAGCACATTATACAACGCTTTTGCTTATGGTTACCTGCCCTTGATGGCATTTTCTGGGGGGAAATGGGAGCTCCAGAGGACTGTTCCCATCTACAGAAAGATGCCATCGGCTGGGGTACAGAGACAGGCGGTCCGATGGGGATCTGCTGGCATGCACGCTCTAAAGCTATTGTGAGATTTCCACATCAGCTTAAAAAAATATAAATGATAAAAATAGAACAATGAAATCTGAGCAAACAACTCTAATGGATTTTTTTCCTAATTTCTTAAGCCACCTCCTATGTTTATAAATAAAAGGGAAACATCCAGAGGTTCCTAGTTTGAGATCTCCTTTCCTTGTTAATCAGAAATGCCCTGAATACTTCTCAGTCTCTGTTTTCAGATGTTGCCTTCTCACAGAAATGACCATCTAAAGCATTAATCTTGTTGTTAAAAATACACCTTTTCATTAAAAAAGATACATTGGTTTTTCATTCTTATTACAGCCCTATGTTTTTCTTTTTTTTTTTTTTGATATGGGAACAGGCATTTTTTTTTTTAACTTAAAGAAACCCTTCTCAGAAGGGGTGGAGATATGAAATATTTCTAGGATGCAGTTTTCTTTGATTTCCAAAGAATTTGATTCAAGTGCTAGAAAGCTGTGGAAAATCATCCCAGCGAGAGAGGAGTAACAGAGCCAGGTTCTTCCTAAGCCTCCAAGACCCTTTCAAGTTGGTCTGAAAACCTTATTGTTAATCAAAATAATTGCATGAGAACCAATCAGGAAGTCCTGAAACATTCAAAATGAAAACTTGTCATTACAAATTCACCATCATGACTAAAAACCAGATTATCTCTGTCAAAAGCTGTGGGAAAGTTTGCTTTGTAGCAGTAGGGGCAGAAATAAATATTTGCCCAATCTGTTTTGTTTATCCTAAAAACATATATACATGTGCAGCAATTCAATTAAACACTATTTTCTTTTCACCCATGTGCACATCATTTGAACTGCCCATGTGAGGAGCTTTTAAAGCATCTCTCCCAGGAGTCAGGGTGGTGGCTTGATGCCAGCAAGTTACTCAGAGAGTTACACCACGGCAGGGCAGGTTGGACTGCTTTGAATTTTAAGCTTCATTTCTTCGGTCTCACCTCCGAGTCCATTTAAGCATAACTGACCCCCTTACTATAATTTAAAGCACGCACAAAGTGCCACTGAAAACATACCTGCGCATGCGTTATTTTTGCCGGTAAATGCCAGGCGCATCCGCAACCTCCTGGCACACGCGGGCAAGGCTGGCGCTTGCTGGGGAGCAGGCGCAGGGTGAATGGGTTTGGGTGCTGACAGGGTCTGTTTTGCCAAGGCAACATGTAGATTCCCCAAATACAGTATTTAAACGATTGAAGAAATTCCATGTTTCCTTGAGGAATAGTGGTGCTGGGAATGACTGAGCTGGTGGAAGAGCTTGGCCCCACGTGGGGACCAGGAGTTAAGACCTCCTCTGCAACTGGTACCAGGGAACATCTCCAGCACCCAGTTATGCCAAGATACTCAGCACCATGTGGCCACCCCACATTGGCACTCACCACCCCGACTACCACCAGCACTGCCAGCTCCTCTCCCGTGGATCCCCTTCCCTGCTAATGGGGTCCCTGGGGGCTTCTCCCGAGGGGGTCCTTCCCTCCCCAGGGGTTCAGCATTTTCACCAATTTCAAGTCAAGTGACTGCTTGAGCTAGGGCCCAGCTTGCTTGGGGACACCAGGCTAAAACAAGTGATTCAAAACACAGCTGTTTATAGTGCTGCAGCGGTCACGAGCCTCTCTTGGATGTACCCCGAGAACAAGGTCCTCTGCGCTGACCACTGCTTTTGCAGGGACAGGGTCAGAGTTATGGATGCGAAAGGTCTCCAGTCTCAGATCTCTTTTGTAACAGCTGCTCGCAAAGTTAGTGGTGCGCTTTGTTTTGAAAATAAGGTCCATATTTATAAACATGTCATTTAAAAATGCAGTTGTTTAAAAAAAAATCAGAAAAATAAAAGGAAAAAAATTCCAGCCCAGTGGTCCAACCCTCCTGGTCCGCTCCCCTGTGGCAGCAACGTTCAAACAGGTGAAAAGGAGAGAAAAACAAGGGATGGAAAAAGAACGAATGGTCACCACATTTAAAAACACTTGCTGGAAGTGACTGCAGCAGAAAATAGTTCAGAACATTTTGGAAAATACATGGATGATGCCCATAACCCACCACTGCTGCTGAGGGGGCTGGGGACCTCTGGACACTTCACCCCAGGACCCCACCAGAGCATCCACTGATCCCGCTGGCATCACATGAAAGTGCAACAATCCTCTGTGAGGTACAAAGATCCTTTCAAAATCTCTTCTTGCCTGAAACAACTCACAACTAAACAAAAGTACGGCTTACTTTGTCCGGATTTAGCAAGTCTTCGCTCTTCATCATCTCAGGAGATCAGGGTCTTGGTGCTTCTCCCACTCGAGTGATGGGGAACGTTGCCACAGGCTCCAGACGGCAACCAGAACTTATCCTACACACTTATCTGCCAAGCTGACACCTTTTAATTTCCTAGCGCCTATCGTAACAATAAATTTGCCAGAGGTGAGCATTGCTACAAGCAGAGCGGGACAGACAGCAGCTTTCTGCTGCTGTACAGGCAGGTGATGATGCTCAGTCACGACTGCTGTGGGTCTCTCCGAGCTCAAACCCCACACCCGCTGCTAAACAAACCATGTGCTGGGACCCCCTGCGGTGGGGGCTGAGCTGGAGGGGCCACCTGGGATGCCCCCAGCCTTCCAGCTCTGGACCTGTGGTTGGGGTTTCTCTTCCCTGGCCATGGGGCAGCACTGCAGGTGTGACATGTATCTTAGAAATGAGGAAATTCTGGCATTTTGCTCCAGCTCTTCTGCTCTCCCTCCCAGCCCTTCCAGCACAGTGAAGGGCTGGCTCACCCCAAAGTGCTGCGGCCAGGATCGACCGGGCCCGTGACAGCACACAAGTTTGCACCACTTTTATATGAGGAAGATGACTGGTTTGACACAACACTCCGTTTCTGAGTAAGAAGCAGTAGCAGCTACAGGCTGTTTTTCTGCATGGTTGAATTTAATTTTCAACCCGTTTCTGTAGGATGTAGCAGCGAATTTTTGTAAAACCATAGAAGCAGACACATCCTGCATACATCCCCTCGCAGGACCATCGCTTCTGGTGTCAGACACCAGGAACACTTCCAGCCACCCGCCCTGCTGTGCTGCGGCACCTCACTGTACATGCCTCCATGTACACAGATACGGGTCTGCCCCAGCAGAACGGGCAGAGGAGGCACACTGCTACCAGCGGCAGGCAGCTTCTGCCCACCCCTTAGAAGAAATGGAGAAACCCAAAGGGACGCAAGGACACCTTAAGAGAGGAACAGAAACCAACGGGGAGTTGTGCTGGGAGGGAAAGAGGCTGAGGAACAGGATTATAGATGAGTAACATGTGCAGTGTAATTAATCTAGATTAGTTTTTCTTTTATAGCATTAACAGCCCGCATTCACAGCATGTGGTGATCTGGTCCTGCGAGTTCCCAGCCTTCGCAGGGCTGGGCCGGATCGCCCGGCGCTGGGAGAGCTCCAAGCACGGCGTCAGCGCGCAGGAAGCAGTGCTGGTGACTCACCGGCTGCATGCTTGCTTGGAGACTAATGAACTACCCAGCACTCTGGCCCTTTCCACGGCCCCATTCCATTAATCTTCCAGTTAAAAAGCGCAGCAGTCGCTCAGGGGGAAATTCCCACAGAGCAGAAGGATTTGTGCCGGCAGCCCCCCTGCGCCAAACTCCTTGGCAGCCCTCGCAGAGCCAAACATCTGACTCCTCCAACCCAGCAGCCATGCTCGGGAGCTGCTGGGATTTACGGCTCTTTCTCCTGACTGTCCTTGGAGGCCGGGTCTCCTGCAACGCATGCTGGGTGATGGGGGTTCGGCCTGCAATTTGTGTCTCGGGGATGAAATGCAGAAGCAGGGTCTTGCCCTGGTGTCAGGCAACTCACGATGAACAACTTTGCTCCCATAAAAGATTCACCTTGGCATTTTTTGGCAGATTCCACCTTCTGCAATAGCAAGTTGCCTATCTGAAGTGCTCGTAGCCATCCTCACTGCCCTCCCAGCCTCCCCCTCCATACAAACCCTGGAGAGCTGGGATTTTGCTTTCCCTAGATTACAAATTGCCATGTGCTGTCCCATTACAACATGTACTACCCCTGAAGGACCCACATATCTGTTGTGCCTGGAGCAATAATAAAGCTTTTCCAGCCTCAAAAAACTGAAGCACAGTTAAAAATTGTGTCTTAAAACTACTGAGACACAAAAGCTGCACAGTGCCACAAACAGCAGGAAAACCTGAGATCTTGGAGACAGGCTCTACTGGTGAGCAATGCATGACAGAATTTGATCTGTGCTTCCCTTTTCATCCAGGACAGACTGTATTTAGCATCGTATCTTCATGTGGAAAACTACTAAATCATTCCAGGGATGGCAGACCTGCAACCAGTCTTTGCCCCAGAGGCTTTGCAGCCTTGGGGAATGGGACAACCAGTGCAACTAGGGACTGGGGGTCCAGTTACCACACAGCTACTTTACTCCATCCTTTGACTTTATTTTATATCCATATTTCTTCAATATAATAGAATACAACTTATTTTACATAATGTATACAAACTATATCACAATGCTTTACAGAGCAAAGCATGAATTACTTGGTAAAAACTGGGAGAAAAACAGTGCGGTCCTCTGCACTGCCAAGCCCCTGTTTTCTCCCTATTTGGTGACCTCCCAGAACACCCTCAATCTACTAGGAAACTCCCACCTGACTAATTGCTGGCCCCAAGGTGAACTTGGCTCATCACCGATGCGCTCCCCCCCTCTTCAGAGCACAGGCAGGGCTGGAGCCCCGTCGCTGCCTGCCTGCCCGCCCTCGCTGCCTGGCCCTGCAGCCAGCCTGAGGACTGGTTGCATTTAACCTCCCCTTGTTCATACCTCCATTTCATCACAAAACAAAAAGCAGCTCTCTTTCTTTTGAGCAACATAATTATTCCCAAAGTAATTACTGCAAACTCAGCGAAAAAAACCCTACCTCATTCTTTTCTCTGAGGATGAGCTATTTTTTCTTAGCACATGGGTGGCCCTAGATAAACCACTGGGTTTGGCAATGCTGTTTGCTGCATTTGTGAAAGCAGTAAATCCATCATAGCTCCACAGTAACAGAGCTGGGGCAGGATACGGACCTGTCTCCTCCGATAGTCTCTTTTTGTAGCTGCTTTATGAACACAGCTAGGAAAAGCACTCACAACCACCATTCATGATATTATGGGATATTGTAAGTGACTTTAGATTGACAACTGCCAGGTCTGTAAGACCTAGCAATGAGAGTACCGACAAGGGGAAAAGGGGAGGTTTTGGAGGCCAGAAGAGAGCAGGGCAGTGGATAGCAGGAGCTGCCAGGAGTTGGGGGTCACACACACAATGGGGAGATTGCAAGGACAGACTTACTGACCTTACTGCCAGAAGAAAAGCTTTCAGATGGATCCCCAAAGTGATCCCTGTGGGAATCCTGAACAAAACACACACACCCCTATGCAAATAGACATACATGTAGCAACAAAAAGAAGGTACTGGCTACGGCTTCCCCCAGCGCCTGCATTACTGCACAACATCCCATTGTGAACAGGGCGCTACTTTA
Organism: Aptenodytes forsteri; assembly: GCF_000699145.1. Lineage (NCBI taxonomy): Eukaryota > Metazoa > Chordata > Aves > Sphenisciformes > Spheniscidae > Aptenodytes > Aptenodytes forsteri. Next base: position 12,104,716 of record NW_008795909.1, read on the forward strand.
ACAAATACTTTTATTGAGTAATAAGAATAATAAATCATCCATTTTCCATTCTCTAACCTAATGGAATAAATGTATAAATTCACAGCATCTGTACAACAACGTCATGTCCAGAAACTTCCCCAAATATGGAAAGATCAGGATCCCTTCCTGAAAGAGCAAAATCGAACACACCCATGGCAGAACTGATGACAATGGGCAGAAAAAGAGCAAAGGAAGGTGTGTAGGAATATGTTTCTCTACAACACTTAAATTAGAAACATAGGTCAAATATACATTTGATGGGTAGGAAAAAAATAGTTAGTGGACAAGAAACCAGAGAGTTTTCCTAGCTTCAGAGTCTACTTCCTCTCCTAATCCCTTTCATTCTAGTTCCACATCAATGAATCAGACTTTGACATAAAACTTTTGCAGCAGGAGAATTAGCCAAACACTTGAATTAAGTATTGCTTATAAAAATCTATTTCCTTTTCTTAACAGCAAACTTTCCGACTGGGAAAAGAGTTTGCGGCCCATATGCTTTCTAAGTTTGTAGAAATAGAAGTTTCTCTCTGTTGCATCCCATCCCTTGTAATCTGGAAAAGATACAGCCTTACACATTGAATTCTTTTTCAGGAGAAACTCGGCAGGATATTTGCTTAACCAGGAGGAATTCTCTACATCTAAACGATCCTTGAATGATCTCTTCATTTTTGACCACACTTCCTGTAGTCCTTGAAACCAGTTCAAGTACAACGGGTCTCTGCTGACCTTGGTGGCTGCTGTTTGGCGTTCCAGGAATTCCTCCTGACCAAGACCCAGAGCATCGGCTGTGGCTTTCCCGGGCCCAGCAGCCAAGGGACGAACCTACCTCAGCTTGACTGCAAGGTCAGGTGCTACCACGAGGTCATTCCAGCAGGAAAAAAAAAAATCTCAGACCCTGTCCACATAACTGCACTTACCAGAAAATCACACAAACAAGCCAACCAACCCCTCCGCCGTGTCCCTCTCAATTTTATAATATATTTATATCATATAGTTATAATCTCTGGAGCAGACCAGCTGTGGCCCATTGAGTATGCACAAATTAAGCCTACGCAATGGCCTCGCGAACAAAATAAATGCCTTGCCAGATCACATGTGACCACGCAGAGGTAGGTGAACTACAGCTTACAACATTTTCAAGAACAGACTAACACTTGGGGGATAGGAGCCCAACTACTTTTGCTTTTAATCAATGGAGCTACATGAGCTTTTATCTCTACTTAAAGTTTGGACATGATGCACAACTGATAAAGACGGTAACTGTAATCTCAAATACTAAAATAGCAAAGTGTTTATTTAATAAGTACTGGCTAGTCCATACGAAGCTTCTCTTCCAGAGAAGTTTATGACTATGATTAAAAAACATTTAAACCCTAAATAGGACTTTGGTGACTGTGTTATGGTCCCATTTTCTTAGTCCATCAGTCATCACTCTTGGCTCAGCTTATGAGCAGCAACCATTTCTCAGGCCATGGAAAGGAGGTTGTATCTTCCTACAAGCAAGCAAAAGACCATTGCGTTTAACTAATGATGGAAGCTTTGCCTGTGGAAAATATAATCATTTAAGTTTCCATATTGGTGGCATAACTGGAATATTTAAGTAATCGCGTGAGTGTTTTCTTGGACTAGTTTTAAGATTACTGCATAAAAGGAAACGCTTTGAAGTTCTGGCAAAAATGAGAACTGGAACTGGTGGCTTTATATCCTGCTGGGCCTTTCAGGGGCCATAAGCATATATTTAAAGCAGCAATTAGGTCAAGCTTTTCTGTTGTTCTCAAGAAATGTTTCTCCATTTCTTGAGAATTCTTCCTTAACAAGAGAGAAAAAGGAGGCAGCCCTCCCTGTTTCACTCCCAACTTGCAGAGGATGACTTTACAAAATGCTCTTCAAATGCACAAGGATGGGCTCAAGGAGCCCATGTAGTCCAGCGCCCACTCCTACAAAGAGGCACACACCAACAAACCTGGAAGTATTGTGGACTTGAAGGGAGCCCATCGCTGTGGTCTGCGTACGCGCAAAGACATCTTCCTGCCCTCTCCACCAGGCAGGCATGCGCCAGGCATGGGGAAGATGTCCTGTGAACCTCATCCAGTGAGTTTCTCTGAACCTCTGCCTGGGGCCTTATGTTCTTCCAGGAACACAGGGCCACGGTTCAAAGCAAGATCGCAACACAGACACACACCCCCCCCCAACCTACCCCAATGCAGATGGCCCTCTATCAAACAGCTTTCGCTGCACACAGGATCAATTCCTACCTGCCACATCCTGCTGCCTCCATAAAGCAGTTAAGACAAATACAGCAAACTTCACACACAAGTTATTTTGGTGTATAAACAACAACTAGTAGACAAGACAAAAAAAAAAGGCAAAAAATTAAGAGTCTAGTATGGCACCAGTTAGCTTAGAATATTCTTTTTGCTTTACCCCCCTTTGCTCTTCCAGGAAACAGGGCCAGGGTTCAAAGCAAGATCGCAACACAGACACACACCCCCCCCCAACCTACCCCAATGCAGATGGCCCTCTATCAAACAGCTTTCGCTGCACACAGGATCAATTCCTACCTGCCACATCCTGCTGCCTCCATAAAGCAGTTAAGACAAATACAGCAAACTTCACACACAAGTTATTTTGGTGTATAAACAACAACTAGTAGACAAGACAAAAAAAAAAGGCAAAAAATTAAGAGTCTAGTATGGCACCAGTTAGCTTAGAATATTCTTTTTGCTTTACCCCCCTTTGCTTCAATTGGATCAGTACTTTTGAATAAAATCTTTATCACATCTTATTAATGAAAACATTACTCAATTCTGTTGAAGCAAAATAGATTGCATCACAAAGCATAATTTCCGAGGATTTCATGCTCATGGCATGCTAAGTCATGTTGATTCCTGTTCTAGATGTGCAAATGGAGATGTGTCGAGTTTTGAAGGACGCAGAAGATCCTACTAAATACCCATTAAATAGCCCTTCTTCAGAAAGTGCTATATGTAGATATAAGGACCACTGAAATAATCTGGAAAACATAGACCATATCCTAAGGCAGTGATGCTTCAAACATGTGCTGAAGCCCATAAAAATAAGTTAAAGTTTGTGTTGACAGACAGGATGAAGGTAAAATCTGTTTCTGGGATTAGTAGTTACAAAAGGTCTTCCAGATTCTGGAGTAATCACAGGATGAGATTTCCAGATGGCTAACCTGGATCTTAGTGAGACCAGGGAAGAAATATGCATCCCTAAAATTACCAGGCACAGCAAATCTTCTAGATAAACAGTATCTCAAGGGTACTCCTGAGAATCTTCACGTGAAGATGGCACCCAAAATAGTCTCCAAATGAGGGTCAGCCTCTCTAAAACTGGTCCTGGGAACAGGAAGAATAAAAACTGCTTCTTGCTCTACATGTCAGCTTGGACACCAGCCCATAGCCCTGGGCAGACCCACACCAACAGAGGGGCACACTGAGCCCTTTGGGGAGGATGTTTGGAGCGCCAGCAAGGCTCATCTGCTTTTATAAAAGCTGTTGCTTTGAGATGAGGGTGAAGACACTTGATAAGCTCAAAATATGGCATGAAGTGCCATCAGAGAGTTACCCCTCCCACAGGGAGCTGAAAAGACAGAACATCTGAAGGTCCTCCTCAGGTTTTAGTCTGAGACTCAGGCATTAGAGCAAGCAAAACATGGCAGGAGCCATAAAAAGCAAGTCGGTGGCCTCCTCCAAACCATCTTGGCAGTGGTTTGGCATCTCGGCAGCACTGGAGCCCTTCACAGGGCCACGCACCAGGCTGATGGGTCAGTCCGTGAGCGCTTCCCCCAGCTCTGGCTGACAGCTTGGCAGCGCTGTGAGTGGCAACGGGAAAAGGCAACAACCAGATGAGAGAAATCAGGAATCTGACCCAAAAGTTTGCCGAGCCAGCCCTGGCTTAAAGCCAGGGAGAAGTGGCAACAGCCGCTACACAAGAAAGGTTTGGGAAATGCTGTTCTGCCCCTTGAATAATGCAACATTTGTCTTCATTTACCGAGGAAACAATTCAGAGAGGACAGCAGGTACACAGGCTTAGGAAGCAGCTGGAGGATATTAGGACCATGGCACCCCCACATTTGTGTTCCAGCACAGTTATGCTGCACAGCTTATCTAGCAGACAGGGCTCCTGGTCCTCGTTAACAGCATCGAGCAAGGTCCTGTGTCAAGGAGGGAAGGGCCCTGAGGCTTGGGCAGAGGGGCTGGCAGGACAGCTTTCTCCTAAGCTTCAGGAAAGGAGATAGGTAAAGGCAGGGGTTTAAGGATGAATGAGCCTCACTCCAGGCTCTCCTGGCTCTGTTCTCCCCAGGAGCACTGTAATACTGGCCATTCACACTGCACAAGGTCAGGTTTAAAAACAAACTCACTGAAAACAATCACTAGTGCTTGCTAAACACTTTTCCACTTTTTTAAAACAAATAAACAAAAAACCTGAAACAACTTTCAGTCTTCTGTCCTTGCATGACTAGCACAGACGAAGTTGCTTACTGACAGCGAGAGGCACACCAAGACCATGTCCCTGCACAAAGGCAGGTGCTAGGAAATGGGGAGCATATGCCTACTTTCCTCATGGCAATTCACTACAGGACCTATTCCTTTCAAGTAAATATGGCATAGAAAAGCCAGGCGAGGAGAAAACAGGGTTTTCTCTCTCCAGCAGGCAGCAGACAGATCAGTGTGTTGCTGCCAATGTGCATCTCGCACAGAGGTGGAGCCTGCCAATCCATGGCTTTCCCCTTCAGAGTGAGTTATCTCCCATTCAGGTACAAAACAGATGAAAGAACCCAACCAGGCCAGCTCTTGGCTGCTCGCAGGACGTCTTTAAAAGCTGAATGACAAGCTGTAGAGCAGATGTTCCCCTTGGCAGCAACTACAGCCATGCTGTGTTTTATCGTTCTGCTTTTTCAGCTCTGGCCAAAAAGGATGCACGTTTCCTCCATGCTGTGTTATACAGAAGAGACTGAACCTGAAAGTGGTGATATTTTCTAATAGACACCAGCAAACTTTTCTCTGGTAGGAAACCAAGCACTTTACTGGCAGTTCATCAGTGCCCTGAACACCACCACTCTGAATGACTAACTCATTGAATCCCAGAAGTGAGACAGTAGTTACCATTACTTTATGGTTCAGGCATCATTTACAAAAGGCTTTTGGAGGAGTGCAAAAACAGATTTCTGGAGGAAGCTAGAAGAGGACAAAAGAGCTGCCTGAGCTCCACCTAGCACTCCCCAGCAGGCTGCAAGCACCAATTTTCACATAGTTTAAAAGAAAAAAAAGTGAATAATTTTTGCTAATAAATTACAGTTTGAAATGGAATGAAGTCAGATTCACAGAGCAGATTTGGCTCAGGATACAGCGTCTTTCTTAAATATGCACACTTGAAGATGAATAACATATGTCTTATAAGGACACTGTTCTTAAAATTTGCTCTCCCATAACCGTTTAAGGTTCCTGTTCTGCAATAAAAGATGATGTCATTATTTATATTAATAAAGGTAGTGGTGCTCAGACCAAATCTAGGAAACCAGTCTCTTCTCTCTTAAAGTTCAGTAACCACGTTAACTTTCTTACCAGGTCGGAGAGTGTAAAAGCTGGCCAGGGTATAAATAGAAACATAGCAAGACGAAAGAGGTGCAGAAGTGACCCAAAACACATACTTGACACGTATTTCTTTTGCTCTTAGAAAACTGGCTAGGTTAAAAGTGATGTAGTTCTCATTGCTCTCACTCTGTCCGTATTAGGGAGATTAAACTTCCGCACAGGAGAGCTGCAACTGAAAAGTATTGCCATTATACTAAGCACAAATAGCTTTTTCTTGAACACCAAGCATGCACGTGGCCTCCCCTCTCCCCCCCCAGCTTACATTTTATGAGATTTTGGACAGTCAGAGAAAACTCTCCTTCCATATGTTCAGGATGTTAAGATTTCAACCTCCTTGCAGCAGGAAAATAAAGTCATCTTCTTTGTAATGCCACAGCACTGAGCACACACACAGCACTTAAACAGTAATGCATGAACTGATCTCTGCCATTGCTGGACACTGCAGGGATCCCGTAGCAGGTCTTGGTCCTGTCATGTCTGCAGATGCTCTGTTAAGGACTCCAGGGACATAGAGCAATTACTAGGGTTTGTTTCTGCTTTCCAGGAGCAGTTCTGTTTAGGAGAGAATAGAAAGGGATTATTTTTACCTTATAGTTTGGACTTACAGGGTGTGAACTGAGTTTTTCTTCCCACAGAGATACATAGTCGTAACAACTAAGTATTATAGTGCGTCGTAAAGGGGGGTTCCTTCTGAGTAGCTACACAATCCCAAAGGCTAACGAGGGCAAAAAGTAGGGCCTAATAAGCAGTGCAGCTGGGGGCTGCACAGTCAAAAGGACTGCTGCATTTAGGCCACACACTGAGGGCTGCCTAAAGTTTTTTTTCTTTTGTTTTGGGGGGCTTTGTTGGTTTGTGGGGTTTTTTTGCTTTGAGTCTGCTATACCTCACATATGCTTCTGGTAAAATTAACGAACTCTCATTTTACTTAACATTAAACGTAGATTAAAACATTACTGTAAACTACATTGTCTGAATCTGTGGGATTGTAGGAAGTATCTATGAAACATTTTCCACTTGCATGTGTATAGCAAACAAAACATTTAAGTGAAGATAATTTTTTCCAAATATATTACGTACATTATTATATACAAGAGAGAAATAGACAAAACAAAACTAGAACAAAGATTCTTTGAAGTTTCAAAAGAATCTTTGTCTGTCTTAGCCATAGGGATGGCTTAAGCAAAGCTTCACGGATGAGGCAATGAATGAGGCGACAGATGCATCAAAGGCATCCCACTCATAATACACAATTTAGCGCCAAAGCGATACTAAGACCACGCAGAGGATGTGCTGACACCAACATCGTTTTTCCTACAGCAGGAAAGGTCCACAGATCTTACCTTCTCCTGACGTAGCCAGACACAGGTCCACCCTTCATTGTGCCCTACAACAAGTTCTGGCACTTTGACCAGTAAAGCTGCTGTTACCGAGGGCTGTGCTCACACCTGCAATGGCACTGTGCCATCACAGCAGCGTACACACCTGTGCTCTACAAGATCATCTCCACCAAATATCACCCCACAACATTTCCTGTAGCAGTGATTGCCAAGACAAAAGTCTTTGCTTCCTGGAGACCTCAGTGACTAATTAAAACCCCCTAGATGTAACTGACAGCTACTTTCTTTATTGTTCACCTGCTTAATGCTGCAAGCAAAGCTCCACATCACCTCTGTGTTGTTGCAAAAAGCAGAAGTAGTATTCTGCACTTGGGGAAAGGGAAGCCCACGGGCACAGGTCTCACACAGTGGTGGAAGGTGCTGGCCTCGCACGGGCGAGAGGAAGCCTCAGGTCACAGCAGACCCACAGGTCAATGCCAGGAAGGGGAAAAGAATGGAGCAAGCTTCCCACGAGGTTCAGGCGTAGGGCAGGAAGGCAGATATTGTCTCTAAGGCCCCTCTCTTGCATAGTGCATTAAACAGCACCTTCCACCTCGCTGCATCCGCAGTCATGCAGGGCCAGCTCCTCCCTGCATAGGGCAGCTGGTGGTTAGAGGCCACCATGCTAGCTGAGGGTGGGAGGCAGCGGGGCAGTAGACAGGAACAGAGAAGATGGGGATGCTCTCTCAAGGCCTGAAGAGTACTTTTCTCCTCTGAGGTAAAACCCAGGAACACTCCCATCCTTCCCAGATCTGCTCACTTTGCCCTTCCCTTCCTGATGCCCCCCAGCCCCATGCCCCTCCTTTGCATTGTGCAGGAACTTTCCCCAAAACACACAGTTTTCCCCTCATTTCCTTCCTCTCAAGACACCTGGAACTTCCTCCTGCAGGTTCCTGCCACCCCTCACAGTGACACAGGCCAGGCCACACTTCCCAGGGCAGCAGCTTATTGTTTATGAAACCAAAACAATCACACGTACAGCATGGGACTGCTGGGGTGACACATTTGGAGACAACACAACTACGGATACAAGGGCTTTTATATACTGAAGATGACAAGTACCTTATTTCAGCAAAAATAGCCTGACATATTTGAGGAAAAACAGGAGCAGCAACTACCAGCAACGACTCCTCCAGAAGGCTGTTGGGGAAGTATTTTCCATCATGAAATGTGTGATGAAATGTGTTTGAAATTTGTGTTTTGACATCTCAAGCTGTTAAGTAGAAGCTCCTTGCTTAAGAGAGTCAGTTTTGCACGCAATAAGCAATGCAGCACAGAAACAAAAGAAAAAAAAAATTACCCTTTCCAGCTTCAATGCCAGTTTAAAAGTTATTGGGAGACAGCCAATATATTTGGGGAAACTTTTTAAACTCCCTCTTGCAAACTAAGAGATGCCTCAGCAGAGATCTGCGCACACAGCAAACGCCACACATCTCAATTCTAACTTCACCCTTCCAACATGCTGAATTTTAAAAGCCTGAAATAGTTTTACCTGAACCTATCCCATTAAAACTGTATTGAGAAGCACAAGGCTTCATCCCACTAAGACAGACTGTATAGATAAGTTGAGTTTTATGCAATGCTCTGCTACACCAACTTGTTTCTGCTACAGTCCTCACTTGATTCAAGAAGCCATGCAAACACACAGCTTAGCTGGCTCACTGAATGTGTACTGGTAAAATAAAAGTTGCATAAATACACTTAACATAAATGCTGGACTCCAGCTGAAAGCCAACCCCACAAAGCAGACCGCAGTATACTGAGATGCAAGAGCAAGACAGTGCTTTTCACTGATGGGCAAGCGTTGAAAGTGTGATCACATGGGCACTGCTAACTACTGGGGTTCAGTTCTCCCACTCTGGACACTTGTACACGCTGGAGCAGGTATAATCACGTTTAATGAAATCAACTCTAGATCCCACTTCTCCAAACCCACCAGAACCCACATCACAGCAAATCCTCTCAGCCTGCGTGATTGCAAAGAAAACCAGAGTTAGAAGCTGGATACAAGCAAGGCCGTTATGTCTGCCCGAGTCTGTAGACAGCTGCCACTCAACGATGGGGCAGCAACAGCTACAACCAGTGGAAAGCGGTCCACTTGACTCCAAGACCTCCATAAATGCAGCGCTGAGCTTGAGCTGCTTTTCAACACGTAAGCTACCTGCACACAAGATTTGGATAGCCACAGATCTCTGAAGGATTGGCTTTCCCTTTTTCACATTTTAACGGTCCTCTTTTTACCTCTTTTCAGCTTCGTTAGAACCAGGAAGGATAAAGTGGTCATGTCCCTAACCAGTGTTAACAAGATGTGACTCTACCCTGAGTCATCATCCTCTTTCTCCTCAATTGGAGATGGCTGCTCGCACCTGAATCACTGGACACCTATGGCAATACTCATCAAGACAAACAGACTGCTTTCCAAGCTTGCGCTTCAGAGGCTACAGGAAGCAACCTTCACATTAAACAGTTATAACTTTATATTTTCACAGTATCTTCACAGCCAAAAGGACTGAAGACCTCCAATATGTGCTCAAAATCTAAAGAATAATCTAGCAGTTTTCTGATGAAGTGTCTAGGCCACTAGGATCTAGCCGAAGCCCTACTTACAGTCCAAGAAATTAAAAAGTTAACCCATACAGCTGCAGAATATGACTAAATACCCAATTATTGTTCTTTATTTTAGAATAAAAAAAAACTTACCATGTTTTAATAATGTCCAGTGAAATGTATTTCATGGGAACTGGAAACCATTTACATTAAATGAACCAAATGAACACCACCGTTACATGAGCCCATGTGCGTATGAGTAGAACTGAGGTGCCTCAGTTGAGAAAGATCTCTGCCAGTACAGTAGCCTCATCTTCCATCTTGATATACATTACATCAAAGGCTTCACCGATGAATTTCCTTGCCCATCTAAGGGCAGTCAGTAGCAAAGATGTCCAGCAGACCTACATTCCAAGCAGATGCAACATCCTACACATCTGACAAAGCAATTCAGTTCTCAAAGAACGAGAAGCACTCGTTCTGCTGGAATTATTCCAGTATGTGTTTCTTAATTACTGGGGGAAGCATCAGTTTTGGGCAAATAATTTTTTACCACTCTCTCTAGATTTGAAATAAGAAACACCATGTAAGACAACAGAGGGGTTTTTTGCTATTTGTCTACTAAGTCTCCTCCTGAACAGGGGCATGGATGTGCTAAGGAACACCCTCGCTCACTGCATAAGCAGTCTTTCACGTAAAGTAATAAGGGAGATTGTTAATAATTTGTTATTGGCTGGGACATAATTAAGGAATGTATAAACATGATACTACCCTGCAGGTGCACCATGGCAGCAACTTCAAATTTACTGTTTAAACAGATGGACAAGAGCCCTTTAAATTTGAAAGTATTGGAAACTAAGGAAGAATTACTATTCAGAGAAGTCTGCAGAGGAAGGACATAGAATTGCTGCAACATGTAGCACAGAGACACCAACACCTGGCCAACCCAAGCCTGCAAGTGCAATTAAAAAATCACTGTGAAGTTGCTGCAGGCTACATTTTGACTTACATGCCATTACAATAATTATGAAGTGGAAAAAACTGAGCAATAAATGTCTATTACAATGCCCAGCTACAGTTGGATTACAGTCAAGTTCTGCAACAGAAAAACTGCCAATCAACTGTGACTGCTACACAAACAATAGAAAAACCAAACACCTTTAATATTACACCCAACTAGCCTGTAATATTGATGCTGAATCTTTAAGAATGAGCAAACTTTTTTGCTTACCACTTTTCACCTATAGCATTACTCAGAAATAAACTAATTCAGTGTTTGCCTCCTTGGTCTAAGAAAAAGTGCTCTGCACCAGTATTTGGGAGGCAGGAATTCGACATGAAGTTACTGGTAGATGGTGTGATCTCTGCTACCAACAGCATCCCATGAAGAGCAGCTAGACAGACGTATTTAACACTTTAGGCTTTTTTTTTTCCCCTCCAAAAACCCCAAAAATCTAACGCATCTGGTAGAAAGTTTTAGTGTTAAGTCTGAGTTTAACCCTTTAAACAGAGAAACAGAAGAGAGGCAATTTACCTAGGCTCTGACACCAGGACTTATCGCAGCCTGGAGTGGAACCATGCTTACTTAAACTACACCCTGAGGTGGATCCAAACCACACAGCAAAGAGGGAGGAGACTTCCCTTCCTCAAACTGCTCAAACTTGCTAAAAACTATGTAAGTGACTCAGTAAATGTCCTTCCCCTGAGTCAGCACTGAAGCAGAGCTCCAGAATTGCATCCGATTTACGGTGCAGGTTAAAGACTGTAGGATTGTTCATTTTCTTAAAGGATGATCTGTGAATAATATCCTGAGGATGTCTGGTCACTAGAAAACATGTAACCCTTGCACAAACCGAGGTTACGCTCATGCCCTGTGTTCCAACCCTTCTCTCCCTGGGTTTGCATGCGGACCTGTTGGAGCACTGCTTTACCACATCACACGGAGAAGGAGAGGTCATATGGCTGTGAACCCCATTTGTACAAAGTAAACAGGTAAATAGATTCCAGTTTTAAAATAAGTTTTAATTTATTTCATTAACTAGTAACTTGATTTCTACTGCAATAAAACAGAGTGCGGCAGGTTATTCGGATATTGTGGAGTGCTGAGATTTGGAGTTAGGCTGAATGAAAGACTACGTACAATACAAATCAGCTTTCTGTTGTGTTGTAAATTTATTCTCGTAATTTTTACCATTTATTAATCCCAAAAGACATATTGCATATTTGGAACATTTTAAATTAAGAGCCACTGTATGATTCAAGACAAGTAGTTTTGTCACATCAAAACTGATGACATGCCCAATAAAAGTATTTTCCCGAGCAAGAACTCCTTACGAGAAATATAAATAGAATATAAACTTCATAAATGATCTAGCACGAAAAGATTAAAATAGTAAATCCATTCAATACTGAAGGCAGTACTTTACCACTCATAGTATGTGTGCGGTGTTTCTAAAAAAAAAAAATCAATTTCCTAACAGAGGGTACTGAAACAAATACGGGCTAGCTTTTGGATAAATTTTATTCCAATAGAACAGAATGAATTGATCACTTAACCCTTTTCTCCCAAGTCACTGATTAATATGATCAGGCAAGAAAAAGTTACTTTTAGTTTAACCCAAGCTTTGGATTTGTTCATCAGATACGATGAAGAGATGGCATGCCTGGAGGCAGATCCGCATTTTCAATATATCACCTGACATAACAAAAGAATTACATCTCCGTATTAACATCTCCATTCCCATAGTTGAGAATGATTTAATTGAGAATCTCAATTACATCTCCATTCTCATGGTTGCTAAACGCAAGTAATCATGATCTATCTTACCACATGCGAGCACAATCTCAGAACATGCACACACACCCTCGGTGCGTTAGAAGTGTTACATTTCCAGCACTTGGAATAACGCTGACCCAAATTGAGTAGACTGAAAAATTTAAACATAGTCACATGAATAATTTAGAATTAGAAGTGCCTTATAGAGGGAAGCAGCAGTAACAGGCAACAACGTGATGGGGCTGAGGGAAGAGAGTAAAATGTATGATCTTGGGAAAAGGACTGGTTTTGCTTCACCTTAAGATCTAAACAAATCACAGTAATCTATGGGAAGCAATCAGTACAGAATTCAAGAATGTAGAATAATTCATGCCCGTCAAAGCATTTTAAAATAAAATTTAACTTTCATAATTTAAAAAAAATGTGAATAAGTATTGGTGCTATTAAACCAAGACTTCTGTAAATCATTTGACATTCCAATAAGTGATCACTACACTACTGTCACTGTAACTAATAATCTAGATTAAAAACCAGCTAACAGATTGCAAAAACTAAGTGAAGGAATTATTCTACAAATGTTTTCCTTACTGTCCTGCAGGAATCTGGTTTTGGCTCACTACTGTTCAACAGTGAATGATCAATAATCTAGAAAAGCTTCAGTAGTCATCCCTGTTAAAACCTGAAGGGGAAAAAAAAACCCAAAACATTGATGAAGTGCTGAACAGTAATAGGAACAGGTTGCTGCCTTGGACTGCTTGCCTACAGTGGCTTTTACCGAACAATATTGCAAAGTCAGATACCACGGGGCTGAGGTGATGCAAGGAATGCACAGATTTGATTCACAAGATTAAAATCCAAATGCTAGTCAGTGAATCCCCAAAAGGTTCTGGTAGACAGCCAAATAAGAATAGCAGAGCAGGATATAAAGCTTATTATCTATTTATATGATGTTAGTAAGGTCATTACTGTAAGGACATGTTCTGTTCTGGCACCTACTCTTCAAAAAAGAACATTCAGAAAATTAGAAATAGTTTAAAAAGCTGACAAAAAACCCCTAGAAGGATGAAGAAAAAAATTAAGAAATTCAATCCATTCATATTAAGTAAGATTGGAAGGTTATTTTGATCATGGTATGTCCTGGATCAGGACATCTGCAGTAGTAGAACATCCTCCAAGAGAGATATATTGAAATCCAATGGTTGGGAGCCAAAGCGAGATGAACTCAAACACAGGTTTGGGTTTTGTTTTTTTTTTCTGAGAGCACAGTAGTTGCTCAAATAACTTACTTAGAGCGGACTGATTCTTTTTCTGAAATTCTTAAAGCAAGACTTCTTTTTTTTCCTAAAATACATGCTTAACTTCTTGACATTATGCTTCAGATGTTGAAATCAGTCGGTGAAGTTTTGACTGTGATATCCAGAAAAGCGATTGGATATGAGTTCCCTCTACCTTTACCAACAAATGGAAATGTGAGCCTCTGATGGCCCTTACCACTGAAACCTTTGTTTCAATTGCTAATTTGCCTTCTACTTCTGGGAGCCTTTAGTCCAATACCAGTAGCACCCACTGTTTTTAAAGCAGTAGCGGTGCAACCCTCTCTCCAAGCAGAAGAACCTGGCTCTGTGGGCAAACCTTTGCTCAGTAATTTGAACGAGTTGGTACAAACTAAAAACACAGGAAGGCAGAAAGAACTGGGAGACCCATACTGCAGTCCAATTCCCCACCAGAGGAGAAAGAAAGGAATTCTGTGTCCAGAAGCACACGCAAAGAGGGACTGGGATGAGAAAATCAGCTGGATCTGAGGAATTCAATGCAGCTGTTTGCTGGAAGCAATCACCCTTCAGATCCAGAGGTATATGCTTGAGAGACAGAGAATATGGCTTCTAATTCTTTCATATGACCAACTGCTATATTAATGGAGACCCAAAAATCTTGAGATGGTTGCTAGTGAAATACTAATGGTGGATGAAAAGCCAGAGGGAAAAAAAGGGCCCTGGTGGAAAGCAGCCAGCCCCGGTTGCAGAGCTAGTGCAAACTACAGTGGCTTCCCAAAAGCCGTTGTGGTGACCTGGTGTTTTAAAGCACTCAGATGCTGCTGGTGGAATGAATCCCGGCAGCGGATTTGTCATGGAGAAGATTCAAGCTGAAAAAATGATTCTTGCAAGTGGTAGAACCCTACAGATTAAGGCAGGAGACATTCAAAATCTTATGTAAACCACACTGAAAATTTGAACGGGTAACATACTTCAGAAGACTTGATTAGAAAAAGAAAAATAACTTAGGAAGATACCCCAAAAATACATGCACAGATGATTACCTTTGCTTCAGCCATCAGTCATTTGATACTAAGTCCCACTAAGACTGTTTTATGAGAAAACTTTGCAATATATTGTGCAGGTTCACAATTCTCCATTTAGCACCAAAAAAATCCAGAGATTCTGCAAGAAGGATCAGGCTAATACTCTGGAAGAGCACATTTAATTCAGCTACAAGGAACAGGAAAATTACACTATATTTTTAATACATTTTATACTTATATTTTTAAATAAAAGGCCTGCTGTTGTAGTCCCCATGTAGGTAGAATTCTTTTAGAATTTAAAAAAAAAAAAGGTGCCTCAGTCAGGACACCAGGACAAAACTGAAGTGTTCAGATATTTTATTATATTAAAACTTCCAAATTGAACTAGTAACTGATAAAACAACTCTCAGACTAATTCTTCTAGTATGAGGTACCTTTTAAAACCTCAAACTTCAGTGCAAACTCATAGCACTTATTTTACAAGTAAACTTAGAGCATCTTACATGTTTGTGAAAAGCTGCTCGTTACAGTAACTCCAAGGCTTAGCTAATCAAGCCTCACAACTAAAAAGAAAGAACCTAAATATGAATGTAAAAGAGCACACACATTTACTATAAACAAACGCAACAGAAACCAGAGGTTTGTGCATAGAGTGCTTGCAAAATAACTCCACTTGCTGCTTCAGTATCAAAGCACTGAAGAACCGCAACTTCCCAGTTATCCAATCCTTCTCCAGGGATTCTCACAACCAAAGAGTGAACTGTGCATTTTAGCTCATTCTTGATCATTTTGAACATGCAAATGTCAAGAACTCCTGGGAAAGGCACTGTATTAGGGAACCACAGGTATACTTGTAAGCACAAACCCCCATGCGATGTGTACTATGCACCTGTGTATATAATATAAATATGCACACATGCACATAATTAGAAATCTTTCTTTAATACAACCATGTTGGGTCTCAAATTTCAGCGCTCTGATGCTCTAAAGTTTTGCTGAAAACGCAACATTTGTCTTTAATACAAGAACAAACTTATGTCACAGGCAGAGCTGCTCAGTATGGGGCACCAAGTGGCAGTGCAGGCCCGTCCCGAGGTTGGTCCCAGGGAACTCAGCACCTTCCCCGCTGCCAGCCAGGAGGGACCACTGCTCCACCAGGCTCCACTCCACCTCCTCACACCACATCTACATGCTACCGGCAGGGAGGAGGGAACAGAATCAACTGGAAAAGAAACAGTAGATGAAAGAGGGACAAATAGGGAGCTCAAGATGCTAAAGAAGAGAGGAGGCAGCATCAGGCTCCCTTCCCCTGGAAGGGTTTTCCACTATTGCCCCGCTATCTGCAGCCACTGCTCCTCCAGTCTCACAATCCCTGCCACAGGCACAATCCACCCTTCAGCTGTGAACACTTCCCCCCGCCCCAGCCATGGCAATAATGCTCCCAAGCCTTTCATCGCTCTCTCTTCCCCCCCCTTTCTTTCTGAAAACCACAGCCAGGAGAGAGATCAGCTAGACAAAAACTTAAACCAGTGCAAATGTGAAATAACAAGGTAAAAAAAGTATTTTGCTATTACTGGACATGCTGCAGACATTGTGCCTAGTAACTGTGGCAATATCTAGCGCAAAAGAAACTTAGCATCAATCTTTTGTTTTTAAATGACATTCAACTCAAACATGCATAGGGAGAGTAAAGTTATTTTATTAAATCATGCACATCACGTGTGTTAGTGCAAATAGTTTAATCTGTACTCCAGAAATTCTATTGTATTTTTATATCTTTACAAAATAGATTTAAAACAATTATTTACTTTAAAAAATGTAATTCTGAAGTTAAGCATTTCAGAACAATATTTGCAATAACCTATATACAAGAGGTACTAAGTACCACTGGCATACGAGTGTTCTGTGGTTGGGTGGCTTCCTGCAACTGAAAAGGATGAAATGAATGAACTAAATGAAAAGGTTTATTTTCTACAAGTCACTTGTGGACTATTTTTTCCAACTAATAATCCTCCCATTAGCAAATCCCATGTAATCTTAAGATAGAACCTTTAATTAGAGGACAATGACCCTTAAAACCTCACAAAGTAAATTATATGCTAAATTTCTATTTAAATATTTAAACTATCTGTCGATTGCCATAACATATTTTAAAGCCAATTCAACTTCTGAGATTACCTCCCTATTTTTGAAGTTTCCTTTAGCAGAGCCATTTTACTTTACCATTCTTTAGCATATTATTTAAGTCTTTAATAAACTTTTTTGACAGAACTGTTGAGCTGAACAAGACAACTACAGTCTACATTTAATTCAGCGCTAACTACAGTGATTCCCACCAAAAGTCAGCAAATAGCAATAGTTATAGTACTTAGATAAGGAAAATAAACTTTGTAATGGGGACCACTGCATCATACTTACAGCCATGTGATGAGGATGCACAAAATTTTACTACCAAATTAAAATCATCTTGACCTGACAATACGTCATCAGGTATATGATTCCAATTTTATAGTATTTTATGTATCATAGATTTTTTCAGCTAATCACAGACGTACTGTAGCAGTTCTCTTAAAGTTACGTCAACAAAAGCTTATCTAAAGAGCTTCTCCAGCTCACGTCAGAAAGTATCAAATGACTGAAAAAATAAATTGATACATGTGGTATGTGAGAAATTATTCATACTTTTAAAGAATGCATCTCTTTAAATATATGAAATTTAATAAATTACATTCAAACTAAAGTTAACGTAAGTTGAATCACTGCACTATGTCCATCAAATGACCAAGTACTTGCTCCCAGAAATACCTTAGTTCACTCAAGAACACACACATGCTTACACTCGCACACGCGCACACTAAATACTCTAGGCTGGTCTTCACCATCAATATCTCTATCTCTTTAAGGCTGGACATGAATTGTGTTTATTCCCAAAAATCATTAATAAAGCAATCCTTATCAAAGAAAAATACGCTTCCTTTGAAAGGCGTGATAAGAGAAGTTTTCTTAAGTCTTGTTCCCAACAGCTCAGTGACTAACAGCAAGTAAAATGGTATACTAGTTTTTTAAAAAAAAAAAAAAAATAAATTTATACTGAAAGGCACTGAGCATACTGCATCTGTTTTCCAAGTATCTGCAAGGTTACTTGGCTTGGGTGTCCAAATCAGAAATGTGTTTTTCCTTCTAAATCTGGCAATCAGATTCTAAAGTAAGTGTCCACAACCCTAGCCATTATAAATAATTTGGTACCAAGAAGCCTACTTTAGGCCACCATTATAGTATTCAGAATCCCAACATACTAATTTAAAACTTGCATGACATTGTAAGCAAAAATATTGCTCACAGTATGATGAATCACAATTTTATTCCCTCTTTATAGACAGATACATTTTATACAGTTTAAAGCAAATGACCCTACTGCTGTTCTCACGCAGAGCTGTGCTGTATTAAGAGGTAAAAAGGAAGAGAATTAATCTGTTTTCCCTCAGTATATGAATGTTGCCAGCTTCTAAAGGGAGGACGGTGTATGGATTCAACAACAGTTCTCATGGAGAAGCTCTGGTTAGGCCTGGGTACAGCACCACGGCTGTTACAGCAACCAAAGCTGCCATCACAGGCATCCAAGGCCATTGTCTCTGTGTGGAGAGAAAAAAAAAATCAATATCATATTTGTTCTAATTCATACTAATCAGTTTACCCCGTGGTTCCTGAAAGTCCTGAGTACCTGTTGATAGGCATCACTAAAATGTTACCCATGAGCCCTACTGCAGGCTAGTCCTGACTTAGAGCATCACAGTAAACCATGTTTCTCTAGCAAAGGGAACTCCACAACTCTTCATGACTGAGGATCATCAGGAGAACTTTTGGCAGTTCCGTATTTCCAGCTTCATTACTGTACGCACCTCAAAGAAATCTGCTATTAAACATGTGAGGGCTTAAGTTGTATAAACATCGCTTGTGCCAAGTAATCGCTAGACACAGGTTTATGCAGTACTGATATCTTTAACTTAGCTTTTGAATGTTTAAATCCAGATCTATGAAGTTAGTTTGTAGCAGATCCTAACAACATCATTTCAAATGGATTGTCACAACATTTCATGACAGCAATAGCATTTTAAGAGGAGGACACACTGAGAGACGTTAGAGAAAATGCAAGCTGAGAGTTCAGAATACAAACCAACCACCTATTTCTCATCTTGTCTTTTTTTCCATCTTCTTCAAAGCAATAGTGAGAAAAATTAAACTGTTTAGAGCCAGAGAGGAATTTCTTAGTCCATAAATAGGAACCAAAGCTTGTTGATTTTTATTATTATTTAGAGGCAAACTCTTCATTTTTCATAGTTAAT
This sequence comes from Aptenodytes forsteri, assembly GCF_000699145.1. NCBI lineage: Eukaryota > Metazoa > Chordata > Aves > Sphenisciformes > Spheniscidae > Aptenodytes > Aptenodytes forsteri. The sequence continues at coordinate 12,123,696 of NW_008795909.1, forward strand.
TAAGCAATTAAGTTTTCTTACATGCCCTAGGATCGCAGCATTGTGCAAAAGGTAGCCCATTTGCTAAAGACAAACTGAGACCAAGTTAGAAGAGGCACATTCAGAACCAGTTAGAACGAAATTCATTGTTAGAATTAAAGAAATCACACAGATGTTAAATGATTAGTTGATTGCTCAGCTCATCAGTATCAACAGAATGGCATATTAAATGAAGGGTTTGCTTCAGGTAAAGATATACCTGTGAGCATTTCACCATGCACTATTTTATACAGAAATGGCACAAACAGGTGAGAGGGACAAACATACATTGACTGAACAGTAGTGCTTGTACCTTTCGCTACCACAATGGGCCGTAACACCAATACAGGAAAGCCAGGATTAGGCCGATGAATACGGCTGGGACGGGTTGTAATATGGAAGGCTAAAGAAGGGAAGGGATATTAAAAATCACTTTGTGCTATAAATCAATCAGGTAAAGATGATTTAGAGAGGGGAAAATAAGTCAGTGAGTTTTGTTTTAATTGAAATGTATTAAAGACATCTAACACAATACAGCATTATCTAATCTGGTATACAAAGTTAGTACACCATTCTACTCAAATGAACAGGGATGTTTAAAAATAAAGGGAGGTAAGCAGAAAATGTTCTAAGAAACCTCTTGTCACAACTTGGAATTTAGCACTTAAAAACAATACAAATCTTAAACTGATTTGCCTGTATCTTATTTATAGTTGGTTTCAGTTTTTCCAAGTGGTAGGAAATCCTGTCTGGATTTCTTAAGGCAGAAAGACTCACACCAGATATTGAGTTTTTCAGCTACTTCTTCATTCCTTGCAAGTTAGCCTTTCCCATTTTCCATCACCAGCCTCCAGGAAAAACAATCTTTTTCCTCCATTAGTAAATCAATTACAACTATGTCCACAGGCAAACCCAGTAGTTCAGACATTTCCACGAGATTGTAACATAACTGTACAATCAACACTAAGTTACTATAAAGCAGGGAAGTACATTTCTATTAGAGATACTACAAAGATCAGCATCTCTGGCAGGTCATCAGCCTTGTGACCAAATGCAATTCTGAAAAATCAATTGAATGTTGCAGCCAGGCCAAACTACCAGCTGGCAAGATTGCAGGGTTCGTTTAGCTTACGGCCTCGTTAGAGCCATCTACACATTTTCTCAGCTACATTCTATTAACTGTAAACTACTTTACTTCACATTCTGGATGGATAGCCTCTATCCTTAATATGATAAATTAAAAGCAAAAATGGACCTAATTTCTTTTTAAGCTGTCCTTGGAAGACATGTCTTTTCTTTGTATCTTAGCCTATATATTCGTGCACGCACACAGACACACAGAGGTTAAGTTCAAACCATGCCAAATATTTTCTTAAGAACTTTATTGTGCTGAAGCCACCTTGAATTTGTTCAAACAAATAAATAATAAATTCATGTTTGAAGACTTTCTAAACATTGTGATTCATAAATAAAATCTCATCCTTATGAATTTGTAGAAGTCACTTAATCATAGAACCTCCAATATGGTTCAAAACACAGGAATCTTAGAAGGTATTCTAGTCTCTGCCATTCAATTCAAGTTTGTTTTAATCAAGGCAAATATTTAATAGACAAATTATGTGTAACTATTAGAAGTAATTTTCATGCAGGATTATTTTTGTGTCATTGGTGCCACAAATCAGAGTGCCACCTTCCCACAGAAAGCATGTTGGTAGAAATAATCACAGCAGTGTTCAAAAAAGTGCCAGAAGTTTAAGTCAACCAGAGCAGCTAATGTTCTCAAACCAGTCACATAAACAAATCTGTCATATAAAGCGCATCAGGAAATAATCAGTGACTCAAGCATGCAAGCACAAGTAGTATACCACACTGCTAAGCGTTTCAGAACACAACACTTTTTTTTAAAAATTAAAACTTAAGTATAAAAAATTAATATTTAAATGATAACCATGGAGTACAGAAGCCTTGTCTTTTCTAACATTTGTTAGTTCACTGAACAATTCTATGGATTGATTTTTTTAAATTATTTTTTAAATTTATGCATTCATGGATGTGGCATCTTGGCAAATGAAACAGATGATAAATATCCACCACATTAAACGAAATTGCCTCCCAACGATTAAATTTTCCCCCTCATGAACTTATCAATCTATAACAAATCTCCTTATTGTCGAGGAGCATTTAACTAGGTGCTTCATTAAAAATGTGCATCTTGTATTAGAATATGAAGATATGCAAACTCAGATACAGATGGGCTACAAAAAGCAACAAATCCCACAGTGGGAAGTCACTTTCGGTGGGACACTGTCCTCTGAAATGAAGTAGCGGATAATGATTCCAGCATAAGGGGACAAAGGTACTTGAAAAATTTGACCTCGGAACTCAGCCACAAGATAGATACGTTTTACATTACTGATTGAGAGTAATGCCTGCTTGGACAGCAAGCTTGTCCTGCAAGTCCTTAGATGGCTGGATGCTCCTCTTCATACTCTGACCTCCAGGTTTCAACTGTCATAACTAACTCCTCCTCTGGAAGCAGATTTTAGCAACTGCTGTGGATCCTGATTTCATTTAAATACTCACCTCAAATTCTTCCTAAAATTTCCCTTACCTTGCAAGCCACTTTCCACTTTCATCAGGTGCTCCAATTCCCTTCACAGTATTTCTTCCCTCTACTATCCCCCTTTTTCCACTGATCATTTTAATCCTGAGGTTAATGTTTTTAACAGAGGAGAAAATCTCACATTCACAATTATTTATTCAGTGTGATCTCTTCTACTAGAATGGGAGGTTTTTGGTTGGTTGTTTTTGACTTCTGCCTACTTTAGTAGCTCAATATTATCTGAGCATTGCAGAAGAATTCTAAGCAGGAAACAGGTTCCAAGAGAATTATAACATCATATTCCTGAAAATATGGCTGGAAAAAAGTGAGAAGGGGTTTGAATTCTTTACATCTTTGACAGCTCTACTCTATTAAAGGTTTACATTCAGTAATTGGCTATGGCAAGAGTATTCACACAAACTTTGGGCATCTAGCAGCCAGCTGACTTTAGAGGATGGTACCTGTAAAACTTTCTTCATAGTCAGAGAAACAGTTTTCTAAAAGGCTATTACAGAGCATCCGTTATCCTCCTGTTTTGTACTGTCCACTACAGGAGTTGCTTACCCTGCACTGATCAGAGGCAGTACAGGAAGACAATAAACCAGCCATCCTAGGGTAGTAAGGTATCTAGAATAAGGCTATGACCACCTTATAATGTGTCTGCCACACCCTTAACATTTGGAGAATTTCAGAAGTCTCAGTATAAAAAAAGCTGTCCCTAGCTGTAAACTCAATTCTAATGATACAACCTCTCAAATTAATTGCAACAGAACAGAGTATTTTAATTAGTGAATAGAAAGGACAGTTCAACTGCACTGTTTAAAGCATGAGCCAATCAGGGATAACCACTGTTAAGAAGCATGAGCAAGAGTAAGGAGGGAACATCTGTTGTAATAAACACTAATAAAATAAAGGCATCTTGAAAATGGTTGCTTAATTCATTTGGATACAGGTTTCTCAGCTTTTACCCGTGTATCATTCTCTGAAATTAAAAAGGCCATATTTAAAACTGTCACACAACTGTAAATTTAACTTACATGCATAATTGTAACAGTGTAATGACCTGCAAATTTGCACAGGTAGCACCAGAATGGAATTTTGCATGTAATACGGTACACAGCCTTTTTTTTTTTTTTAAAGTCTGTCCTTTTCTATTGGACACTTACATACTCCCTCAATCAACAGAATTGCCAGTGTCATAACCGTACTTCCCCACATATTTTGTACAGACTTACGTTGTTTCCTTTTTCTTGTAGCAGCTTCAGGTTTTCTTTACACTGTTTGAGCTCTTCTGTGAGTGACTGATTTTCTTGTTCAGCCATCTCATACTTCGCCTTCAGCTCTGAGAGCACAGTCTGTGTTCTTTCATACTAAAGACAAAGAGAAAACAGTCTGTGGACTCCTGGACACCCAACACATGCTCACATTTGCTTAGCGCACAGCTTCCTTTCCTGTCATCTGCCTAGAGTAACTAATCTTGGATCAGTACACTCTCTTTTCATAAAAACATGGCAGAAAAATCTTAGTTTAGATTTTCTTTTTTTCTAAATGAAGATTTTGTCCTTGACTTTGAAGGGCTATGATTACCAAAAAAAAAAAAAAAAGGAAATATGAAGTAAATGCAAGGCCTTAATTAATCTCTCCTACCAAACAATTACTCATTTTCATATTGGAAAGGACTGTAAAAACTATGAAGACAAAACAAGAAACAGGGGAACAAGGAGACCTTTACGGTTAAATAGTGGTCTTACATCTAGGCTGTAGTTTAAATACCTACAACAATCAAATAGGTGCAAAAATCAACATTCTGTATAAAGTAAAACAAACCCTCTTCCCACACAGCAAACTCAAACATAAAAGTAAGAAAGGCATTAAAAAAAAATTGCCTTCTTACAATCATGACACAATCCTCAGTGTGGGTCAAGTACAAACAATACTGGGTGAATGTGTCTCATGTTCCTATAGTATGGGCAGCTTCTCCTTTTTCAAACTCACATTCAATTTTTTTCTACAGATCACAAGTTTTCTAGTAGTCCTCATGACAGGGATTAGTAAGGACAGAACCAATGATTTTCAGTACTAGCATTTACCACAAATTTAAAACATTAGGCATCTTTACAAATACATCTGATTACAAAAACACAGACTAACGAGACAGGGTTTTTCAAATTCTGAAAATGGTAAGGAATGTGACATGGATGAATTAATGACAAAGCAAAGCAAAGGACTGCAAAATAAACTAGAAGCAGTGATTGGGGAAAACTTCACTCAAAATGCTCATATGAGTAAGCAAGTAATTGTTGGAGGCTATGGCCTTCTTCCACACATCATCTTTAGAGGCGAGGCAGATGAAATATATGCTTCAAATGCTAGCTTTTCCTTATGCACTTGCTAATCATCTTCAGCAGCTTAGTGATCCCGTAAGATGAAAGGAGACCTTTGTAAAGAATGTGTAATCTCTGTCAAATAAAAGAGTTTAAATCTAACTAGGAAGATCACACTGACTAAAAAGAATTTATTTTGATTCATAACAGCTAATGAAGCTCTATACCACGATGCCCAGGAAGACTCCAAATAAGGGTTTACCTGTCTGAACAGCTTAAAAGTAAATTCACCAAGGTAATGCACGAAAAGTACACTCTAGGAAGTTCCCAAAACACACGCAAGTCATTTTGTCTGAATCTTCCTTTTTGGATTTAACCCCCAGTTTATATATTGTTAGCTACCATAAAAGTACTTGCAATAGAAGTATGAAAATTTTTCATTACTAGAATTCTTACATTTTTCCTTTACTTTTAGCTCAAAAGTCAAAGTCATTGGGCATTATATTCTCTCAAAACAGAAATAATGTTTCATGTTACCTCTTTCTGAAAATCTTTTGCTTGACTCTCAGCTTCACTGAGTTGGCTTTTTAGACTAGCTGCATCCCGTTGATGTTTTTCTCTCAAAGATCCCATCTGATTTTCAAGTTCCTTTCGAGACGTTTCAAGAACACTTATATCGCTGGTTAGCGCTAAACTCTGTTTCTGAGAGCTGAAAAACAAATACATTGATTCCTCATGTGTTTTAAATTTAAACAAACAAGAGATTTTTTTAAAGCACTTTTCATCCTCCTAAGCTTCACACATTATTTTTATTTAATATGGAAATATCAGCTTACAGCAATCATAGAAGTGCAGATCATCATTGTCTCCCTATACAAAGTACTGACACTAAAGGCTGGCCACAGTCTTGCTTTTAAATATGTGCACAGCTTAGTGTGTACAATTAATCATAATCCATAATTTAAATAATTTATCATTCATATTTTTTAGTTTATTATTTTACTTTTTATTATTCACTAAGCATTTATTATATACTCCAAAGTATTTTGAAACAAATTTGTAATGAGAAGTCTGTCCAAGGTTGTTAGAAGTATTTCACTTATTTGCACACACGCTTCTTTGCTTACTCCAGTTGCATAAGCTAATAGCTAGTATATCCGTCAAGTGTTTATTAAAATTGTGTAATAGTCAGAGAGCTCTAAATTAAGCCATTACAAACTTCAGTGTAATAACCAAGTAGTGTTAATTTGTGCCTGTGCAAGACAGAAAGAAAAATAAGGGAGAGATCTTGCATATCTCCATTATGCAAATCCTGTATTTGCTCATGTGACCTTCCGTATGAAAAAATACAAGTAGAAATCAGGGCATGATGGAACGAAAAAGAAAAGTTTGATTCCTGTAAAATAACACATTACTTCTAGAAATGTTTTACTGCGGGAAATTTCCATTTTTTTCAATTAGATCTTACAGCAGTGAGGAAGCCGGGGGGGGGGGGGGTAAGTATGATGGTAAAATTCAGATCTACAATAAAACAAACTTGCTGTCCCATATTTACTTTGTGAATTAAATTCCGATATCTGAAACTGGAAAACAACATAATAATGGCAGATGAAGGGATAAGAGGGGAAGTTACTTCCAGGCAGAAGATTTAGATAGCCTTTAGCAATGTTGTGTGCTCAAATAACAAAAGAAATAAAGTAAAATACAAATACTCCTGTGCTCTAAAATCCCTCCCAAAAGATATTATGGTGCTTGCAATAAAAAGATTTGTATTTTTCTGTTAAGCAAAATATGATATAGAAAACTGTTTCTGCCTATCATTACTATTCATAATGTGACAGGCTTCCAGGAAACACCATACTATCTGAGAATCATTTTCCAACCCTGAACACTGAGAAAATTTTAGGTTAGGAAATCTATGTGGTTTATTATCTTTTAAGTAGAAGGATGACTGTTAAGTCTAAATACTTCCACAATGCACGCTTCCAAGTCCTTATTAAAAGCAGCAAAATAAGTCAGGTTACCTTATGACGATATAACATGACTGATAAGTAATACAGAAGCATTTACAAAATAGAAAAAACTAGCTTAGTATAACAGTTTGGCATGAAAGTGTGTTCTGCCCAAAACTATGATATAAATAAAACTTCAATACATTTATTGAAACACCATCAGACGTTTAGTACCACTTTTGGATGGTACCACAACAAACATCTTCAGCTACTATGATACCTTCCTAGACAAATCCATTGGGCCCTTACCTAGAAAGCTCCTTCTCTTGTCGTTGAAGTTCAGATGTAAGCAAAGTATTTTCCTTCCTTAGTGTAACACATTCAGCTTCAAGAGCACTCCACTCTGCCTTCAACTTTTCAAGTTCACCTGCAACAAATAAAATTTAATTGAATTGAGTAAAATTATTTCATGACTGCTTCAAGTATCACCAGCTAATAAATGAAGGAAAAGCTGGTATCAGTCATAAATCTCAAACATATTTGATTATAATCACGTCACATGAATTCTCTCAAGCATCTATAAAACATTACCATATCTTCTACTGTTATGAGGTTTGTGAGCCATTAAACAAGCTAGTGCTTTTTTTTTTATGTGAGCTTTTTTCTAAAGCACAAAGAAGCAGAAAACAGTCTGTTTATGGGTCTACTCTAGTATTTTAGAAATAGTGACAGAAAAGTGTATTGAAGAAAATAATTTCCCAGACTTGAAAATAGCAAACAACTGGAATCACTAGATAACATGCGTCTGCTACAAGGAACAGAATAACTAAATAACAGAAAGCAATAACTAAAGGGTGAAAATGAGACCTTTTAAATAAATCAGTCCCTGGTAAAATAGATAAAAATCAAGGTTACACACATATTAGTAACACAATGACAGAGACTGGAGTCTGAACTGGAAAAAGGCTCCTCTGGCAACTTCACACAGATTAACTGATTCAGAATTTAAAGCATATTTTACATATGCCAGTTTCTCTTCGGCATGTACAAAATTTCAGCATGAGCTTTTGAACTCTATTAGCAGATTCTCCAAGACCTGAAGCTATAGGCCTGGAGTAGCGGCTCTCAACCAGTCCTCGTGAGATGTGGGTGCATTACAGGTGAAGTGAAACACAAATGAAGGAGCCTAAAGGAAGCCCTATGCTGGCTCAGCACAACGTATTTGTATCTCTCTACATCACGTGTCCAGAATACAGCTTTAATTTTAAATTTATTTTAACATTTTTATGTTAAAAATGAGATGGTACCAACAGTTTTATTAAGCCATAAAATACAGTTATTTGTCTCAAGTGAAGCTTTGCTAGAAAAAATAAAAGGTCAGAAGCTACCCATTTACAGGCTTAAATTATACAGAAGTTACACAAGTCCTTTTGGAAATCTCTGGCAATATCAATCCCTCAAACAGTACAAGTTTTCCATCTTTTCTAAGTGGAATTATACTTGGCCTACTTTTGATATCAAAGGGTACCTAAGCTAATTTAGGCACAGTTGACAATTACTATTTAATGAAGTATACAAAACAGCTTTTGTAACACTACAAGCCTTGATACACATATATAAACACACACGTGTATATATATAGACATAGTAAATGACTACAGAGACAGACAGACAAATAGCAATTTGAATAATTGGCATCCATCAGATTGAGAAGGATGCTACTGTTAGCACTGGTCTGTGACATCCTTTTAAACAAGTACCTTTTAAGCGAGTAGCCTCTTCCTTCTGCTGATCCTCACACTGCTGACATCTGAGCTGAAAACTGGCTTGCAGACTGACAATTTCTTTTTCATAATCTGAAGCATCTTTCCGCCACCGTTCAAGTTCTGCTCGCACTGTTTGCAGCTCGTCTTGCAATGCAGAAATATCTGTATCTCGTTCTGATGCTGCCCTTTCTGCTACTTGTTGAAGTGACAGAATCTCATTTTGAGCACTGACTAGTTCATTTCGAGTGCTTGAAATTTCATTCTCCTTCTCCTCACGAAGATTCTCAGTATCTTCTTGTAACCTTTGCAACTGAGCTGGAAAGCATAACATTAATGTTAATATTTTTAAAAACTGTACTTACAGAAAATCTAAAAAACTTAACTCCCTTTCTCAACTTATTTATGTTTAATAGGACTACAAAATCCTAATGCAATTGAAAAAGACAGTAAACTTGTCAAATGCTGTACCCTTCAAGAGACATGTATGTGGGAGTCATGTATTACAGAGTGTCAAAAGAAACAAGAATTATGGTTGGACAAAGCTTTCTTAGACAGGGTCGTGTTATGTGTGTGATACTAAAGCAACTCTCAAAAATCTGAAACCAAGATTTAGATCCAACTTCACTGTAAGCAAAACAAGCGTTACAGAACAAGGACACTGCGGGGTTCAGGGACAAGAGGAAAAGCAAGAAAGCTTCTGTGACAAGCCAAACAGTTGCAAAGCTACATTGGTAATGTTTGCCTGTTCAGCAGTTAACTTGTGATGTCTAAATATTTGAGGCACAGAGTCTAATTTCTACTCCAGTCTCAACACGTAGTAAAAGAAAAAAATTACTTCACTTCTTTGCAAAAAGCATTTTTCAAACTGCAAGATTAATTTTGAATTGAAAGGAACAGCTGCATTGAATATACTGAACTGTAAGAAGTCCTTTAGCATCTACATTTTACTATAAATGTGCAGCAGTCACATACACGCTAGGTTATTTTACATTTATGCATGAAGCAAATCTTATACATTATTCCCATTCAAAACTGTTTCATTACTAAACACATCTCTGAGCACAACTATTTTTCATAAACACATGCAAACAGAATCCAGTGCAAATAGTTGGGAAAAAAAAGTACAGTACAGAGGAAAGGGAAGCATGAAAGAAAGAACAACAAAATTATAGTTAAAACCCTGACTGATGGAAGTAAAGTGTTTAATTTGCTTTTTAAAGAACACATATCAGAGTTCACATGTATTTCATTGATTTTTAACATGGGAAAAAGCAATTACTAAATTAATGAAGAATTGCTCTGAGAAGAAAAGTGCAAAGTTCTTAACATCACTTGAAAACCTAATATAAGATACTGTAGAGGGTCAGAATTACACATTTAAAGTTATATGTTATAGAAGCAAAGGGCAAAAAAGGACAGTGGAAAGCACGGGGAAGATAACCAAGGCTGAGTAACCTTCATAGATTTCTTGTATGGATTTTTGTTCTCTCAATCCATTACAGAAGATGACACGGAGAATGTGAGCGAGTTGTGCTGTAAACTGATATAGCATTAAAACCACACAAGAGAGACTTGCACTTTCATGACAACTATACTTGATGTTTTTCAGTAGCTGCATATACCATAATATAGGTAGAATTCACATACAGGTACAATCTAGAAACTTTGCTGTTAGTTGATGTACAGTGAAGAAGAAAAACATAACTTTTTTCCCTCTCCTCTAAACAGGCTCCAGCAAGACATTTAGCTCATTAAATAAACTAAAGAACCTATGAATTACGCAATTCCATACTCTGGAGAAAAAAGACAGTATGGGAAAAACCATGATAGTTATTATATATTGTAATACGCAATATCTATTATAGACAACAGTAAGTTAGATTTCACAGCAATTCTGTGTAAGATGAAACAGTATCTGTTCCATAACAAAGACATTTGCAGCATGATGGATTTTTAAATATATGTGAACAACATGAGGCTTACTACCACCTCATTTGTTTGGAAATAGTTTCTAAAGGATTATACTAACAGAATAGCAAACAAAGTAGTAGATGAGAACAACCCGACAATAATACAACACATTACACATTAACAATTGCCTTTCATGTATCCTTACATTAGAAGCCTTGAATCTATCAAACCAATATGCTAGGAAACCACATTTCTAAAACACCAAGAATTATGACTTGCTAACACAGCAGGTGCCCATTAATGAGCAAAGGAGTGATTTTTCAAACCATATCTTCCTGATACTATTTTCTTTATCAAGCCAAGCTACATTCCTGCTTCTCAGTAATGGCAGTGTTTCCAATAAATTTGGGTTTTTTCCTTCTGTCTGCATTGTTGACGAACAACTCTCCCTTTGAATGTTCAGGCGTGAAAACAAGCATGGTATGACTGAAAATCCAAACACATAAGTGTTTCTAAAGTTTGTTGGAGTTGTAGAAATAACTTACACAGGAAAATTACTACCAAGAATATTGGAATGGTTTCTGAAGCACTGGATATAATTTGAAAGGGCAATTAGAAATAAAACTTCCATTACATCTCTTATTTATGTAAGCCATTACTTCATCTAAACTGAACGCTTCACTTATTTTTTTTTTTAAATAAGTAATGACAAGTTACTTGAATTTCCTTGCTTTACCTATCTGTTCATCTAAAGAACTTCACACGTAGAGACAGGATCTCAGTTGTTTCTGTGGCACTTCTATGACAAACACATAAAGCCATGTAGCACTGGCTGGCCTAAAACATTCATTCCATGAAAATACTTTAAGAAACGCTACTGCATGAAGCTGTCAGGATTTTTTTTTCTCCACTACAGTTCATAGAGGCTGCCAAGAGAGAATCCTGACATCCTGACAACTTTTCTCAAGTTGTGAGATGTGTCACCCCCTAAAACTCTGGGAAGCAGCAAGCATACAACGAACATCAGAACGTTTTGAACTACCATGGAGAGAGAAGAGGAGGAAACATAAGCAAGACCTCACTTGAGAAGGGTTCAGGAGACAAAAATGTACTGAACTGACAAGAAGCATCTTGCAGTTAAGTTTGGCCCTGTCAACCTTCTACTTTGATTCTCTTTTTTTTTTTTTTTTGGGGGGGGGGAGATTTCTTTTTTCTGCATAGAAATAACTATCAAATCATAATTTCTAACTTTTGCTACAGTATTTTTTACTTGGAGAATTTTCATTATTAGCAGGACAAGATTCAGAATTAAATTGCTCCTCTTGTTCTGAAGATGAGTATTATGTAAGCTCCTCTTTCTTACAGGCACAATGGCAGAAAACGTAAATATTCTTTGCTGACATTCATATAAAACAGTGCTATTATATAAGCTTCTCAGTGTAACTGGTGTATGACAAGTACCACATTCCACAACAAACTACCGCCCGTAAAGTAATTTGCTAAAGCTATTTTGATTTCCTAAGAAAGTGAGGATTGTCAGTCAGTCCATCTGCCTGTCTGCTCATCTGCCTTCCAACCATTTTTAGGTCCAAACCACATGATATGCTGACAAAGATACCAAGGTATGAAGCTCCTACAAGTTTCATAACAATCAATGGCTTAGTAGATGTACAGACTAATGCTTGCTCTAAGGAAGAGTCATAATATAACCCTTATTGATTTTAAGGCTAGACAGCCTCTTGACCAATATGCTCACTCACAGGCATAGGCTGACAAGTTAACGTGATACAGAATACATGACACAAGCTACGTGAATCATGGGATTCCATTCTGCTATAATTATTTTAGGCTGAAAAGAGCATGATTGGTCATACTGTTTTTTCAAAAAGCATAGACAGCGTCTCTGTTGCAGAAATTTTACTGCATGCTCTGAGGTAGGATGCAGATCTGGAGTGATTAAAAATTTATTTAAGAGGATTCTACTAATGAAGTGAAGAGACTGAGTAGCACAAAAAAAGACTAAAACTTCTGAGTGCTCTGAAGATAAAATAGTCACAGTAAGAATCCCTCAATCATTCAAAGCTGAGAAAGACTGGAGAGGAAGGAGAAGAGGAATGTGTTACAGATTACGTCTTTTGCATTTTCTAAGTTATGATGAGAACCATAGGAATTGACAAGAAACATTACACAAAAAAATTCAAACAGATGGTGAAAGAAATCAAATTTAAAAGGAAAATATTAATTGAGTGTATGTTTATTAGAGCTTTGGCTGTTTCCGTGGCGTCATAAGCAATGTATTTTCCCTAAAAGAGTGGGGTAGGGAAAAAAAATTACTACTTTGCAGAACATTTATTTGCTTGTTAGATTCTTCAACTTGCACTCGATATGCTTTTCTCTCTTCTTCCAATAGCGCTATAAATGAAAGTGAAAATGTGCCCAAAAGTTTTTGTTAGTAAGAAGTATTTCAGCTCTATAATTAATTTTAGTCACAACTTCCCCTTAACTGAAAAGATTAAAACAATCATATTATTTCAGTAAGTTATCAAAGCTAGTAACTGTGTAAGTAGTTTAATAAAAAGTTAATATTATGACATCATTCCATTATTGTGGTAGTATTACAATTAATTTGAAATTAATATAATCTGTTGCCTGATCCAAAAACTCCATGTGTGCTAAATGCAAAGGTGTGGGAGGAGGAAAAAAAAAGCTGTAAATACACCCCATAAAGAACACTGAACAATATGCAAATAAACTGGACTATTTTCTTGTCAAAAACAACCCGCAGTTTGCTGAGGATAATGATACAGCTACATATCTGATAGGATGATCTAAACAAAGAACTACCACTGAATACATTAAATTATGTGCATTATCTGACTGAAATACAGATGATTCAATACCTGTAGATGAATGTATTTTATAAGGATGAAATATATGGAGTTCAAGTATGTATTCAATACCATGAAAAGATACTTGGTCTATCTTGAACCAAAAAGAAGTCAGAGCTCAATCTGACTGTATAGAGTTTAGAAAAAAAGCAAGTTTCTGACATTCTGTGCAGAAAGATGTGAATGCTATGAAACAAATTTATCTAACAGTCAGTCAGCAAAAACCAGACCCCCTTTTAAGACTACCTGATAAACACAATTTTAATGGATACCCTACACAACCAAGTTGGTATGGGTCTCACCTTGAAGTTCAAAGCATTTTTGTTTACTTGTCCTAGCTAGCTCTTGGGCTTCAATCAGTTCCTTGTGCAGTTGCTGAATTTCTTGCTTAGCCTCAGTCTCTGATTGTGCACCCTGCAATTCATCTGATAAAAGAACATTTTCTTTAAATCATAAATTTGTACAACAGTTTAATTTGCACTGCCATGTGATGACTGGCGACTTTTCATTCAAATCATCCGAAGTTAGTTGAAGTAAACTCAAAATTGGATTAGGTAAGTATTAGCAAAAATATTAATATACTTTTAAAAGGAGGAAAACATATGTAAACTTTAAAACATTCATTATCTATAACATGCAGTATAAAACAAAAGCAAACAAGAAATGGAGAGTTTTTAAAAACACTGTATAGATTGGCAAGGATTCCTGGATTGACAAAAACAAAGGAACAACAAGTGTAAGACAATCCTTGACTCTGTTTACAAATTGTCTATTTTTAAAAGGAAGCTACTGTAACCTTCTCTCCTAGCACACGTTTATCAGCAATGATCCTGCATCCCCCACCTCCCAACCCAAGCCCACCCTCCCACAGTCCTGCTCCTAACAGCACATACCAGCCCTGGCAGGCAGCATACCAGCACACGTACAGACCCAGCCTTGTACTGACGCTGGTTAATGCCAGTCAGCTGCAAGAGATTATGCAAAGAGTTGCTATTAAGTGGTTTGCTACTGCCAATCGGCTTGCTACCATGCAAGGCTGGGCTTCCCCTCTCCCTCTGTGAACCACAACTACAAGGAAAGGAAAAATTTAGGGAAATTTTCTAAAACAAAATTAAGAAAATGAAGAAAAGTCCACCCTCCTTATTTCATTCACTGGCCTAGTGAATACTAAACTACATTTTGCTCTTAAAATTTTTTTTACTATGTCTTAAAAATATTAGGTATACCTTTAACACGATCAGATATCTATGCATGTTGTTTTAACTCTAAATAAAAACATTTGCTCTTCCCCACAAGTTTTGTATTAGCTAAAATGCATATTAAATACCTCTTGGGCTCATAAGAGATGAGTTGCAGTTGTAGACAAATTAAGTACTTCTAAAGCTGAAGTTTTGGGGTAATTTAAAAGAGGAAAAATAAGTATTTGTAACTAACAGCAGTGTCCTCTAATGGGCACATGCTAGAAACTAGATGCAGTAACAAAGAGGAAGACAACACTCTAGCCTGCAGGTATCTGCAATGCCAGGACTGGACCCAGGAAACTCTCATTCATGAAATTTTCCTTAAGTACTGTCTGTGCGGAAACAGATCTTTCAATAGGCACAAAGAGCACTAATAAACTGAGAGTTTGAGAGAGCCAAAACTTTATATAAAGCCAGTTAGGTGAGAAAGGTAAAGGAGGAAAATCAGTGAAAAAAGTCCAGCTGAACATCTTGGGAGAGGGAGAACAAAAAGGTAGATGTGTTACACAGCTAATGGTTAATAAACATCTACCACTATAGACTATATGGACTTAGGATAAAGGCACACTGCTTAGAATAAAAAACCCAAAGGATAAATTGCTTTGGTTGTCTGGACCTTTCACTAATAAGAAAAAAATAAATACAAGCTATAGTTTAGTTTGTCATTATACTTGACATTCATATTTGACTGTATATGTCACCAATAAAGTAACTATAAAAATTTTTTTGCTGTTTTCTACATTAAAATAATTGGTTATCAAATCATGCTAAAGTATTCATACTGTATCCCTCTAAGAAAAGAGGCTATGTTTTTCCTATTCTCACAGTAATGAATTGGTGGGCTCGAATAGAGCCAAGGGCACACACGTGCTTTTAGACTTTTTCAGAACAAAATTATGAGAGCAGAAAGAACAAAGAGGACTACATATTTCATCCAAATACTTTCTCTTTTATAGTTTATTAGAGTTCCAAATCCAAATTTCTCTTTACTGAACATGTTTTGTTCTTAGCTTCTCATGACTAAAGACTTGAGGCAATTAGACTTCAAACCCTCCTTAATGAGACTGTTCAGAAGAAATGGATGAGAAAGTTGACAAATTATGCTCAAATCATGCCCGATAAAGAAGCAGTGTCCCAAATCCAACAACAGACACCCTAAATGAACTTTCTGATGGACAGTATTTTCCAATCAATGAAAGCACACGTCATAAAAGATAATACTGCTTCAAAGGAGATGAGGGACTCAACTTATGGGACAACATAATCAGTTTAGCAAAGGCACAATGAAGGTAAAAACTCTTTCCTACTCAAATGCAATAGGGGAATTTCCATATTACATGCTTCTAAATCAAAAGCCAAGAAATATAAGGACGAGAAAATAACAGCTTTTCAGTCTTACCCAAACTGAAAGTTTCTTTAATGTCTTTTAGTTCAAAGCAAACATCATTTCTGTGCTAACTCTAGTTTTGAAAAAATTCCTTACTGAGTAGGATTGCTCTATTTATAAATAATAAACCTACTAGTTATCATCAGGCTTAGATTTAGTTCTCTCAAGAAGCAAATTCACATCACAAAAACCTGGTTTTAGAACCAATGTAAAAGGCTGCAATTAAAAAAGTATTTGAGCAATTTCCAGAAGTACTCAGCATTGGACTAACTGTTCTCAGAGAAGCCTAAGGAATTCTATCATTAGTTACAACAAGGTGCCAAAAAAAAAAAGTCAGATACAATAGTTTGAAAATCCTTATTCATTTATTCTAGCTCATGGAAAATTTTAATCTGTGATCAGATTGTTTGCCATGTTACAACAAAGGTTCTTAATTAACACCACCTTGTTTCACTCTCTCTCCCCTCCTCCCC
>NW_008795909.1:12140267-12170596 GCF_000699145.1 Aptenodytes forsteri
TGATCTGTACAAATCATTCCCAAAGCACATGAGAACTTCTCCTTCAATCTAGCCCAAGAAAAGGAGTCTAACCCATAGGTCAGTTTTGGGAAAAAATGACCATTTCCAAATCATTAAAGAACATGATGGTGTGTGAAGGAGTATTTTGCAATTTTGTGATCTATAAAATAAAATTTCAATAAAACCAAAAGAAAAACAAAGCTCAGATTGAATTAATATTTACAAACATGAAGATATTAACAGAGCTCTGCTTGTATGTTTGCCTTTACACTTTTGTTTTGATAACAGAGATGATATAGAACCACACATAGGCTGTGGTCTCAATTGATCCCTTCTCTGTATGCACCTGGCCTATGGAAACAACTTTATAAGCAGGCTGATATTTCTCCAAGTCTCACAGTAGTTCACTTTCAGAATTTTGCAGAATTTTTCAGATGACTATTTTCAGAGTACTCAGGTGAAGTCAGATAAACAATTAAAACCTCGAGTTTCCTCCAGCTTCATAAGATCCACATAAAGCAAACTGTATCATATATTTAAAATAAAGTATTCTGCTATTGCAACATAAAGCAATGGTTCCCAAACTTTCTGAATCAACAGACCATTGCTGATTTTCAAAATTTCTTACGTAAACTACCACTATCCAGCAAACCCTCAACTGAAAACACTTTTTATTAAGATTCCATGGATCAGTCTTGTAGCTACAATGAAAATATAAGGAAGTTGATAAGAACAAGGTAACTAACCTTCCAATGACATTTATTGCTCCTTTCCATCTGTTTAACATTTACCTGTGTTTAACTCTGCAGTAAGTAGTCACAAATAGCCTGTCTAAATAGAAGCATCCAGGGAACTGTTATTAATGAGTAATAAAGTTGTTTACCTCGTGGGGGGAAAAAAAAAGCACAGTTCTGCTAATCTGACAGCTTTTCCTGTTCCCCTCTTTGCCAGATTCCGACTTGTAGAAAGTTGAAAGAAATCCTGAATGCACTCAAAATTTATTCATGGAAAATACACTTGGAGGAAACTACAGCAATTAAAAGTCTCATCGTTTTCTTGTTCCATTAATTTGTTTTGTAAATTCCAACAGTTAAACAAAAGGAACGCTGCCTTTTCCAGCAGCCGTTTCCGCATTCCAAACAGCTGCCAGATCAGAAATGTTCTCACTCTTCCTTAATTACATGGCTGCATAACAAATCCACATGAAAGTCTTCCTGCGGCAAATAAGATCCTTTTTAGGGCAAAGTCAAGCATATGAAGTAGCTCTCTGACAAAACCTCAAACAAAACTGCAGGTTTACAGGCTCTTCATAAAAATTACGAGGGCAAATGATTCATTGTACAGATATTTTTTTAATGGTCTCAGGAGAACAAAATAGGAATGCCCATAAATAGCCTCAAGAGAAAAAGTTATTCCTTTAGTTAATTACAATACGTAATTCAATAGCAAAGCGGTCTATGCAAATAGGTATTTTTCTATTTATTCACTTAAAAGTTCAGTAATGGTTATGGTTTAGATCTTCAACTGGGTAAAGACAGATGAAGCAATGAGAACATCCAAATTAGCAAAAGACTGCTTCCACGTTACCACTGAAAATTTGATTTTAGTCCTTTAAGAATTCAATTAACCCTCCCTGCTAGTTTAATATACCCTGGACAGAGAAAGTATAACTACACCTGACCCTTGCCGTGATATGAGACTGTTCTAATCCAGGAAGCAGCATGCTCACAGCAGCCTTATCTTGGTCTTGGGCTGTTAAACGAACCTTTCTGACAACTTAGGAAGACTTCACTTGCATATAAGGAGAATTCGGGAATCAGTAGTTTTCAGCCTGAGGGGTCCATGGACTACTTTTAATGTGTCTGCAGAAGATAACTAAGAAATCCAGCCAATTATGAGTAGTCTTCACTTGGCTACATGGGAGCATTCTGTCTCACCTTTTTTTTTTTTTTTTTTTTTTTTTTTGAGAATCCAGAAAGGTAGAAAAATCACTAAGTCAGTGGACCTACCATGATTGCTTGTTTTTTTAAAAAGTGTATATGTGTTTAAAATGTTTAGCTAACTACTTTGATTTATTAATATATTGTACAAGAATCATTATATGCATAGAAGTCAAGTCTGCAGCATAAGACATTTTTCCCCATATGACAATACAGGTATTTGAAGTTGTTGCCTATTCTGACACTCATTACAAAGTTCAATTTACATGGCTGAAAAATTAGCCAAGACAAAAGTGTACCTTAAAACTATAAGAATTAAAATTAAAATAATTTTGACATGAGCTGGCTGAATTCAGTTTCTCTACTGTACTGTTTACATACAAAGGATTGTTCCAGCTGTGAATTCTGCGCATGTGACACTGCTCACGGGAAACAAACTCCTTAACGTGTATCCCAAACAAATTTTTGTTTTAAAGTTCTGATATGTAACGAACATAATACTTCTCAACCGATTTTTTTTTTTCCAAACAAAACTTGCTGCCAACCCCAAATTTATTACCAAAAATAAGACTATCATAATCACTACAAACAACATTACCAGATCCTACCTTCTAACATAGGAAGTCACTGAATATACTTGCTATTAATTGCAGACGTTAGAGCAAAACCCAAATGCAACATGCTCAGTATCGCAAACACTCATTTTTAAACTGTTTTGCTGAACTGATATCCACTGGAAAATATCAAACTCAGTTTTAGTTTTGCTGTTTGGAACCATATATAATACATGCAATTTTTGGAAGTCCTTCTGTCATAAAATTAGAGAAGTGTGAACAATTATAGGAAAAAGGTCTTTTACAGGTCTCCTAAATTTCATTATGGTTTCCTGTTTTTCTGAACCATGAAGAACTGTGACATTCTTTTTACTTGTGATCCCAACATAAGCATCATTTTACAGTTCCTATCAAATGTCTAATTGTACATAAAGCATAAAATTAGCTTTCAGTATGCTAAATGTAACAACTAATTAATATCCCACAAAATTTTTCAGCTCATGAATATTTAAATATTAGCTTGCTAATCAAGTTTTAAGTACAGTCCTTCAGTGTAAAGAGCAGTAAAAAAATTCATTTTATAGCTATGAAGCTCAAAGCTAAGGCTCAGCAATCATTCTAGATACAGTTACAACAGGAAATTCAAATCTTAAGTGTGTTAACCAAAAAAAGATTTTAGATGTTCTTTTTAACCTATCAGGTGCAAACTAACAGAAGCATTTCTGACAGTGATGGAAACTTGTATAGTAGAATTTGGCAATGCTTAAAATGTCAGTGATGGAACAATGCCTTCTCCCTACAGCTATTAGCCCTAACTTAAGTGTATGCTGGAACTATTTCTCAACTCTGCTTGAAGTTATAACATGTAAATTCCTAGAACAGTGTTGGTGAGTGCAGAAGCTAGCTTTAAGCACAAATTATTTCTATACTAACACTCAGAAGTATGCTTTTGTACCACATCACCCAAAGGAATCATTACTGATATTTAAATGCAACTCTTCCGTACTACCATGATTAAAACATTTGAATTTCAGCATGCTACTTCAATGCACATTTGATAAAAAACAGGTAGCCAAAAAGAGATATATATATTTATATACACACACAGATTATGCATCTAAAGTTACAAAACCAAATTTGTTTACCTTTTAGAAGAGCTACTTTAGCAATAGGTTCATTTAGATCTTGGTCATCCATTTGGGCATCTAAAAAAAAAACCACCACACCTTTCAGAGAGCAGGTAGACCAGATAGTTTTCATATACGCATTCTTTAAGCAAAGAGAAGCTTTTACGTTCTTCTCACCTTACAACAGTTAATTACGAAGTCGCAAATGGACAATACTGCTCTAAGCTTGTATCTGGCTCCACATAATACACACATTCTCTGCTCTTCTACAAAATGAATTAAATCACTTAATCATGAGCAAACTAATTAGATGTTACAGAAATCTCAGTTAAACGCTTACCTGTAGTGTCGTCGCTGCTTTTTTCCTTGCTTGGACTAAGAGTGTCCGACAAATCAGATTCTTTGACTCTTGCTTGATTCTCTGTAAGAGATAAGGAAAATCAACTACAATCAGTAAATGTTTTGTTCAGTCTCTTTCTATTGCTAAATGTCGATAGAAAACAACATAGTTGAAGAAACATTTAAAAACCTGGTTTGGTTGCTTATTTCTTTGTAAGTCTGGGCTAAAGTGGATTCAGCATCACTAAAGTCATTAATCTAGTCTAGCATCTAATAGGGGATGCAACTGCCTCATGCACAGCTTGAACTTTTGTTAAAGCTGTACTCTTGCCAGTTGGAACTCTGTGCAAAAGCTGATTCAATCAGGGAACAAATAAGAAAAGAAAACTAGAACAATGCAGATACTGTAACAAGTCAGAAAGAAACTGCTGTTAATAAAACCGTGCTTCAGTATTTTGGACAAATAAAACAATAGCAACAAGTCTTGTATATATTGTATTGTTAAAACAAAGTGTGGTATGAACCAGTGAAGAATCACAGCAATAGAAATTAATACGCTAATTTCTAGAAAGAATTTTCAGTTCAAATTGTATTGAGAAGGCAGTCTATGTCCTTTCCACTAAAAAATATATTCATGAAGTAACTGTTCATACACAACTCACCACATTATTACATGCAGCTTAGTGAAGCCACACAGTTGTTTTCCGTTTGCCTTTTTTTTAACCAGTTCTAGATATTTAATGGAGACCAGACATTTTCAAAAGGTGAGGGGACTTAATTATACTAGTGCATCCTTTTCCCACACAGAAGTATCCCTGACTCAGAGTCCAAATACTTTATGAGGCTATAATCTATCTTTTTTTTTTTTTTTTTTAAATAACCATTCCAGTTTGGTTCTGATGGGTCCATTAAACAAAGGCACACCATCTCTGGTGTGGACAAATCTAGTAAGTTTGTCAGCAAGGAACCATGTCACCAATATGCAGGTGAGGTTATACGCAATGAAGTCTTTCTTGACTGACTATGCAGAGCCTTGGTTTGACAGCATCGCTGCCCACCCACAGATTAATAGAGGTTTCCTCCAAGTCTCAAGTTCCAGGTGGAGATATATATATAAAAAAAGGCATCATTACAACATTCGCAGTATACAGACTTTACTTCTACCATACATGCAGAAAAGCACGGTGAACACAAATAATTCCTTCACAGACACTGTAGATGCAACAAAAACAGGACACAGGAAGAAAGATGCACAGCAATAAAGAAATCAAGTATGTTATACCAATAGGGTTAGTATATGAAAATACGTAAAAAACACAGGAGTAATGAGAAAGCTTGTGTGCATTGTTTTTTCAAATAACAAGAACAAACAGAACTAAACAAACCCAAAATGAAAGAAGTGGAAACTGAAGACAACCTGTGCACTTACACTGGGAAATTAGCAAGATGACAAAACACAGACAGGTTAATAGAAAAAAAATGTTTTCTTCATCTAACACAAGAAGTTTTCTATTTCTCTGTGCCAGAATAACATCCACTTGTACGTGAAACGGAAGATCAGCTACTTTGTTTGTATTTGCCAAGAGCCAGACTCTTCCTATCTTAATGTAACTGAAATCAACTGAAGAAGAAGGGGAAAGGGAAAGCACCCGTACACTTAAAGCGCATTAGGGGTTCGGACCTGGCAGCTATTCCAAACATATATCATATGACTTCAGCAGACTTCAAAGCTCATAATGACTGGAGTAGTTAAAACTTGAGGTTTGGGGGTGGTTCTTTGCTAAAACAAAAAGGGTACTTCCCCATTTTTAGGAACAAGGTTTTTAACTAATATCTAAAGATGTTACAATACAAAGCATTTTACATGTATCATATAGAATCAAGCTCACAAGATTGCCATTAAAACTGTAATAATTACTGAACAGTAATACATTATTTTTAAAGTATTCAGAAAAGTATATCTTAAAAGCCTCACCCATGTTGTTTATATTAGCAGCCAATCCAGAAGCCCTAAGCTGACCAATATCTGTATCCAACTAACTTTACCATATCTGGTCATACATGGAAACACAGCTTTCTTGCTCTGTGCGAAACGGGAGGAACAGTGCAAGTTCCAACCACTGAATTAATTCTCTCTCCCCCCACCTCCCTCCCATACTCCCCTCCTACCCACCCACGGGTAGACCAGTTTTTTCCTCCCTCCTATCCTCCTCCCCCTGAAACAATGAACAAGATTAGGCACTAGAGGAAAGATGCATCAGTTTCTACATCTGAAACAGCAGAATTCAAAAAGAGAAACGGTTTAGAAACCTGCTTCCTATTCTGGAACCAGAGTCATAAGCACAAAACTCTTTCCTGTACTATATTATTTCACAGCAGTTGTCTCCATTTCCCATAATAAAACTGAGCTGAATAAATATAGCCAAAATGATGAAGTATATTAAAATGTGTTGACATCATACTTACTTGACAAGTTAGAATATATTAACAAACACTAAAAATAGCTCACCGCTTTGCAAGATAACTGGCATGCAAGCGTTAGGTTACAGTTACCGTATGCATTCTTTTGCCAAATATGGCATGTTGTCTATAGCTTACTCATGTACAGAAACAAATTAAAGGTGCAATTTCATACATTAAGGTAAGAGAAGATAAATTGAAAAGTCTCTAAAATACCAGAACTTTTAACAAGCTAACATTTATTCAATACAATAACACTTTGCAGAAGGACAGAGGGTAAAGAAATGAGTTAGTATGTCTAGACATTAATAAAAAGCTACAAAAGTGGAGTCAGCCTACAAGTCCAAACAATCTGACATTATTAGACACATAGGAAATATTGATCTACACACTTTCTAGCATTCCTGATTTTGGCACTGCAAGGTAAGGATGACTGTTCCTTGATAACGTAAATCTTTTCTAATTAGATCCTTGTATTTCACTTGTTTTATACAGAAGAGAAAAGAGTTAGAGATGCACATTTATATTTTACTTGGAAAAGGCACGTTTAGGAGGTTAATAGTTATTTTAAAGTTATGAGGGTGTAAGTTAGAAAAAAGTCAAACGAAAATACACATTTATTTAAAACTTAAAATGAGACCAAGCATTGTTTCTATTTAGTCCTATAATAAAAACAAAAACCTGTTTGAATTTTATGCAGGCACTAAAGATTTAAATCAATTTACAAAAATCGTGTTTTTTTTAAATGCACATTCAGGTAAGAACTCAGTCAAAACTGAGACTAGCATTTCATGCACTCAATCTTCAAAAATTGTTTCCTTTAAATCTTTTTACCCTACAATAGTATTTGGAGCAGAGTTCAGTAAACAACATACCTCTCCTTCATTGATTTTTTTTCCTGAGTATTCAACAAAACTCAAACTGCTAGTTTAAGACAGAACATGCACTGAAGTGACATAAAGGACATGCTTCAAAACCAGTTAAATAATCCAGAAATCTAACCTTTCAAAAGCTTTGTTTCTTCCACTTTGGTTAGATGTCCTTCATCTATGATCTTGTCTGCCAAACAAAATAAGTGTTACTTTCCAAGCTCAAATTAAGCAAGCTTTTCCCTGCACACATCTACGTAGACTACATTCCATGACCAAATTAAAAGCTGATAATATTACTTCCTACTCGGGCTTGAACAAAAACTTGATTCTGGCATGGAATAATGAAACAGAGCACGCAAGCCTAACGGAACTTTGTAATAAAGTGCATAATTACTTCTTCTACAATTTATTAGCTTACATTACTAATGCTTCAGTTCACTAATGAGAAGTTAGGAAAATTAATTTTTATGAACTCTTTTTTTTTAAATCTAACTGGGAGCAATAAATAATACATTTCTCAAGTTATAGTTATCAGAAAAAGGAATTCTAAGAGCTGGTTGCCTGAAATAGATATCCACCAGACAGTAGAAATCTAGAAATATGCCATATCAAAACAGCAATTGAGAAGCCACCTCCACATCACAACTGCTTTAACAGTGCCTATGAAAGGTACACAGAAACAGCCTTTCTTAGCTTAAAACTTTCAGAGAGCTGCACAAAATTCCAGAAAGTTGTGCATTCATCACATTCAGGTTCACAAAAATTAAGTTTACATAGAGCTTTGACAGGGAAGTCTATTCATGTATGTCAGGTGCATAAAAACCTAACACACGGAATTTGAGACTAGATTGCTAACTTCATCCTAAGTCCAGCTAGGACATGAAGGCAAAGACCAAGGGAAGAAGAGGTTTGGATTAATGAAAGACACTAAAAGAACCAGTGAACCAATAATTAATTAATTTCTTTTTCGCAGGAGACTTCATTATTTCTAATTCCTTAACAACCAGCTAGCAATGCCAGCATGCAAGATTATCGAGGGTCACCTATCTTACAGATCACATAATCAATTTCTATGCAGTAGATCTTGCAATTTAGACAATGTTGAAAGCTGTTAACACCCACTGAAACACCAGGCTTGAAGCTGCCTCCGCCTCCACTCTGTGCTCTTCCTGCCAGATCCTGGACCATCAGGCAGGGAACCCAGTTTGCTGGCTACCCCATGTGCTGTTAACAGGGAACTGAGACGCAGAGAAGACTGGACAAACAGTGCACACAGGAGAGTTCAGATTAAGGAAGCTGGATGACAGTAAATTCTTTTCAAATTTTTAGTTTAAAAAAAAAAATAGCAAGCTTTAGTCAGCATTTCCAGCTTCAAGTAGCTCTGAAGATTAAGAAGTCTCTGTACTCCTCCTATGGCATGTTGCTGTAACCATGACAATCTAAGGA
This sequence comes from Aptenodytes forsteri, assembly GCF_000699145.1. Lineage (NCBI taxonomy): Eukaryota > Metazoa > Chordata > Aves > Sphenisciformes > Spheniscidae > Aptenodytes > Aptenodytes forsteri. The sequence goes on from NW_008795909.1 coordinate 12,149,006, forward strand.
CAGAGGCAGGACATTTGCATGGAGATATCTTTTTCAATCCCAGATAGTAAACAAGCTTTCAGACAAAAAACCCCTGAGGTCTGAAGAAGCGTTTGCATGGCCAAAAGCTTGTCCTGTCCCCTTTCCTGCCCCACAGCCAGACAAACCAGTCTAAAAGAGATATTCCCTCCATCTACTTTTATCTACAAATATTGTCCTGCATTCCTATAACATTTTACAAATAGTGCTTCAGAAATACACTGAACAGCACACTGGATTTTCAGGATTGGCTTCAGGTCTCAAGCAACTGTAGCAGATCACTCATCATCCAAGTTCAGAACAGTCGCGAGTTCATCAGAGCTGGAGAGAGTTGCTGTACATAGACTGAGGAAGGCACCTCAGAGGGAATCAAGTTACTGCAGCCACAAGTGAGGAGTTACTGAGTGGTATCATGAGCCCTCTTTCATTAAAAAAACCAAAAAACCCCCCCAAACCACAAACCAAACAAACAAAAAAACCCACTAAACGAAAGTCTTCAAATGTGATTATTCCAGGACTCAACTGAGGCTGGAAGAGGGGTGGGGAGGAAGGCAGCAAGAAAGCAGCTGAAGAATTCTGCCCATAAGTCTGAAAAAATCAGCTGAATGCAAAAACCATATACTCAAAGTAGCTATCAACTGCTTCATCTGAAGGGGTAACACCTCATCTATACTGGACTGTTAGCTTAAAATAGGCTTCTATAATCAGTTTACAGAAGAAAACTTAGCATTATGAATTGATGGATCTTGGGAGTTTTCAAAATTCAGTAACTGTTAAAACCAGAATAATTATAGTACAAAATAAAGAAACTAGTCTTCTTGACCCAGATGTTTTTCCAAACTGAAATCTTTGCAGCAGCTCTTTACACTTTTAAGAATTCTCAATTCCTGTGACTAAAAAAACCTGCAAACTTTTTTTTTCTTTTCCATGGTGGCTTACAGTTTTCTAATGTTCATTATGAACTTCAACATTTGTACAAAAGTTTTCTTCTTGACACTATTTCTTCAGCAAAGAACTTCAGCAGTAACACACAAGTCCCCTCGCCCAGTGTGACCCAAAGCTGGCACAGACAGTATTTTTCACTTGATGGCTGACATATCTCCTAACTTACAAAACAAGTAAGCATTCTCTGTGTTTTAAGAATGCATTAGTATATTTCAAAGCCAACAAAAAAATAGTTTATTTCAGCATGCCTCTGTATATTTAGATAATAAACAGAAAACTGGATGTTGATGTAATTGAACTACATAAAATCTTATTCTGCACTGTTACCACCCTAGTCACTAAAAATGGCAGAATCCAGACAACAAAGTAAAAGCAGATGTAACAATATCTTTAAAACTTCCCTTTTTCAGATATCTGCATCTTTTCACATTACTATTTCAGAAAACTTCATAAACTTGATTTTTTTTTTTTTTTTGATCAATCCACATTTTCCCCTGAATCAAGATGTGCATTTTTAGCTACCAAAATATAAATTAGAGTAAGGATCCCAGCTTTAATTTCTGGCGCAAATAATTTTTATCTTTCATGCTATCCAGTCACTGCTTAACAGAAAGCGAAGAATTACTGATACATATCATAAATAATAATAATTTTTACTGAAACAATCTGCTTTGAAGTTAAGCTTTCAGTTCATCTTTAAGATAGGGTATGTTTCTTTTTGCTGATGAATGCAGCTCAAAGGCAGCTTTCCTTTAGGTTTTTAGGCACTTCCTATCTTTTCAATTTAAAAACTCCCTTTTAGATTTAGGTTGCCTACCACTATTTGTAATGTAATAGTTAAGATCTGTTAACATTACAATGATTACTTAAGTAACATACCCCAATACATTTATGTTTTTGTATCAAATTAGTCTTTGAAGGAGGCCAGTTTTGAAGACCAATGAAAGGAAACATGGCCCTCAACACAGAAATTTCAAACCATTTGAAAAAAGTGACACAAAGCAGCTTTAACTTTACTTGCCACCTGCAGGTCAAAGTCATGGAAAAGTTGAAAATAGCCATTCAATCCATCCAAAAACTATTCTATTTTAGATAGATAAATTAAAAAGGACAAAAACTTAGTAAAAAAGCAAAAAATTGACTTGCATTTAAAATCATAAATGCAAAAAAAAAAAAATCACAAAATGAGGAAAAAATAAGGACACAAATAAAGAAGAGTTAGATTGGAGCAAAAGATAGGAAGCTAGCAGGGCACCAAATATCTCTTATCTTATACATCATCACCATTTTTGGTAATAACTCGTATCGTGTACTAATCAAAAAGAAGCACCATGACTTTTGCTGTCAATGTCACTGGTTTTCACCAGTTGTTACCAAAAAAAATAAAAAGCTATGAAATGAGCAACAAGTGAACTGGATGTAATGATCAGAAAGTAACAGACTTCCCAGATCATTCAGAGCAAGATTTCATAACTTTCTACAGATGTTGTAGATCAGGACAGGTTACTGGATGATATCATGAGCTGTATTCTGCTTAAAAAATAAAAATAAATAAATAATATCTTTAAAAACCTACAGAAGCCGGATTTTACAAACAATGCTACCCAAGTTAAGCAGTTGCAACGCAGCTTGAATAAGATTTTAGTGTCCTGTTATTTCTCCCCCACCAAAAAAATTCTAGCTTTAGTATCCTGAGAGGTCTTGATTGCTCTGAACCAATAAGCACTTTCAATTGCCTTATACCTTTGTAGCAACTGTTTGTACAGAATACTAGATTGTTTAATCATCTAATTTTCCTTCTTGTGCTATCTTACATAGTCCACTTCCTTGACTCAAGCTGTTTTTCCTCATTTCTCTGCTTGTGCCTTCCCAGTTTAAGTGCTTCTTCCCCAGAACTATGGAGATGAGCACTTTCCCCGCTGTACCAGCACAAGTCAGAACCTTCTCTTCTGTACAAACTTCATGGTTATCCCAATTCTCCCTTCTTTTTAGATTTCTCTTACGGTTTGCAGATCCTACAGTTTTAATTCCTCTGCTTCTATTACAAAACAGCAAACCCTACATAACACAACTTCAATGAGTGACTCCTATTTCTGGGATTTTTACTCTATTATTATTTTTTTAAATAATAAACCTGTTCCTCTCCCAATACCTAAACCTCTGGGCAAAAAATGCATAGTGTCATATGATGAACGATGTATTCTTTCTCAATATTGCCAATCTTTATGATATTGTTCTACACTTAAGTACTTGCTACATGTCTTAAAACTCCAGTTCCTGGCAATCTCTGAAACTATAATTTTTCTCCCCACTAGTTCCCAACCCTCACTGCTGCAGAGAGCAAAGAGCCCGAGTAGGACTGAAGGGTAGCACTTACATACAAAACGAAAATAATAGATCCCGCAGTTCGCAGGTTTTCAACCTCATGATTTTGTGGGGCCTGACTAAACATATTTGAATTTGGGAAAGGCAAGCTTTCAGTCCAGAAATAAATACATGAGCTGCTGTCTTGGAATCTTTTTTGTTCTTGATTAGATAGTAAAAACTTATACTGTCACAAAAAATGCAGAATACTGAACTCTTTGAACTCTTACTCATTCTCTTAAAAATGAGGCAATTGAGGCCTTACAGCATCTTTAATCTAGCTTTCCATCTCTCAAGAAAGGGGAGGCATAAGTAAATTGATCTTAATTTTACTCTCTTATTACTACTTCTGTTGCATGTTAGAATCTTTTACTAGATCTTGGTGGTCGCTTTTGCTTCTCAATAGTGACAGGACTGGTCACATTTAGCTTGCAGAGGTGATACTAATACAAGTTTTGCTAAAATGGGTTAAGCTAACATCCAAACAATGAAAACAGGCAACCAATTTGTATTTGAACATTGCTCAGTGTGCTCTTCATTTTCACTCTAGACAAAAAATACTTTTACTGAAACTTAACTTCAGTTCATTTTTATGTACTGAATAAAGAGGATTCATACAAGATCTTTGCAAAATTTAAAATTATGTTAAACTTCAGCCTGATAGAAGACAGCTACCAGTCATTCACTTTTAAAAATAAACATCGTTCAAATAAATAGTTTAAATTTTTAGACAAACATTAGCAGTATCCTGTCATTCAATTATAGCACTGCAATTCATATCACAAGGAGTAAAGTCAAACAAGTCTCTTACACTTCCTTATTGGAACTTAAAAGGGAAAAAGTCCAATGGGCATAATGTCAAAAAAGATACTGACTTATTTCTGCTTATAAAAACTTCTCTCTGCTCAACTTTAGGTACATAATTTCTGTAAACTCTTAAGTCAAAAAGTAATTCTTTATGCTACAAATGAGTTTTCTTTGAAGTTTAATAGCACTTTTCTCTCTTCATCCTAATGATATTTTTCTCTCAGTGGACAAGAAGTATTAATATCTTAAGTTTTTCTTTAATTATAGATATGCAGACTGCACTGTTTTATTACTCATTTTCAAAAGCCATCTGCTTTGAAAAACATGTTTCTCATTCCAGAATAACACATCTTTAGAAAGATTGGTATTGCATATTTATGTTCTATTTTTCTTAAAAGAACCTCTTAGATTTCCACATAAAAATTAAGGTATTGTTTTCCTTTTTGTTCTTTGCAACAACTAATTTGAAGAATGTGTAAGACCTTCAATTATCAGATAAATTATAGATATGTGAAATGAAAAAAAGGCATCATCACCTTATCTCTGTCCTACTGCTGCTTGTGATGTTTGCTTAAACTGACTGTGTTAGGCTTTCAACTTCTTAATTCGTAACAGGTGAAAAATTACACTCAGTTTTAAACTTCATGTGGCAACATTACCACCCTTGTATTGGCTGGAGGACAATAATGGATTAACTGTTAAGAAGAGACAACGTGATCATCGCTTTGCAAGAGCAAAGATATCCTCTTACTACTACAGGCATCTGCTTAATATCACAATGCCACAATTCTATGCTTAGAAAATTTCTGCTACTACAGAAATATTAAATATTAGTGACAAATTCTGGTTTTTATCCACCTTTTCTGGGTTTTCTGTTGTTTTTAAAGCAAATGTGATGAACACTCTTGTACTCACTCTGACATTCTATGAACTGATGAATAAAAGTGCAGTCCCCTCCACTCTTTGAAAGAAAGTGCTCTAGTAAAGAAAGAAACACTTAAGTTTACATCTTCTTATCATTTTCAAATTGATGCAACAAAAAAATTTGAAAGGTATATTAACAATATCTGTAATTGTGTATTTACAGTGAACTTTTGAAATCTGAGTTAATATGCAAGCAGACAAGACATGTAATTGAAATGATGTCTGAGTGATATCAGAAAATAGATTACTCTTTTGAGCTGATCAGAAGAAAGAAGTACTTTAACTGCATTTTCAAAGGGTACTTTTAAATACTAAATTCTAACAGCAGTTCTTAAGCATAATAAAGAACCCCTTACCTCAATAGAAACTATTTAAAAAAAAAACTTTAACAAAATTTATTAAGAACCAATTATTGAAAGTCCAAACATTATGCATTTGGCATTTGCTGTATTGCTCTTTCAGGTTAGGTGGTGACAAATGACTTCCACTAAATTTCCATGGACAACTTCATATTTTTGGCAAAAAGATTAATGCACATAAGTGATATTTAAACCACAATAAATTTACAATACATAAGAGGACATACTGAAACATGCAACTCCATAGCACTGATGCCTCTATAGTTCCTCCCATTCATTAATTTATAATCAGACATGGATAATTGCAAATACCAAATCCAAGCATTGAAGAAATAAGAAACATGTATTTAACCTATATTCTTCAGCATTTTTTTATTAGCTTTAAAAGGGCATTTAATAAGTTTTTCTTTAGTCTTCATGTTTACTCTTCATATCTAATACCCTCTTGAAATGAAAAACATTCATTTTAAAAGTCTTGCTGAATATCTCCCTTTACTTTTTGAGCAAAGTTTCACTGCACAGAAACAACAATTTCTGAAAGGACAGTTCACCAGTAGAGATCCTAAAACTGGGCTCAGTTCCCAGGCTTACCCAAGTCCTTCTATATGACCTTGTTCAGGTCCCAACTCTATCAGATTCTTGCATCTCTTCAAGTAAAAAGGTGCTAACACTTCCTTTCTAAATAGCCTCAAAAATCCTTTGACCTCAAGAATCTAGCAATCTGAAGAGGCTGCTTTTTAGCACATAAACCACAAAATGTGTTACATTCTAAGAAAATTGTTCAGTCATTAGGTTCTGATGTCAGAAGCTTAGCTGTTAAGATCCAGTATGTAATACTAAGCTTTACTATATTTCAAAGTTACTCTGAAAAAAGTAAACTTTTTTCTAACCCACAAGGACAGGGCTTTTAAAAGACAGCACCATGGCTATAACATTTATTTTCCATGTTTAAACATTTTTTTTTTTAGCCTTTTTACATGATCCTCTAAGTGACTGTATACAAATTTCTTATCTCTTTCTTTATATAATATATGGCTCGCAAAACTTAAATATGAAAACCAGGTGTGGTGCAACTCACTGAGAAACATACCACTTACTGAAATAACTCAGTTCTACACAACCTTTATCAATGGCTTGATGTATAAGCAAGTTACTCTCTTCTGCACCAGAATTTCTATATGTGCAATGAGACAAAATGAATGCCTAACCATCATCATCTTAATACACTTTGTTATAAAAAGCCTCTAGAGAGACTATAACATGAGTTCTTAGTTCCTCTACTCAGAGTACAGCTCTTTTAATGTTATAGACATCATCCACAGAAAAAAGTAATGTAAAACCGTTATTCTTGCAGTGGCTAGGTAGTATGCCTACAAACACACCTTGAGGACTTGACCTGAAGTTTTGAGAGATAGAGAGACAAAAGGAATCTTAAAAAGCATACTGATTTTACATGGTTTTACCGTTTTCCTCTGACGGGGTGGAAGGGAAGGTACGTATACCTTTGTATACAAATAGAGGAAACATTTTTTTATTCCCTTACAGGCTATTTAGCACAAAAAAAAAATATCTGACTTCTGCTTTCAACTGTGAGGTCTTTTCCTTACGCAAAATATCTACAACCTCTTTCACTGCCAAAGTTGCTGAATCTACATTATAGACCCTAAATTCTTAGCTCTTCTAAAGTAATGCAAGACTACTCGGCAAAAAACAAAACGGTAACTGCCTCCTGCTGCTTTCAAGAGAACAAAATCCAAAATCTGGCAGAGAAAATTACTGCCCATCTGCCATTATACAAGGGCTAGATAAAGGACAGGAAGATACAGAAAGGCACAGACTGTCATGAAGAGAACACAGGCCAGCAAGCTGTAAAATGCCAGAGAAATGTGGATGGACCAGGTATAGCAGAGCTGCAGAAGAATGTGGTACAACAGAGAGAATAATGGAAAACTATGCTAAAATATAGAATAATAAAATAGTATGGTAGATACATGACAGAAAAAGGTGATAGACTGTATAAACACACAGAAAGACAACTTGAATGAGCAGTTATATGTTGTCTATATTCATAAAGAAAAAGAAATTGGCAGACAGCTTCCTAAAACTCCCAGGTTTAAGCGTAAGTTCTACTGTTACTCATAGGATGGAGGAATCTGTATTTTCATGAATCCATCCAGATGACATTTTGACTCTTATGCAATCCAAATAAGTCAAAAACAGATTGCTTCAACTTTGACAAAAAAGTGAGTATCAGTGATACAGTGTTATTTGTTATAATCACATAATAAATTCAATTTTGAAATGTTTCAGATAATTTTTAAACTCAGACTGATAAGAGGTAGCAGTATATAAAAAACTAACAAGACATCCCTACCAACAATTTTAAAACAAACAAAAAACGTGTTCGTTAAAAAAATCGTATTTAGTGTGATGTTATCAATTATTTCTCTAAAAAACAATACGTTTTTGCACTCAAAGCTTGAAAGCTTTTACTAAATGATTCAATTCAGCTCTAGGCTACTTTTGTTCACAGTATTGCATGTTTTTTGAATAACCTCCAACCTAACTTCCAAAGTCTTTTTAAAGTTTAAATGATTAAAATGAAGAATCACAATCCCTATATAGTACCTCAGTTTTGCTTTGTAAAGAAGTTAACTATTTTCTGGGGTGAAAGATTTTTAAAAAAAAACAAACTTAAAAGCAAATTTATTTCTTAACCATTCTATCAAGCATTAAGAGCATTACCAACCTAAAATTATGCATCAGCAAGATGGATCAATCTATCTAAAACCAAAGTATGGCAGTCCAGAAAAGTGGGAACAGACATTAAGTCTCCTGCTTGCTAATCTCAGCATGCATCATAGCTAAGTGCCTAAAATGTTAAGACATTAGGGGATAACTAGGACTTAGATTAAGGGGAGGTTTTTGTACAGTTCTTGTAAGTGTTTAACAGACCTCTCCTCCTGCTCCAAATAAGAATAGACATGAGGTTATGCCTCTTATTTTGCTATTAGTCTCCCTAGTTAAGAAGCTCTTAATTTATAATACAAAACAAAAAAGGTAAAAAGCTAAGAATTAGAGCATAGAAAGTTTTAAAATTTTGCTTCAAAAATGTACACAGTAATCCTTAAAAACACTGTGAATATTAGTTAAAACAAGTTCTTTATGTAAGTGCCCCATCCTTCCAACTAATACTACCACCATTCCTCAGAGCTTTTGCTATCCAGCAAGACACAGCAAATGCTGAAGAAAGCTACATCAAGGAAAAATTTAAAATGAACCTAAGAGGACAAATATATCTTAGCCAATGGAACAATTTAGTGAATTTAGAGTCATAACTGGAATAATCTTCACTATGTGTGATATTGGGCATGTTCTTATCAGACAATTTTATTCAAAAAACTTCAAGTGTATGGTAAGACACATTAATTAAAATACTTAGCTTTAACTAATTGGTCTTTAAAAACCCCCATCAGTTAGTTCAATCTGTATTCACTCCTGTTTTACATAAATACACTCCTGAGTTTTAAGAAGTTAGTTTTCACTATTTATGTATTTCATAGACTCACATTTTTCATACATTATAGTTAGGAAAAAAAGTATGTTTTGCTGACTTTACTTACCATACCCAATTTACTAGAAAAATGGTATGTATCTGTCTTGCAAGGGAAAATAAAATTAAGAGGAAAAAAGTCAATGAGTTTTCCCACATTCTTGTGTCACAAGCCTGACATCAATCAGTAGACTCCTACTGATTCCAGTAAGAGTCCAAAGACAAGCAAAAAAAAAAAAAAAAAAAAAAAAAAAAAGACAACTTCCAAGTTGGCTCACATTTTACGGCTTTCTAAAAACACCTAGACTGAAAGTCTAAGCAAAAAAGTGCTGGTCAGAGGAGTGGACAAATTCATTTTCATTTTTAAAGGGAATATTATTCAAAGTAAAACTTTAGAGAACATTTTGAATTTGTTCAACTTCAAACATCAACCATAAGACAAAAGGTAGCCTTAAGATACACTACCTTTCTCTGTGCTCCCATTAATTTTAGGTATGAAGTCGTCAACTTGTATGCCTAGGATTAAGAAAGGGTATTATTTCTGGAACCAAGCAAAATGTTTTGGGTTTTGTTTCTTTATAAATACAGCATTGTGAAATGCATCTGGCTTTTCATACTACCTCCTCCTTCTAAGTATCTAATCTAATCAAACAAAACAGGCAAAATTTAATGTGTTTTCCAGCACTACAGATCATGTTCTTGTTTGTTCAAACATGTAAGAGGTTACTATCATCCAAAGAATTACTGCCTATCACACACACGCATCTATATTTAAAAAATCCTTTTGTATATACGTATATATGTATATAAAAACCTTCAAAATCTTGGAGCTGAGGGGGTGCAAACAGAGCTCTAAATTGAGCAGTGACCCAGAAGTCTGAACGCTTACAACAGCAGTGCCCTCTACTGGCATTCCATTGTGGCCACGTCTTTCAATGTTAACAAGTGATAACCAAGAATGCACTACTGGGATAACTGCAAAACATTATTCTTTTGCCAGGCCCCTAGACCACAAGATTGTTATAATAAAAGTATTTGAACAGCAAATCTGGAAACCAGCTTGAAACAAGAAACTGATCACACCTACCTAAGCTGTTGTGTTCTTTAAGAGTTTTCTCTTGAAGATGTTCTAACCGTACTGTAAACAGAAGTCCAAGAAAAAGATATTTCACAGATTAAAAGAAAAACAAGTAATCAAAGTTTCTTCCCCACTAGTGACTAACCTTGTAAAGCAGTTAGCCGCTCATTGGTGAAGTCATTATCAGCCTGCAAAGCTTCTATTTTTGCTTGAAGCTCTTGCTCTCTCTCTTCCATTTCATCTATTTTATGCTGCAATTCTTTTTTCTCAGCTAGTCCTTTCTGTTGGATTTCTTCTTGTCTTCCTTCTGCTACCTGCTCAAAAAAAGATTTAAAAAATCCCCAAACAAATCAAAATTAACATGTAAAGGAATAGATTTCCTTGATTTTTGTGTAACTGAACGTACATAAGTAACTTTCTTTGCTAGTCAGGTAAAGAAAATGGAAACAATGCAAAATTTTTCTACTCTTATTTTTCTATAAATTTCACTTCAAGCACAATAACAGAGAGAAAGAACCTCAAAATACCTTAACTAACTTTTTGTCTGAGGAACCTAAATTTTACAGGAACAGTACTAGGGCCCAAGAGCTAAGAAACACCCAAAGTCTCCTAGCATCTCGAATCAATCAAAACCCAAGAGTCCTTATGAACTGAATGCACATTGGACACACCAACTTGATTGAAAGCCACATCTTCTTCCTTGCTGGATTTCTTTATAATAAGTTTTAAAGACTCTCCTGCCTCAAAGCTAGGTAATAAGTTTCTATTTTGATCCTTCTGTGCATACTCAGCATCATCAGTGATTAACTCATAATTGGGAAACCGATTGCCTTAAGACCAGCAATTTAACAGTTTAATTTGGAAAGAAAAATCTTCTGTCTGAGGTGCTGAACTAGGACTCAAAGAACCTAAGTTCAAATTCCAGTATTTGCCCAAGACAAACGCAACAACTGTCTCAGGTCTACAAAGAGAACACTACTACCTTCCTCCTCCACGTCTTCTACTTATCTAGATTGGAGACTCTTTGGGAACAGGCTTTACCATACTGTGATTATTTTGTTCTCCAGCATAAAGGACCTTTAAATATTAATAGACTTAGACATTGAGTTTAATAACCAACCTGATATAGCATGCTCCTTCCTCCTGGAAGCTGAGCCATATTAATACTATATGGTAGGCTAGTTATGTTTGTAACTGCACAAAGAGGCAACATGAAATGCAAATTTATTTCTAATTCTAGTTTTCATTCCCATTAACTGTAAGATGTTTTTGTTGAAAGTTATTTGTCTATATAAAAGCAGCTAAATATAAAGTTTTATACCATATGTAATTTTCTATTAAAATATATTGCAGCTCCGAAAATCTGGTAACTTTCAAAGTGAATGAAAAGGGAACCTTTTTAGCAATTTACTTAACTGATGATGCTTTCAGATACATTAAATGTAAAGCAAAAGAACATGTAAAAGATGATGTGCATCTTTCTTTCATTTACCTGTTGTTTAAAAAGTTTCTTAACCTTTATTTGATTGCTGCATTAGAAATTAAATTGTATTTATTTGCTCCATGCATTATAGTATCATCGTAAGTCAGATGAATTTCTGTCATTACCTTTAGCTTGTCAGAAAGATCTTTAATTTCATTTACAGCTCCATTGTACTTATTAGCTAATTCTCTTAATTCTTCCTGAGTCCGCTCATTCATTTCTTTCAGGTGAGTACATTCATCTTCTGTATTGCTTAAACTCCTCTGTAAGATAGAATTATGATGCAATAAATTAAAAAAAAAAAAAAAAAAAAAAAGATACACATTAGGGCTAAACAAACAGATCAAGTCCTGGCAAAAATGCTAGCTATACAAGCCTTTGTAATGTTCTACTTAAAGAACAGATTATGTGAAAATATATTAGCTTCATGCATGTGTAAAAAAAAAAAAAACCCAAACAAAAAACCCCACAGTAGGTTATACAATTATTTGTGATTGATAGGAATAAAGAACTGAAACATATGATCCATCTCCCCCATTCTCTTCTGGTTTGTGATAAACTGTTAAAGTTTTATAATATTTTGTGATTCAATGTAATCAATAGATTTCATCATACCTTTCACCCAGCAAAAGAAGTTTTAAACTTATTATATAAGCCAAATGGCTCCCAGGAAGCGTTCTAAAGCTTTTTCTGAACTCCATAATGTGGAAAGGCATCTAAACTAAGATCCCCTTACTCAAGAGGCAGCTGGGTCTTCAGGAGGCAAGGAATGCTCTAGAAGTTTGCATCAGCTGGTGATAGCAGCACAACTAAATGGTGTATAGAGTTTCCTCCTTATAGCTCAAGATTTGTTTCTTCATTCATACTTTTTTTTTTTTGTGTAGCAAGCTCTGACTTAGTTCTTAACCACCAAAACATACCAAAACACCTTTAAACAAAACTGCATTCAAAACTACATTATATAATAATTATTAAAGGACAATTTTCAACCAGGACCCAATAATTCTTCTGTGTGGAGAGAAAAGTCTGTGGCAGGAAGCACTTAAGCAAACCTCTTACCAAAGTTAAATTAATATTTCTCCCCCAAGAGTCAAAGTAAAGAGGAAAAAGTATAATAAATGAAAAGATTCTTCTCTTAGTATAGAATTGGAAAGGAGAAGAAAGCTAGAAGTAAACATAAAACTCCAGCCATTAACAAAACTGTCAAGAACTATTACAATATAAAAAGATGTATTTAACTGATATCTCGTAAGGTAAGGTTTTTTATTACAGCACTATATGCATCACGTTCTCTAAAAAGCATGAAGAAGGTAGACACTTTGAGCACTTTTAAGTGCTTTTAAGTCATACGATATTTCTTGACCTAAGGGAACATAGCAAATAATGGTAATAGAAAGAGAAAATAAAGGAAAAGATAGTAATGAGAGATATTATAAGGGCAGAAATCTTATTTGAAGAAAATGTCCAACACTTTGTAATCTTAAAAGCTCATTCTTAAGTGTAATTTGTATGAGTGGTTAAGCTTACATTTCCATAAATTTTACAGTCTAAACAAGGTCTAACAGCATTTTTTCTAACGCATGTATGTCCTTTTCCCCTCACTTATTTCCCACACATACTAAATTCTTTCTGTAAGACAGCTTCATGAATTTTGAACTCTGGCAGAAAAAGAAGGAGTAGTTTAAAGAATAGTTTCTCATTAACTGTTTAACAATCGAAGTATTGTCCAATAGGAAAAATGAACACTACTACCTAATATACTGCAAGTGCCACAATACAACAAATACTGGCATATTACAGGCAACAAACCAGGGATCTAAGTAGCAGCAGTTATAACTATTTCAGCATTTCCAGAAGACTAGGCATGAAACTTCAATACCTCCACTTCAGACAGTTTTCTGACCACTTCAATTTTCTCCTGAAGGACCCGCCTCAAGGACTCTTTGGCTGTTGTCTCATAGTTGTGTTTGTCTTCTTGTAATGCTATAAGCTCTTTTCGTATACTGTCTTCTGTTTGATTCTGTACGTATAAAATAATTCAGATACAAAGATAGAATATAAATTAGTATTTTGCTGATTAAATATATTAGATTGTGATAAGACCTGTTCTATTCCAAAATGTTTAGCAATTTCTGGTAGATGGCAAAACGTCATGGACAAATCAGTGATCAAAGATTCTTGACATGACTGGGTGTAAACCAGTTATTTTTTGAAGTGTATGTATGGCAGCACACATTCAATGATCAGCACTGATTATAGGAAAACTATGTGGTTTTTTTGGACACTGCTAAGACAATGTCAAGCCTAGGAGATCTACAAGTTGACAAACCAGAAACCCAGGAGGTCCCATCTGAAAGACCTCAAACAGGACCTGCAAAAAAAGTTCCTATAACGTAGGTAGTTGAGAGAAATTAAAAGACAACAAAAATTTAAGGCAGGCATAGGTGGCCAAAACAACAATCAAGGCAGGCCATACTTGTTACTCTGTCTCTGAATATCAGACAACGCATTTGTAATTCCTTTTCTCAAATGCCTATTTGGAAAGAAACATCCATAGGAAACAAGACAGAATGGTTGCTTCTCACCAATGACAGAAATACCTTTTCTGTATTTCACTATGTACGTGTTTATATGCATACACAAAAGAAATCAGTTCGGGCTAAAAAAAATGCTGAAAAATAGCCATTTATCTAGATTAAAAGTGATTCCATGAAATACAGAACAGAACTACAGTTTTCATGCTATTCAGATTATCAGAATTGCACAGGCTGATTTTGGAAAATTTATGTTCCACCTGCTTTCCTACAACCAGCTAATTTCAAAACACTTCAAAAGAGCTATCTTTCAGCATTCCTAGCATTCAGCTTTAAGTGAACTACTTACCTTTGAACATGCCTGTAATTGATTTCCCATAACCTCTAATCTTGATAGCAGCCTGTCTTCATCTATTAAAGCCTAGCAGAAAAGAAGTATCACTTTAGTATTAACATGTGCGTTATGTAGTTCTCGTAGAGTTCTGCTTTAAAGACTTCAATTTTGTTGGAGTACTTACTACTAATAGTTATTTCAAGCTAATAAATTTAGTGATTATATACCAAACATTATCTTTTGCACAGTTTAAGAGAACTGCCATAAGCTTTTTATTCTTTCTGCTGCTTTTTTCCCTACTGTTTGTAAATTAATAGCTAAAATTTATATGCCACTGCATATTTCAGTCCATAAAGGAAAAGGATGCCTGCAGATACCTGCCAACTAGTATCTGAAGCCTCTTGCGTGACAGCAAGTAGTCGTTGAAGGGTTGCCAGCTTCTGTTCCAACATTTGTTCCCGATGTAAGGCTTCCTATGAAGAGAGCACAGCACCAGTCAGTTCAGCTAGAACAACTCAGAAAAACAGAAGCAACTGAAGACATACCAAAATACAAGAAAAAAAGCAAGTGTGAGTAGCAAACATTGTCACATTTTCAAAACTATAGTAAGCCCATCCCATTTTATCCATCCACACATTTATTTGGATATTCTAATTAGAAAATGTTATCCTATAACCTCAGGTTCCTGAAAACCTTCATTTTTCATGCGTATGTTGTTACGATGTGTACTCAGCATGTGCAAGTTATTCTTTCCAAGACTTAAAACCACTCTGACTTTTGTCAATAATTTGAGTAACAAAACTGTAAACACCAAAAGGCAGCTTGGCAGCTCCCATGCAATGAGCTGTTCATCCTCAAATCAGGTCACAAAAGAAAAGTGCCAAGCAAGAACTACTATTTTTGGTTTATGACAGTAAGATAGAAGAGCATCTTCGTTAACAATTCCAGGATACAGAGACTGAACAGATTGGTGAGCAAGTATATATTTGGCCTCCCAAGAAAGAGCATCTGCTTGAGCTGCTTCCTGCTATGTCAGCAAATATATATAAAATTAGTATCTGTCTCAAAAGCCTTATCATTGATGTGAAAAAATAAAAATTGCCATTACCAAACAAAAACAGGCAAAATAAATCAGCAGAACTATACATAAATTAAACCTAGATAGAATTTACCAGTAAGAAAGTTTTCATATCTTTTCCAGAAAGCTGATTTTATGATCCTTTCTAAAGAATTTATTTATATATATTAGCACACACTTTAATGTGTTGCCATTTTGCAGTCTAACCCTTTTGTGACATGACATCTTTGTAAAAAACCACACCTATTAAAACTGACACAGCAGCCGGTACAGAAAGACTGGTGATGCCAATGAGGAAGAAGAGCTGTCAGCACTGTCCCCTCCTTTATACTTACCAGCAGACACAGGGACAGAAATAGTCACACTAAGAAATTATATTCACAGAAACAAACTAGTTCTTGACACATGAAATGACCTCTTGTTTTGCCTTTCTTTTGTTCTACCAAAACTTTTATACACATACACAGTACATCCACAGCAATGGATTTTGAACAAAGTTTAAATATTTAGCCAGACTAAACACTGTCAAGAGAAAACCTACCTGTAGATACTGCGAAAGCTGAAACAATTCCTGAGAATACATACTGGGAGTGTTAGCAGCAACCTGAAAAATAAGAGAATTTAAGAATCGAAATGTTTTTTGATTTTTCATGAAACTCAAATAATGCAAAATTCATCATTTAAATCTAGTCACGAAGGTAAACTTAAGATTATCTAATAATGGCATTTTCAATCATTTATTGTTTTGCTGTTTATTCTTTGTTTTATCATAGAACTTCCCAACTCTGGACTGAGACCCCACTGTGTTAACGTCTTTACGAGTTCTTGAACCACCAACACAAAGAGTTTAAGGCTTTTGTTTCAGTTGAGATTAAACTGACAAAAAAGAAACAAGGTGCACAAAGGCGAAGCCATTCAACCCAAGGACAAACAGAAATCAGGGGCTTCCAGAACTGAAAATAAAGTCTCTCATATTCCAATTCAATGTCATCGCCACACACACATTTCAATCACAAGTTTCCTGTTAACCTACTAGCCATCATCTTTATCATTCCCCTTTACAAGTAACTATTCCAGATTTGAGGAATGCCTGTATTATCTTTAATCATAACCAAAATGGTTCTGGACTTGGAGGGAAGAAGGGCATTGTTTTTTGGGGGGAGGGGTTGGCAAATTGATGTATTTACTAATACTTGTATGCTCTTCCTACACTGACATAATTTTGAAGCTGTTTTTCACACAGTTATACCTGCAGTCCCTCCTCAGAATTTCTGCCCTTGCCCTGGATTCAAGCTACATATGTTTTGAAACCTCAACTTAAATGCAAAGTCTATGAACTCCTTGGGCTGCTGACTTCACAAATAAGTTTCCTTAGTTTCTCGAAATTTTGTTCTTCACGTTTAAAACTCTGATTCGAACCTATTTAAGTTAATCCTTCTTTTTAGAGGCTAGAGAGATGATCAGTTCCTGATCGCTTGTCTCAAGGGTGTATCTATTAACAGCTTTTATACAAGTCCCCCACATTATCAAAATTGAGTTTAAAAACTACACTAGACATTACTGACTCCATGACTTTACAGTGAGCAACTCTGGCTATACAAGAGGAGCAGAGAGGTCTGGTCTCAATCTTCCTTTGGAACATGCCAGACACACTTTCCAGGCTGTGCAGTGCAGCTTGTCCTCCATAAAAAAACAAGATACAAGGACAACAGACCTCATCCAAACACCAAATCAAATCAAACAGATCACGTATCAAATTATGCAATACCCAAGACCTGCTAGTCAGCCAACCCGTACCTGGAAATTTAACCATCTTAGCATAAATGTTTTTTTTTTCCTAAGCCATGTTTCAGATGCCATACTGTAAGAAGTCAAGCTACCTTAAAATATACACTGTGATACTGCATTACCTTCTCTACCTTAAATGTCACTCAAAATATTAAACTAGGTAAAAACAGGCAGTGGAAAACATATCTAAATGTAACGGGACTTTACCATTTCTTCATCTTTATAACAAGTCAGAAAACAGCACATGGCTGAATAAGGCAGAAAACAGCAAATTACTGAATTACCTTGTCAACAGGACTTGGTAATGGAGCATGGATAACACTAAAAAAAAAAAATTTAAAAAGTGAACACAAAGTGCAGAATAGCAGTTCAAGTATCTAGAAGACCCCTAGTAGTGTGCATTTAATCAAGATGCTTTGTATTTTTAAGTTTATTCTTCAGATAAAAATGAAGACTTAACATACAAACGTGCAAAACTAGTTAATACTATGCTGAGTGATGCTTTCAAAGTTATAGAACTATTTTCAAATTATAAATCCAAGGTCTATTCTAAAAACTCTCTTTACCAACTTTCATTTCAGTAGTTACATAATATTTGAGTTTTTTTAAAAACTGATTTATTAAGATTTAAACCACTTTACATGCACAAAACAATAGATATGAAAAGACAGTGGATATACTACTCTCGTTTACAAATTCAACAAACTGAGTAAAATAATATTTGGTAACACAGAATTTTGTACACTTTCACTAGAGCAAATGTTATACTTGCACATTTTCATCAGAAATAAAAATTTAACACCATACCTTTCTACTATTTCTTATTAGGACACGCAATTAAATGGAAAATTACCCATAACAATTTATTTCGACTTAACTTCCCAGAAGCAAAGACACCCTAATGCTTCATGCAAATATTTCTGGATACTAGTGACAAAAGAATATTTAAATAAACAATCAAAAATATACAACTGCTGAGGATAGAAGATGATTAAAAAAATGTCATTTGCAACTGGCACTCAGTTACTGCAAACAAAACGTTTGCATTTTTTGTTTCTACTGCTCTTTGAAATTTTCTCCAGAATGTGCACATATACACAGAAAACCCTCTCAATATTCATCTGAGTTTCCAAACATTATTCCATCCAACATATTTTATGATTTTTTTTTCCTCATGCCAAAAAGCTTTCTTTCATTGCGACACCAAATAACTGCACCACGAGACCCATTACTGTATTACTTATCTGAAGAATATAAACAGTGTTACGTGTACACACATAAAGACACCATCAACCTCACTTTAGTAGGGTCTATGTGCATTTAAAGGAGCAAAAATAATAATCCCAAATAAAAAAGGGAAGGAGAATGCTCGTTTGCTTTCTTTTGTCCTATATTCTTCTGTTTATAATACCTATTCTAGTACACTAAACCACAGAGAGCCAGAAAAGCCCAACTTGATCAGAACTTTTTAATTGTTTTATGGAACTTTTATATTCTTTCGTAGTTGTCTTAATTTCTAAAAGCAACAAGCAAATGAGATTTCTTTTTTAGAATGCCTGCAAAAGAACCATGCTCTTAGTCATTTTCTTTGCATGATCACAGAAAAAGAAACTGTTCCTATGCTGATTTGAAACAATATCCATCAAATCCTCATTATACAGTAGTTTAATTTTGCTACACACGAATAGATACTTATTCTTACTCTGATCGCAATCGAGCTTCCATTCCATCTGGAAGAAACAGTTTGATTGTGGAGACTATACATCCATGGGTAACTGAAAAGAAACAAATACTAAGTCATCATGATTCGTTACTATTCAATTATAAGTTGAATGGTTAATGTTATAGTAACCAAGCGAACTGCCTTAAGAAACTCTGAGGCAGGCAAACAAGAAGAGGCATGAATGCCTTCAAGCACCAGTGCCTGGGTCTGCATTCTCCGACCTCCTTTGGAGGCAGGAAACTATCAGTAGTGTCATGGTTTAACCCCAGATGGCAGCTAAGCACCACACAGTTGCTTGCCCACTCCCCCCCCGGGTGGGATGGGGGAGAGAATCGGAAGGGTAGAAGTGAGAAAACTCGTGGGTTGAGATAAAGACAGTGTAATAGGTAAAGGAAAAGCTGCACGCGCAAGCAAAGCAAAACAAGGAATTCATTCACCACTTCCCATGGGCAGGCAGGTGTTCAGCCATCCCCAGGAAAGCAGGGCTCCATCACGCCTAACGGTGACTTGGGAAGACAAACGCCATCACTCCAAACATCCCCCCCTTCCTCCTTCTTCCCCCAGCTTTTACTGCTGAGCATGACGTCCTATGGTGTGGGATATCCCTTGGGTCAGTTGGGGTCAGCTGTCCCGGCTGTGCCCCCTCCCAGCTTCTTGTGCACCCCCAGCCTGCTCGCTGGTGGGGTGGGGTGAGGAGCAGAAATGGCCTTGACTCTGTGTCAGCACTGCTCAGCAGTAACTGAAACATCCCTGTGTTATCAACACTGTTTCCAGCACAAATCCAAAACAGAACCCCATAATAGCTGCTATGAAGAAAATGAACTCTATCCCAGCCAAAATCAGTACAATTAGAAACTTGAAGAGGTTATGCTGTGCACTTAGCTCTAGCTGTGCAGCAGTTAAAGTTCCAATTCTTCCACATGCAGCAATGCCTGCAAGATGTCTTTACTGCAGCAAGTTAACTGTATGTTTTGATCTTAAAATGAGGAAAAAAGAATGCATCTTAGCTGTGCTAGGTAACGGGAATGCAGAAGTATAAACAAAATAACGAGCTACCTTTTTGACAAGATTCCTATGAGCATACCCAGGGACTTAAAAGGTAACATATCCAATTTGTGTCACCAGACACTCACTTCAACATCTGGAACTTGCCAAGTGATGGTTATTTACAAACACAAGGATCAAAAAGGGAACGCAGAGGAAGAGTATAGGAACCACCGAGAAGTACATCCTCTTGAACGGTATGAGCGGCATCATCTAAGACAATACACCTCTATTTTGGTATGCTTGTAGTACACATCTAATGCACAGCCCTAGACAAGTGGCCTCATTTCAGAAGGACAAAGCTTGCTTCTCCAAGACTAAATTCAAGATTCTTTGAACTCAAGAAAGATCCTAAGAAATAAGAGGAGCAAATGCAACAATATTTGATTCTTACATCAAGTTCAACCTCTCTTCACAATGTTTCCCAAAAATGTTACTGATACCATTTTCAATGACATTGCAAACAGTCAAATTATGTCTGGTGTTTGTTTGTTTGTTTTAGTTTTTTTCTTGTATGGTTCTGTGATTTGGGAAGTAAAAATTCTTTCCAGATACATGGAAAGACAGACAGACGATGTTCCCGAAAATAATACCTCAAGCTAGATGACCATATACTTATTTGTATCTATCATCTGCCACTATACCTAAAGCACCCACCAACATCCAAAGACAAATAGCTGCTCTACTTTCATGGTTATTAATATCAGCAAAACAGTTAATCTGGCTTGGGGGGGGGGGGGGGGGGGGGGGGTTTTAGGACAACGGCAGGACTCCACTCCAGGGAAACGAGACAGGTCTTTGAGGAAGCTACCTCAATAGAATCTAAAAATACAGGAGAAATGATCCAACTAAACAGAGTTGTTCTTAACCTTTATTCAGTGCTAAAAGCTAATGCTTTGGACAAGTATCCTCTTTGCTACAGAACCTTGTTTTTTCACGCTGACCTGGTAAAGTAGTAAATTTACATGCCAGCGAAGAACAGCCAGGACCTCATTCTCAAAACAGATTAATCTATGGGTATTAGGGTCTTTTTTGGCTTTAGACTTTGGTCCCCAGAATTCACAAATCTGTTCTTGCAAAAACATTAAAAAAATACATTAGCAATATTAGCTGTAGCATGTAATACTCAGACAGCTTTCATAATGAAGAATCTTTCCTTTAAGGCATAAAGAGGAAATTAGTGATTTCAAGAAGAAAGTATTACGGTTTCTGAAATTAAAGACCAACAGACAGATTTACCTTTGGGTCATGTATCAGGTGGATCTGGTGTGACATTATGTAATTCTGAAGTTTTTCCATCAGCACTCAGACTGAAAAAAAAAAAATCTCCTAAAAGCTGCAGGAGCTTTATTTGTGTAAAAAATTCAGAAATAAAGGGGATTTAGCAGAGGGTCTCAAATAGACAGTGACCGTGAAAAGATACCAATCATTTTGATAGGTTTATAAACTAAAAATAATTTAAAAAAAAAAGAAAAAAAACCCTGCACTCTGTCCTTTAGCTATCAGTTCATTATAACTAAAAGAATAATGAGAAAGCCTAAGGGAAAAGTAAAGCAACA
>NW_008795909.1:12172134-12173109 GCF_000699145.1 Aptenodytes forsteri
GGGGGGGGGGGAGGACAATGGGTGTTTTAGGACAACGGCAGTACTCCAGGGAAACGAGACAGGTCTTTGAGGAAGCTACCTCAATAGAATCTAAAAATACAGGAGAAATGATCCAACTAAACAGAGTTGTTCTTAACCTTTATTCAGTGCTAAAAGCTAATGCTTTGGACAAGTATCCTCTTTGCTACAGAACCTTGTTTTTTCACGCTGACCTGGTAAAGTAGTAAATTTACATGCCAGCGAAGAACAGCCAGGACCTCATTCTCAAAACAGATTAATCTATGGGTATTAGGGTCTTTTTTGGCTTTAGACTTTGGTCCCCAGAATTCACAAATCTGTTCTTGCAAAAACATTAAAAAAATACATTAGCAATATTAGCTGTAGCATGTAATACTCAGACAGCTTTCATAATGAAGAATCTTTCCTTTAAGGCATAAAGAGGAAATTAGTGATTTCAAGAAGAAAGTATTACGGTTTCTGAAATTAAAGACCAACAGACAGATTTACCTTTGGGTCATGTATCAGGTGGATCTGGTGTGACATTATGTAATTCTGAAGTTTTTCCATCAGCACTCAGACTGAAAAAAAAAAAATCTCCTAACAGCTGCAGCAGCTTTATTTGTGTAAAAAATTCAGAAATAAAGGGGATTTAGCAGAGGGTCTCAAATAGACAGTGACCGTGAAAAGATACCAATCATTTTGATAGGTTTATAAACTAAAAATAATTTAAAAAAAAAAGAAAAAAAACCCTGCACTCTGTCCTTTAGCTATCAGTTCATTATAACTAAAAGAATAATGAGAAAGCCTAAGGGAAAAGTAAAGCAACAGATAAAACATTATTATAGTGATGACTGGACAGGATAGGCGTGAATTTAAACAATTACCACTATATTATTCCTTTTCTATATTATTCCTTTTGGGGAATAATTAAAAAAAAAAAAAAAAGCAGAAAAGAACCCTCTGGTTGCCAAAGGG
>NW_008795909.1:12173252-12174844 GCF_000699145.1 Aptenodytes forsteri
AGAGGGCGCCCCAGGGCGGCAGCCGCCCGCGGGGCACGGCCGCGCTACCGGCGAGGGGCCCGGGGCCCCGGCCTTCTGCCTCCCGACTACCTCATCCACAGCCAACCACAAATAAGTAAAACCACCCTATTCCTGCTCAATTTGCTCTGCGAAACTTTAGTCACAAACTTGCTGCATCATTCTGAAACACCTAACTGTCACACGCTTCACCGCACAACTCCAAAAAACCACCGAGAGTTGCCCTGAACCCTGATGAGGGGTTTACACTGCAAAGGAGCATAAAAATGGGAATAAGGAAGTAAGTTTTGCTTGTCTCAAAATTTTTGCTTCACAGAGAGACAATTTGCAAATGATGCCCTCATTTTTATGTTCACTTGTTAATGTGGTAACACTAGCCATGGCAATAATCAAAACAGCGCTAAGAAACAGCCTCTCTTATTCCCCTTTGAGAGTTCTACGTATTTGAGAAGCAGCACGCACTGGGCTTCCTCATCTGCACAGGCTTTTTCAAGCACCGCGTGAAAGAAAAGATGTATTAAAAGGAAGAGTACAAACTTGACCAGAAAAAAGTGCATAAACTGTATTTGAACTAAATCACCTGGTATTATTTGACCCTACTTGAAAGTCTGCTGCCCCTTTCCATGTGGGGAAGTCACCACTAGTTAACTCTAGGAATGCTCTGGCACTGCCTAGGAAATTTAGGAAGTGCTAAAAGAACACAAACCACACTGACACAAAGAAAGGCACGGCAAGATGTAAGTACTGTATTAGGGAGAGGGAAACGAGCAGGCCTGTGCACTCGTTAGTAATATAACAAGTGGACAAATATGGAAGCAGGAGGGTTGGTAACATTTCTCTCAGGCCTGTTAATGACTTCAGCTCAGCAGCAGAAAGCAGAGGAATCCGTGCTCATGTAAAATATTCTGAAAAATCACATACTGAACGTGCCACTATTTTAATGAACCGAATCAAGATCGTATTTGCAAGGAAATTACTTACTAAAACACAGCCTGAACAATAAAATAAAAAGAAATGTATTCTGGCAATATTTACACAAATCAGAATTTACACAGGCAAGTAAACTCTGCCTATCCTGTCATTACCTTATAATTACGCACAGCAAAATGCTGGTGTCTTGAGCAAGTAAGGCATTATGTAAATACCAGAATGCAAAATGGTTTTAATGGGAATCACTAATTTAAAAACTACTCTCATGTCTGTTTCATTACTAGATTAACAGTAACATCTAAGATTACCGAAATGAACTGGTGAAAAAATTGTGCTTATACGCATTCCAATTGCATTCATGGGTAAACACTAACTGTGATGCAGCTGTTTCATGCCCCAGCATGATGATACAATCTTCATTCATTGCTTGGGAGAGCACGAAGAGGGAGGAAAGCAAACTTAGAATCATAGAATCATAGAATCATTGAGGTTGGAAAAGACCTCTAAGATCATCGAGTCCAACCGTCAACCCAACACCACCATGCCCACTAAACCATGTCCCTAAGTGCCTCATCTACTCGTCTTTTAAATACCTCCAGGGATGGGGACTCCACCACTTCCCTGGGCAGCCTGGTCCAATGTTT
>NW_008795909.1:12175641-12176494 GCF_000699145.1 Aptenodytes forsteri
CGAGCCCTGGGGAACACCACTCGTGACCGGCCGCCAACTGGATGTAACTCCATTCACCACAACTCTCTGGGCCCGGCCAACTTGTACGCTCTTCCTCATTAGCTAGCTCAACACATTCATCAGTAACATGAGTACAGTTCCTATGTTAAGAGCTAGAAAAGAGAAGGAAGGTTGCACAACCTGATCACTCATTACACAAATGCCAGGCTGCTGGGATCATGTTCCTAAAACTAACGTAAAACAATTGGGAAGAACTACTACTAGCAAGAATTTGTTTACGATGAACTTTCCACAAACTTTCACATGAACTAATTGCAGATAATTGCTGATAAAAACAAGTGAACTCCAATTTTTCTTCCAACTAAATCTTAAAATAAAAATTGTCTAAATACACATGAAGAAATTCAGCTTCTTTTAGCAAGGACAACATCTTGTCAAATGAATAGTTCCAGGCTCATTAGATGTAATGTATTCCTTTGATTTATTCCATGTATACTGCTAGTATTCATAAATATTTGCAATCACTTCACATGAAAGGAACATCAGGGGCCCAACTTAAATGCCTCTATGCAAACGCACGTAGCATGGGGAATAAACAAGAGGAGTTGGAGATGTGTGCATGCCTGCAGGGCTACGACCTTATTGGCTTCTCAAAGACGTGGTGGATGGCTCCTATCTCCTATGACTTGGGATGGAGGGATTCAGGCTCTTTAGGAAGGACAGGCTGGGGAGACGAGAGACGAGTGTCGCCCTCTATGTCAATGACCAGCTGGGGTGCATGGAGCATGGAGTGGGGATGGATGAGGAGCTGACCAAGAGCTTGTGGGTCAGGATTAAAGGGAAGGCAGGGACA
>NW_008795909.1:12178894-12195797 GCF_000699145.1 Aptenodytes forsteri
CATTCAAGGTCAGGTTGGACGGGGCTCTGAGCAACCTGATCTAGTTGAAGATGTCCCTGCCCATAGCATGGGGGGTTGGACTAGATGACCTTTAGAGGTCCCTTCCAACCCAAACTATTCTGCGATTCTATGAAATAACATTTTAAGTGACTCCCAGAGAATTCCAACTAGACATCTGGGAGTTAAATCTTCGCAACATCATTTTTGAGAAAAGTAAAACAATGTAATGTGACCTTCACTACCTTGAATCACTCAAAAATACTATAGCTTCAGAAGCTCTCCATGACAAAATACTTAACCACCTCCATTGCTTAACAACGTTTTCTTTAAAGATGTATTCATTAACCTTCGTCCGATACTTCAGACTGAGAACTATAACTTACCTGGCTAAAGATGGATAGAATTTGTGAGTAACGGAGCAGCCTTCATATTTTTGTTTACTTAATGCTTTTTAAAAATTCTATTTTTGTACTATGGGTTTATTTGTTGGGTTTTAGGGGGTTTGGTTTGGTGGGGGGGTTGGTTTGTTTGGGGTTTTATGTTTGTTTTTTTTAAAAGAACTTTTCCATCAGCATTTAAATTTAACATTATTCTTTCATTTCATTCTTTCCTAATATACCCCTCTTTAAGAATAAGCTCTATGAAGGGCTTGTTCAGAAACTATTTTTGTACTATGGGTTTATTTGTTGGGTTTTAGGGGGTTTGGTTTGGTGGGGGGGTTGGTTTGTTTGGGGTTTTATGTTTGTTTTTTTTAAAAGAACTTTTCCATCAGCATTTAAATTTAACATTATTCTTTCATTTCATTCTTTCCTAATATACCCCTCTTTAAGAATAAGCTCTATGAAGGGCTTGTTCAGAAAAGCAGTAAAGTGGAAGAGCAGCAATGGCAGTTCTGCCGTTTTATTGCCAAATCTGTGTGTTACTGGATTAGGATTCTTCAGAACATGGCCCCAACTTCAATGCTTACAGAGAGGAACAGACCCACCAGGTAACTTTTAAAAGTCTTGACAATATTGATTACAATCTAATAATTCACATACAGACAAGTCTTCAGAAAGAGAAAGAAATGACTCCTGAAACACTGTACATAAATGCAAAAGAAAAGAGACAGAGGCTGCATTTTTATTGATTAACCCAGATATATAGCTATTACCATAATAAAAGATCTCTTGAGCATGTATACTGGCAAGAGGACAGCAAGAAAACCAAACCAAACAAAAATCCCATCACCTCATTTTTCAGCTAGCAACGTTTTTCTATCCTCATTTTAAAATACCTGCAGAAACCAAAACCAGTAGCAGTCACAGAAGGAAAAAGTAGATATCTTGACAAGAATTACATTAGCCTGTTCCAAACTCATGCCGAGTACTTTACCAAGAAATGCAGTTTCATACTTCTGCCACATTATTAGCTGAAACTTACAGTTCATAGACTTGACAGAAAGGTGGTTATAAAAATAAAATTAAAAAAAAACCAAAAAATCCCACACAGCACATGCACACGTGCCCATGCTGCACTTTTAAAATTGCTGTAAGTCAATTTAAGTGAGGCAATAGCTAAACATGTGGTCCCCATTGAGCCTCCTTTCCTGGATCCCCATTTCCACTACACACACTAGCACCCATACAGCCACAGAAGAAGGTGGGCCATGGAAGCAACCCAGTTAAAGTCTAGTTGGCAGGTGAGGTGGGTGGATAGACTCAGTGTTTTCAGCAGATCAGTTTCTTGATTCAGTTTACCGCATGGCCACAGGACTCACTGCCAGCACAAAGGAGGGAAGAGGTAAAAAAAAACACAACCCAAAACTATTTTCTTAAACAGGAATACCATTTACTCTTAAAGATTGGATTATAATAAGATGTTCTAAATAAATACACTTGGGGGGAAAAAAACCCAACAAAACAACCAAGAAATGATCTATACCCTTACCTTTCCGCGTGTTCTCCGTCACATCTACACCAAACTGGATGATGTCACCTGACATAATTTCACATGGTGGGCTTTCCTCAGATCCTCTACTCAGTCTCTGACTATTAATAAAGGTACCATTACTACTTTTAGTGTCTTGAAGATAGAACTGTAAAAACAAACAAAAAGAATAGTAAAGTGTCTGGAAAAAACAAAACAAGTATGATGAAACATAAGCTCCAGTAAAATTTTATTTGCTATAAAATACAGCTTCACCTCCCAGTGTAGAAGAGGACGAGTGTATCAAACTCAACACAGGATGCAACACCTTCACATTATCAAGAAATATTTGTATTTGATTTTTAGTTGTTTAACATATGATTGAATTCTAGCACATAGACTATGCAAATAATTGCTACAAACCGCACTTAACCTACTGCCTGCACGGAAAGGATCAGACATTGTTAGCATCAACACCTTTTGCCACACATATGTAAGAATTTATATTTATGTTGGTCAACACACAAAAATTCTAACTGCTCATACATTTAAGGTACTGGTGTTCCATGACAGAAACAGGCTGCAGGGAAGACTAGCACTGAGGGCACAAAGAAAAGCTTTGGCAGAAGACAGAATTCAGGAATTGTAATTAAGACCATGGTGAAACTAAGGAAAAAAAAATTAGGATACTTCTACCTCTCAGCGATACTAGTTCACAGCATTAAGTTAATCTCAAGATTGCTGCATCATCAAGTACCTTTGTAAATATCCATTTGTAGAGTTAATTAGATTTTAATAGCAACTTATTGAATCTGAAACTGCTTATGACACAAGACTTCTAGTCAAAACTGCTGCATCTGAGAAGAGGTTACACGTGAGTCACCTGGCAGAAGATCAGAGTCACTGGCTGAGACCCGATGAGGAGACAGCTTGAAAGAGGGGACTGGAATGTTACTAACCAGGCAGGTGTAACTACTGAAATGAGTCACTTCCAGTAGTTCAAGATGACAATAGTTATCACAGGAACCTGATGGGATGGTAGAAATCCCTGCCTTCTTGCACTCATAAGGAATCTCATCAAGTCTTAAAGCAAGCATAAGGCTGGGGGAGAGATGTTGCCTTCAGAGAAATGAATGTATTCCCATGTTTTTCCTATAAAAGCAACTGACGATTTTTTTCAGGATTCCATGCAAACTTTTCCATGCTTTTATTTGCCTTTATTACCACACTCCTCAAAAAAAGTGATATATAGCTCAAAATAATAAGCATCGAGGGAAAAGGCGAGTTTAAAATTGAGTGAGAGACCAGCACTAGGACTCTTCAGATCTCATATTGGAAAATGACACCAAGCATGTGTATCTTACATGCTCATCCTGAGTAGCACAAAGCAGTGCCCCTAACCTGAAAGCTTAAGTGCCACTGGGTCCAGAAGATGGGACTCAATACAGTAATCAAGGGGAATGCCAGCACAGGAAAGCTCAGCTAGGTGTACGTAATGACAGAATGAAAAGCAGCACATGAAAGTTTTTTTTCCAAGATAGGCCTTTGATCTTAAATTGAAGAAAAAGAAAATAATCATCAAACAGTCATATGTACATAAAGATGAAGGGTAAACACAAATTATGGACAGATCAAGAAATTATGGCTGCATTCACTGCATTAACAATCAGACCCACCCTACTCTAAATAATACTCCATATATTATGAAATACTATATAATAATGTAATAGCATATAATATAGCTTTTATAACAGTTAAGTTTAAAAGCCAATCAAATTAATTAGCTTGTTAATTGACTAATCTGAAAGTACCAAACCCTCTCATGGTTCAGTGCAGAGATAATTATTTTTGTACTTCCTGTTTGTTTTCAGTTATTCTGCTCCATTTGAAAATCCTTCTGTTATGACAAAGTGAGTCACAAGCAAGGAGAAACAAACATGCTTGTGCTTATTGGTTTTTCCCCACCCTTTTCTTTCCTATGCATAATATCTGCCTTTTATCCCTCCAACTTTTTGATTAATCACTGCCCCTTGTAAACACACTTCTGCAGAATCTGCAGATGGGGCACAGACGAGATAGCACAGGGAAATACAAGAGTGACCACAGGAAAGGAAGTGCAACAGAGCATCAGCAACACAAAACTTACAAAATACCAGTAGACTCTCAAAATTCAAACTGCAAAAAAAGATCTGTAAACAAGTGGCCATAGAAAATACACATTAAATTTAATGTTATTAAATTGATGTCCATTTAACCGTATGCTGTTGAATTTCATTATGTAAATTTTAGAAAAGTGATGCTCTTAAAGTCTTCACAAACAATTAAAATAGTCTCCTCTTCCTGCATCTAGTAAAGAAATAAGTAAAACCAACAGCATGTTAATAAGCTGATGTCTAAGTAGAAACGTACTGACTTCGACTTCGCAAAAGGGATTCAGTCATCATGTCTTTAATGTAGCAATTGGTCAGCAACCCACAGCACTGGTCCGTTTCATGTAGCAAATTCAAATGTTATTTCCATACTAGTTTTCACTAGTTCAAATTATCTTAAAGGTCTATCCGTTCGTCACTTTTGTATCATTACTAAAAGTTATCTCTAGAAAACAAAATTAAGCGCAAGCCCTGAAACAAACACCTGTAGAGAATAACTAGTATTTATGGTAGTATACTGGTATTTAATATACTATTAGTTATGCAGTATCCTTGGTGGGTTCTCCAATTTCCAAAACAATGCCTTTTACACAGCAGCTACGTAATACAGTGCCTTCTGTGAAACCAGCACCATTTGTTCTTCCTGCTTTCCAGCACAAACCAACAAACTTCAGCAGCAGTGCCAGGTTTAAGAGTAACTATACATCTTTCCCTTTCCCGATGCTCATTGCTGAGCTGCACCACCACCTCTTTAGTTGTACTGGCTCAAGCATTTGTTTAGTCACTGCAAACCAGTTTTGAGAGCTGATGCAAGTTATATGAGGAGGTGCTTAAGCCGGTACCGCCAGAAAAAAGGGCAGCATATACTGACCTAATTACACTTGCTTTTATAATTCACACTTCCCTTCAGATCAAACTAAAGTCCCAGCCCTTTTAAAGTCCCTTTTAAAGTCCCCAGCCTCATATTAACAACTAGTCCAATTTAGAGCGGAGAGGGATGGCTCACGAACATTCAAAACACCTCAGCTTTTGAGGACTGAAAGAATTATCACAACCTTAATTCAGATCACAACTATATATAGTTTGAGTGGTAGCTTTCCCTCTTTCTTAAAATACAAGGTAACATACAACTATTTAAGAAACTTACTCTCCAGTATCGTAACACGTTCTCAGATAGAAAAAGAAATCCCAGCCCGCATTTCCTCCTTAGTAATTTATGTTCTTGTGATAGTTTGCATCCTCTCTCATTTATAACCCATTAACTCAGTTAACTGCAGACATCCTACCATGCTGCTTCCACAAGATTTCTGGAGACTTTAGAATAAAGTCAAACTTGCAGTTCATCAGTACACTTAATCTTCTCCTGTACAGTCCATCTTCTCTAGAAACTACATTAAGGAAGTTTCAAAAAAAAACTACATATTTTTGTTTCCATGTTTTACAAGGAATTATGTATTAATTTTACAAACTTAGTATTTATCATATTTCCAGTTAATATTCAGTTTTGCAAATTGAACAAAAGAACCTCCTCTGCTTTGACCTGTGGTGTATAAAAATCACATTCCATTTAAGTTCCATTGCTTTCTAGGTCAATGACTCAGAAGAGTACCACAACTTGCTAAATCAGTCTACATTTTACTTTCATGCAGTT
The DNA here is from genome assembly GCF_000699145.1 of Aptenodytes forsteri. Lineage (NCBI taxonomy): Eukaryota > Metazoa > Chordata > Aves > Sphenisciformes > Spheniscidae > Aptenodytes > Aptenodytes forsteri. The sequence goes on from NW_008795909.1 coordinate 12,184,604, forward strand.
AGATAGCACTACAATTTTTACCCCTGTAACAAATTCCTAGTATTTCCTGATTAACGAAATAGAAAAATTCTTCCACAGATATCCCAGATTATAATACATTAAACTTATGCACATACAATATATGAATCCTAGCTGATATTAGGAAGTTACAAAATTGCTATGCTCCAGAAGGACCAATTTTAACTTCACACCTATGATAAGTAAGTAGACTGTTTTCTTGAAAGAAATAAAAACAAGTAACAACAACAAAAAACATTCTGCTTAATGATTACTACTCTAACATCTACCAAGAGGTAGGCTGAAGATAACTCCTTACTTAGCCTGACAAGTAAGAAAGCCACGAAGTGTTTTGTTTCCCAAGCCATATGCAGTTCTGGTATAGGATGAGGCACTTCTGAAGGATCTCAGAGAAGACAAAGGATGGGCTCAGAGATGCCCAGAAAATCTTGAAAAGCAAGCACACTTTTTCAGTGATTTAATCACCTGGATTTAATTACAGTACAACACAAGGGTAGAACAAGCAACTGACGAGCTTTTGGTTTAATATCTTATTACAAGACTTGCTTTTAGCACCGCTTTTTTCATCTTTATCTTGATGATATACAGCATGTCTCAATATGTGGCACTATTTCACCGAGGCTCAAACTAGAAATTTAACATGAAGTTCTAGAATTAGCCTAAAATATAGCCAAAAGCATCATTGAAAATGAACTTTTAATTAACTTCCTAGTTTAACGTTTTAGCTTTCTCAGAACAAAATTAAAATCTCAAAATAACAGCAGTGCATAATAATCAATCACACACTCAAAGGCCAAAGGTATCAGAGACCTTTCTGTTGCACAACTGTTCATTACAAGATAAAGATGGAGAGTAAGTGCTCCACATACAGAACAACAGAAAAAAAAATGTTTAAAGAGTAAGTGCTCTATTAATGACTTCTTAACTGTTTAAATAGTGTTTTTTCAAATACTCTTATGGCCTAACTACCCTAAGTACAATACAATGAACAAAAGAACCTCAGGTCTCTTCTAGGGTAGAACTGTACCAGTACTGCAGTAAGGCAGTAAATCAAGAATGGTGATCAAGACAGACTCACAAAAATTTGCTATCACTATGCATAGCCGTCCTTTTTCATTTTAAGAACACATTACTGCTACTCCATCTAACCCAGCTTGAAACTGCAGTTCAGGACAATTACAATGAGAATTACAGTGAGGAGAATTACTGGAGAACTGAGACAGTTTGTCAGCAGAGATGCGAGATTCACTCCATGAAGAAGAACAAATTTTACATCTAAAAATGCAGACATAGACCACAGCATATATTTAAACATGTTTCAGCCTCATTCCATAGCTGAATTAATAATTAAGCAAATAATAAGCACCAAAATGTAGGTCATTGCCTCTTTTACAGAAAGTCAATCACTAATTTTATTCATTCAATGTATTTTCACTGCCTAAACAACTAACATAGAAACAGAATCCCAATTTCAGGACCTCCTCGTTTACCATTCTTTTCCTCATCTCTTATTTTCTGTGTGAAAGAAGTATACACAACTCCCACGTGCATCAGAGCCCTGTTATACAGGCTTTGAGGCATTAGTTTAAACCAGAAGAATTTAAATTAGTTCATCAAAAACTGAACTATAGCCACTAAGGAGATGGCAACTTCATTTTTGCCATGTTTACTACCACAAAGGGGCAGCAGGGCTGTCAGCTAGAGCAATTAAGCCATAAAATGCCGCAGTTAAGATGGCATTCTTCCCCTACTCATGCTACAAACTAAATGATCAACCATTAAACAACTAATGCCGGCATTACAAATGCACCCCCTGAGTACTAAAGCTAATACTCAAATGCAGCAAGTAAATAGGGATCTAAAAATTGGAATATTTGCCCTAAAGTAATAGTTCAGACCAAAATTGGACTGAGTAGTACAACTATGTTTGTCTACTTGTTTCACACTGAGTATTCTACTAGGAGACGAAGTACATGGGCTTTGCACAATCTGAATTGTGCACAAAGATTTTAAAATAATATATAATGGGGTCAAACCAAGATGGCCAACATTTATCATGCTGCAGCCAGACAGCTTTTTCTCCCATACAATTAAAAGATTACTTTATCTTCCTTGAAGTGTTAACACTGAGTATTTTCTCATTTTGGGAGCAGCACTTCTGCTAGCAGAGTACATTGTGCAAACCACACTGAATTCCAGGTCGCTCCTTTGGCTGTAAGATAGAGACGTTCAAATGCTAAATTATCTCCAGATTCAATTGATTGAGTTCCTCATTCTGGTCTGCTTAGACACATCCTAAATTCCTTTCCTCTCACTTGCCTAACTCCACCCACCTATCAAGGAAGTAGAAGTATTTGTCTCCATAAGCAAGCATAATTCACAGGGTGGGGTACATCAAGTAAAATTGCTTTTCTATTTAGTCTTATATTTCTTAAGCACATGGACCTAATAGCTCTTTGCTTGCTAAACACCAGCTCCTTCAACTTAGAAACAAAACTAGTGCACTAACTTTTGAGTTCTTAGTAAATCTCCTTTTTAAAATTACTCTAGCTACCTGAGGCGGGCACAGGCTGTGAAACTAAAAGTGACCAGCTCTGAAAGGTTTTTCCAATCAGATTGAACAAACTGAAGGAGTGGCAGACAGCTATTCAGGGACCGTAAGTGTTGAGGGTCCCCAGAGAGAACCACAACTTGCTAGTAGTTTTCAGTAACTTCTTTGGAAAATAAACTTAACCACTCTTTCTATGCAGTAAATAAGAAAAAAGGAAAAAGTGAACCTTCATTGACATAGCACTGGACAAAAAAAATATTCACCCTAAACTTCCAACTGAAAGTGTAAGCCTAATCTAAATCCAGCTACTCTGATGAAAAAGATGAAAATCCTCAGCTACACCCAGGAATTCAGTGCTATGCTTCCAAACCTGCCAGTAGCTCCAAGGGGCAGGAAGGAGAGGACAGCAGTGAATGTGCACTTCTGCTGACCAAGTTGTTCAGTGTTTGTTTACACCTTGGAGTTTTGTTGACTGTACTGCCAGGACAACCCTGCCAGTTGCTCATACCTGTTGTCAAGCAAAATAAACTGTGGCAATAAAAGCAGTTTTGTACCAGCATAACTGAATCTGGGTATAAACAGTTCAGCCTTTTCTGGATGTATTTGAAGTGCTGTAAAGTATTAATCCCTCTGCTGCTTGCTGTGTCCTGATAGTTCAAGTGCTTTGACGTTCACTACAGGCCCTGTCATTCAGCTTAACTTTTGGCTGAGATAACTCAGCAGACTTTGGCTGAAAAGGACACGGGGCTATGATGGGGAAGGGAAGACAGGGTGGATTTGTGGGGAGGCGGCGGAACCACCTTAGGTAGAGGAGCAATGCCAAACACCAAGAGGCACTAACAGCTTAAACTGTGCACAAAACATATGTTTGCACACAACCTTGAGTTGCTCTAGTAAGTTCCTTGGTAGCAAAATGTCATCTTCCTCAACAAAACAGAGCAAACATTTCCAGGTGTGTTGTACCTGCAAACATTTCAGCACAGACCTTTCTTTTGACATACTACATTGCAATACTTATCCTAACCTGTTTGTTCTACAGATACACCTATCAGAATTCTAAATAATGGCATATTGAAAACATTTACAAAATAGAAAAACATAAATGACAGCATGTTTGCAGGGTTAATACCATCTCGAACCTGTTGTGCCCATTAGGCAAAAGCATTTACTTTCTAAACCACTATTCAAACCCCACATTTGCTAGTAGTTCTAACTGAACTTACTGGTCTGAAGGTGAAAAGCTCAGGACTCAAGGTTACTATTAGTCAATAGCTCTATACTATTCTTCAATATTTGCAGTTATCCACATAATCTACTTTACATCAGGAAAATTCAGAGACAGGATATCAGACATTTACTTTAAAAGGATTTTTAAATTTGTATGAGGAAGTGGTCATTATTAACAGAAAGGCTACTAAAAAGACTAAGCAATACTTTTTAATTATTCAGTTTTTGAACAAGCTATGCAGAGCTTAAAAGCATTCTATTTAAATGGTTTGGGCTATTTATTATCAAATAAAATTCTCAAGCTGTACTGTTGCATTTCTCAAAGTAATTCATATTAGAGAGACTGGCAGAAGATGGCTAAAAGTTTAAGTTTAGGAACTCAAACTATATCACAATCCAAGTTCTCTAGTTCGTAACAGAAGCAAAAACCCATGGTCACAATTTAAAGCTTGTGGAGATATATAAAAGAATGAGCATGAAGATCTCTACTGCTTATCTCCAAAAATTTGCTGTAGTCATGCATTGTTGCCCTCAACTTCAAACCATAGTCCCACACACCTTTCACAATCACTATACCATTCAAGACAGGTCTTCAATTCACATGTGGTAATGGACAAAAGAAATGAGGCAGCTGAAGCCACCATCCTAGTTATCTACTCCTTACCCATCACAGAAAGCAAAGTTGGCTTAATGGCAGGGACAGCTGAAAAATTCAGCATGGTTTCAGAATTCCTACCATTTTCAGTTTGCTTAATTTGGTTGGTATATAACAATGACCTGGGCTAAAAATGAGCATACTTCAGAAGCTGCTTCCTAAGCCATATACTCACACCTCCCGCAGCAGCAGCATCATTCAAGAAGAGAACAGCAGAGAGCAGGCTGATTTACAGTGTCAACCATCTGATTTCTGTCAACTGCTATACATCAGAATCTTAAGACCTTAAAGTACATTTCACAACCAGAATTTGGATTTCTCTGTCTGAAGTTGGAGTAAATTAAGAAAACCATGATGACCTACATCATCTTTGCTTTCATAAAATACAGGTACACAAACTGCATTACAACTCCTAGAACCCCCAACATCCCAATGATCAGTACAGAACTGTACAAACATCACTAACCCGCTTTCAGATTTCATTTATTTACTTTAGCTCTAAAAGGAACTATCAGCACTCCAAACACCTAGAACAACAAAACTTCTGGAAAAAATATAGTAGTATTATGGTGATGGTAATTTATATGGAAAAAATTCTGTCATATGAGATGATCATCATAGGATACCAACATTAAAGTAACAGCTTATACTGAAAACAATGCTTTTATTCTATGTGCATTCATCCAAAACTTTGCACAAAAGGTGCCCAAGTCCTGCTTTTTTTTTTAACAAAAAAAACCCAGAACCAACATGAATAGAAACATGATCCAAAAGGATGGTTCCCCTTGGTAACCTATTTGCCCTCACCCTCCTCTGGCAGGACTGGTGGCATTCAAGTAACCTCACAAACTCTATTTTCTAGAAACAACAATTTGTAACCTAACTTGACAGTTAACTCCTCCCAATAATCACATTCTGTAATGGCAAAATACAGTAAAACACCTAGTCACAGAAGAACAAGTCCTGACCACTCTCTATTACACAGTAACACCTCATTCCTCAAAATTCTGTAATAAGTACATTCATGTAGAAGATTCACGCTGAAGGATATGACCTGAAGCAATCCTAGGCATGGCACACAATATTAATTTCTTTTCCTGAATAAAGTTTTCTGAATACAGTTTTCTGTGGTAAACAGAAGGTGTGGAATTAAAGTAGTTCAAAAAGGTAAAAGTTACTCATGAGTAAAAGTTACTATCCATAGGTTATTCAAATAATCCAGAAAGGCATTCACTGTCAAAAGGAGCAGGATGACAAGATACTCCCCCAAAACCCCCAAGATAAAATGTTTTACCACAAAATGTGACACCATGCAAAAATAGATCTCTCTCCACATCAATGTCACTAGTTTTGATACAAAAGTCTATTTTTACAAAGAAGAGATCCAGAGGAAGAGTAATTAACAAGTAATTTGGTTTATATATAGCTGACTGACTTGCTACAGTAAGACATCTGTCACCATAGTTACTAATTACTACTCTTTAGAATACCTTTTACTTAACTTTTGTCCTCACAGTTCACAAGAATTCCTGAAAATCAGCCTTCTGCTACAAATGCTGGATGGTTTCAGGACAATTAGAAAAAAAAATATATTTATTCTCTTCACAGCTGAATCAAAGTCTGTCTCTTCACATATGCCATGCTTTAAAACTTCCTTTTGTAAGTAAACCACAAAATAGATTAAGGACATTAACAGCCTCAGAAAAGGAGATGCAACTCCATTCTGAATATAGACAAAGCAGAAAAGTTTCCTACAAAAAAAATTCCCCAACTCAGTACTACTTATAACAAATTTTCTTGAGGAAAACAAAAAATGATCTGAATTTTCATCCTACATGAAAATTCTCAAGTCGAGTTTTCATTCTATGTGAAATTCTCATCCTGAAGATGCTGAGAGATTAAGGTATATTACTGCTTTAAGTGCTAAGCTAAAATATATTAACAATAAAATGCAATCAAGGGAAAGATTCCTGAGAAATAATTACTCACACATGGTCCCAAGATGCTCAAATTGACTCATTAGAATACAAAGGCAATATAATGAAGACACTTACTTTGTATTACTGCTGTCACAGATGACAATATCTTACACAACATACAAAGACTTTGAAAAAAATTTTCTGCCCCATATTAAAAACCTGGCAAGTGTCATGGACTCATAAAAACAGTAAAAAAAAAAGATAAAAAACAGGTTTCTAGAAGGATATTGTACTTGTTGCAAAGCTGTTCTGCTCTATTTCATTAAGGAAGCTCAGTCTCTTGTTAACGCAAGCCATTTATACAGCTACGTATCACGTATCACTGTGATACTAGTGATTACTTTGTATAATTTACATCAACTTCTATCACCACAGCAAACATTTACCCTGGGGAAAACATACGGGCAAGGTGACTTTCTGAGGTTTCTCTTAAAGTTACTGTGTTCTCTATATTAATCAATTACGGAAATATACTGCAACTTAATATGGCTTTAAAATAAAGAAAAGAAACAAAACACCTTAATAGGCCATTACCCAGAAATCCAGGCTTCTTCAGGATAATCACTTAAGATAATAACTTCTAAGTTTAAAATATTGCTGAAAGACTCATCAATCCTGATGCCCTTTCATGAATACTTTCCTCCAAAACTAGACTGAACACTAAATACTATTGTTTACTGTAATATATTTAATGAGAGTTTGGCAATGTGACATACTCAAATTTTGCAATAACAAAAGTAAAAATCATCTTGAAGCGTACAAAATCCCAAAGACTGTATTTGTAGGATGCAAGTGTCCAGATTAAAAAAATAAAGAATTATGAGCTCTGCAAAGAGCAGGTTCCCATATATAACTAATTTCTCTTCAAATGTATGTTCCTAAAAGGTTGGCAATTTATCATTGCAATTTACTCTTACCTTCAAGCGGCAAAAGCACCTGTACTAAAATTCTGCACTAGGGAAAAATGCTGAGACTATCCAGAGAACTAAAATTTTTATTCTTAAATTCACAATCAAGAAGAAGAGGTTAAACTTGACAGTTACATTCTTTGACCAACTTTATAAAGTGCAAGATAAAAAGAAAATGTGGTCTTGACTCCAACTACAGCAATGAAAAGTACAACATAAAAAGGGAGGTTTATCATGTTTGGACATAGCTTTGCCCTAATTTAAGACCAGAGGTAAGGCATAAATCTCTCCTGGTCTTTAGATTTTAAGAGACTAACCTTATTAAAACCTTGCATAAATAAAAAATAAAACCAAAGATCTACAACACCTACTAAAATAAACTCTAAACTGCTTTAGTGGGAAAACATTGGAGAATAGGCAGAATTGACAGAAAAGCAGAAGACAAATGAAAAACAAATGTTTAAAAAAAAGGAAATCTTGAAATACTATCAGGATCTGGCACAGTAAATACTTAGAAAGAAAAATACAACACTAACATTATGCATTGTTTCTGCTTCCTCAAAAACCTTGAATTAACGAGGTAACTAAGTGATTAGCAAAAAATTAACTGAAATTGAAATTTTCCTTAAGAAATTTGCATTACTAAACTTCTATCAGCAAACAATTACCTTTTTCATTTGCAAGCAAATTGGAGAAAAACCACAACACCAGATGAAGAGCCAAAAGAAAAGATCTACTTATATGAAAGCAAAAAGTATGAGGCAGCTCATTAGTTTATCAGGAAACGCCAGCTCTCAACCACAATCCCAGACATTTCAAGGCAGGTGCAGTACTGCAAAAGCTGCTTAACGATCTTGCTACACACTGCTAAGTTTCTCCAATTAGTTAATCATTACATCTAACTGTAATGATTTACTCCTTGCAAAGAAAAATCTCTTCTCACATGTTCACTTTTCAACTGTATAGAGAATAAAGGGAGAAGTTGTTGAAACTATTTCAACCTTTCCTCATTTCTACTCCTTCTACATAAGGTACTGTGTTTACCTACTATTATTAATTCCATATTGCTGCTGGTTTATGACAGAGAAAACTCCCAGTGATCACACAATTCAGATAAAGGAAAAAACCCACAGATTTCACAAACACCTCCAAATGCAACAGTGGTTTGGTATCGTCACAATACCACTACATAGAAACGGTAAAAATACCCTGAAAAATTTATGAAGAAGTTGTCTCCCTTTTAGCAAGGGACATAATCCATGTGAAAGGACTTTTCTAATGTGACAACAGTATTTTTTTTTTTTTAAACAAACATCTGCAGCAGGCCTAGTTAGTTCATCTCTCCTTTGCATAAAGCAAAGATGTCTTGCTTTGGGACATCATCTGCTCCTGAACTATTTATTAACAGATGATAGGTGTCACAAGGAAAATAATGTTCAGCACATTTCTGAACTACAGTTAAAATGACTATATTGAGGATAAGCTTAATGTTATGGTGATATAAATTCAATGCAGCCAATAAAGATGCAGAAGTGCAAGTCCTAACTCAAAAGAACTGCCTAAGTACAAATGACACTGTACTAATTTTAATCATGTCAAACTAGGTATTTTTGTAGCAGGTCCAAACCACAAATACTACCAAAATATAGCGTAGTGAGAGCGCACTGCACACTTCCTCATACTGAAAACAAGGGGTCACCAGAGCACTATGCTCCTCCATGTTTTCCTGAAGACTTCTCTGCATCAAGTAAGGACCAAAACTTTTTTTAAAAAAAAAAAAACTAAATTTAATTTATTTTCATTCTGTGTTTTGAACTTCAGCATTCCATACAGAGAGCAAATGCAATTAACTGGAAACCAAACACCATCAGAGAAGGGTGCGGCTCCATCCAAAGACGGAAAATTCATTTTCCAGCACAGAGGAGAAATTTGACAATTGGGAGTTTAATATTTGTACTCAAGGCAGTGCCAAGCCATACCTCCAACAAAGTGAGAGCGAAAATAGTCTGGGAGGAGGCTGTATTTATTTGCAATGCATTCTTGGGTCAGGACTTTCAAAGCAAGCAGTAATTGAATGCTGGTATTCATGAACAAAGGCAGATTATTCTGGTGTTCCTTTGAGATCAACAATTTTACAATTTAAAAAAATTAATTTTTTTTTAAGCTTAAGCAAAGAAATACCTATAGCATGCATCCACATACTGAGATGGATCTGCCAGCAATGTGAGAGATTGTATGAGCTGATTTTTGACAGGCAATCTTATAGAATATTAGTCAGCCATTTCTTTAGCTGTGTCCTACTGCCTTCAGAACAAGGGGCAGGTGCTGCAGCCTTCTCACCGGTTCAGAACATTAGAACAACCCCAGCAGACAGAGGAACAGGCAGAGCGCAGATAAGATGTTCAAGAATATGGTAATTACAATTTCAAACACAGTGACTCATGATTCGTACCAGTCTTAGTCGAGGGCAAAAATCACATACATGGTACCTTGGGTTTACAGATCCAAAGGTTTGCTAACACAGCAAAACTTGCCAAGGTAATTATTCCAGTACAGTTTTCCACACAGACAAAAGTATTTCAATGTCTTTTTTCTAGCTATTTTCCATCATATCCACAAAGTCATCAGGGACATTGCACTGATAACACTGTGCCCATGAATTTTATTCTTCAGACAAGCTAAAAAACCAAACCTGAATGCCTTTTAAAATATCTTTGTCAATAAAAAAGTACTTAGAACACATGGTAAGTGCCCATGACCAATCTGCCAGTGAGCACAAGGAGCAGGGGCAAGGGAATTGCAAAGTACTGCTGGCAATCTCACACCCTTTCAGCTGTAAAGCCCAAGAGTAGTCATCCGCACCTCTCAGAAATACATTACCAAGTCTTGCAATTTTTTGTACTAAATGTGCCATATTTCCCTCTAAAACATTGAAAACATTTTTCAAAGTACAAAAAGAACCTCTTTCTAGCACCAGTGGTTCTAGATCGTCAGTCTAAGAAGAAATATCCTCCATCATAAATCTTAAAGGAAAATTGATGTTTTAGTTCTTTAAACAGCTGTCAAGTAATTATCGAAATGGCAGATCCTTCCAGGTGTGAAAACCAGAGACACTTCCAACCACCTATATGCAGATTTCAGGTCACACTGTCCAATTGCCAAAACACAATATAACAGTTTTCTTACCAAGATGTTATGCATTTTTAATGGCTAGAAACACACAGTGAAATTTTCCACAGTTCACCTCCTAAAAGCAGTGATATTAAGTTGCTGATACTATGTACCTTGAATCACTTAGGTCATTCTTTATATTTCAATATCATCATCAGAAGAGTTATTTCCATTTCCCCCCCCATTTTTTTTTTTTTTTTTAAACAAAGCAGCTAGGATGAGCTTGATAGTTTTTTATTCCAAATTGATTTAATTAAAAAAAAGGATGGGGGATGACAGGGAAAGAAGACATAAGTACAGATAGTTTTAATCCTGAAAAGCATACACAAAATTATAGAAAGATGACTAGTCCCTCTGACTACCAAGCTTTTCCATGCAGCTACCAATTCAGGGAACTTGTCCCGCACAACGCAGAAAGCTGGTATATTGTTCACCCATGAATGAAGGGTTATCAAGTGATTTTTCTCATTAACTCAGTTGTGATGCTTTGAACTAGACAAAACAAGGGCAGTTGTAGAGAAAATATGAAGCAAAAACATCATTCTGCCTACCAAAAAAATCACAAGAACAAATTAACATAGGTGGGCTGAAGGAATTGAATACTTTTTAAACATCCACTCACCTGAAAGTTGAATCCAAAGCCTCATCAAAAGGTTACAAGTGTCACTATATACAACTGCCCTGA
>NW_008795909.1:12196422-12198108 GCF_000699145.1 Aptenodytes forsteri
CATTTTTTTTTTTTTTTTAAACAAAGCAGCTAGGATGAGCTTGATAGTTTTTTATTCCAAATTGATTTAATTAAAAAAAAGGATGGGGGATGACAGGGAAAGAAGACATAAGTATAGATAGTTTTAATCCTGAAAAGCATACACAAAATTATAGAAAGATGACTAGTCCCTCTGACTACCAAGCTTTTCCATGCAGCTACCAATTCAGGGAACTTGTCCCGCACAACGCAGAAAGCTGGTATATTGTTCACCCATGAATGAAGGGTTATCAAGTGATTTTTCTCATTAACTCAGTTGTGATGCTTTGAACTAGACAAAACAAGGGCAGTTGTAGAGAAAATATGAAGCAAAAACATCATTCTGCCTACCAAAAAAATCACAAGAACAAATTAACATAGGTGGGCTGAAGGAATTGAATACTTTTTAAACATCCACTCACCTGAAAGTTGAATCCAAAGCCTCATCAAAAGGTTACAAGTGTCACTATATACAACTGCCATGAGGTAGCCAAAGGCACATCCCCAAACACGGCAACCAGCACACCAATAAGGCACTAAAGTTAATCTCATAAGATTAGAAAATAAACTAAATTACACAATAAATCCATCAAGATTTTTTTTTTATTTCTGTCATAATAATTATGGGTGGTATTTCCCTGCTATCAAATTATATAATAGCATGTTATGTTTTCTCTGTACAATCCTGGTGTTATTCAGTTGTCATGGAAGTAGCATGCTGGTCCACAGACCAATGAACACATTGCCACTGTAAAAAACACAACCCACGTAATCATTTGCAAGCAAGAATCATTGAATCCCTTCCCTAAGCATGAAAATGCCTTTTCTTTTTACTATTTAAACCTGAGCTGCAACCACTAGAGGGCAACATAATTATACACACTCTCGCCCAGATTTGGTAAAGCAAACCAATTCAATGAAAAAGTACATCTCAGAAACTAAAATTGAAGACTGTTTATATTATGAAGGTGGGGGTTTTTAATACTGAAATTTCCCTTAATTATAGCACATATACTGTGCGTTGTCTAAACTATTAATCCCATCTTTACAGTCTAGAGCCTCAAACACAAGCTACAACATTCACATTAACAATTATCCTACTTCTCAGATTTTAAAATTAGGTTTCTCAACTTGAATGTTCCTGCTACTGAAATTATGCAAGTTACTGAAATTCTACCCAGAATAAGCAAGCATGTGTAAAAATCAGAACGCTGTCAAAGCCTTTTCATATTAAATATAGAAATTGAACTTCCTAATCAATGGTAAAAAATATCTAGCTAGAAATTGGCCATATGAGTCATAGAATAGAATCATAGAATGGTTTGGGTTGGAAGGGACCTTAAAGACCATCTAGTTCCAACCCTCCTGCCATGGGCAGGGACACCTTCCACTACACCAGGTTGCTCAAAGCCCCATCCAACCTGGCCTTGAACACTTCCAGGGAGGGGGCATCCACAGCTTCTCCGGGCAACCTGTTCCAGTGCCTCACCACCCTCACAGTGAAGAATTTCTTCCTTATATCTAATCTAAATCTACCCTCTTTCAGTTTAAAGCCATTCCCCCTTGTCCTATCACTACATGCCCTTGTAAGAAGTCCCTCTCCAGCTTTCTTCTTGTAGGCCCCTTCAGGTACTGGAAGGCTGCTATAAGGTCTCCCCGGAGCCTTCTC
>NW_008795909.1:12200566-12220997 GCF_000699145.1 Aptenodytes forsteri
GCATCTATTGCTGGCCCTGGCATCAAACTGGTAGGAGTGGGATGGATTGAGGTTCCCCTCCCCCGGCATCTCTAGTTTAAAGCCCTCTTCACCAGCTTGGCAAGCCTATGACTGAAGATGCTCTTCCCCCCCTCTGACAGATGGACCTCATCAGCCCCTGCTGATGCTGCAAAAGAACTAGAATTAACATGCAATTTTTTTCCATGACTAATCAGCAGTTCAAAAATATTGCTGTTCTGAGAACAGCTAGGCTTTTTCTTTACAAAGGTAGCACTGTCTTGAAATGTATTCTTGACATTTAATGTATTAAGTTCTGCTACAATTCATTATCTAGGGTCTTAGAAGAACAAAAGAGAAAGTTCAGAAACTAAAGCAAACCAGGAGAACGAGTCATTTACTAAAAGAACAAGAACAAAAACAACTGGCAGAAGGATATGCACTAGTAACTGAAAGCAAAAACATTTAAAGAATTCTTTCAAAATCTACAGTCTCAACAGAACACAGAAGAAAGCTCAGCAAGCTTGGTTTCCCCAGTCATTAAAAATGATAATGACATTTTATAAAAGAGTGGCAATGCACTGGTACTGTGCATCAAATCAGTCCCATCTACACTAGCCCATCTACTCTATGAAAAAACAAAATTTGTACTATTTATCACCAAAACAGATGAACCCTCAAATTAAGTTCACATAAAATTCAAACTGCACTCCCAGTACAAACAGCCTTCCCACAAAAAATATGTTTGCTGTAAGTAATAAGCTTTGACATACCAAGAGGTTTGTCATCCAAGCTTAAATTTAATATGGCTGTAGACAAGACTATACTTTGATTAAAGAAAAATCAGCAAGACTTTTACGCTACCTATAATTAGTCTAGTATTAGTATGAAGTTTTAATAAGCTTTAATTAGGATTAGATGCTATCCATAGCTTGTTTCAAAGGAAAATAGGTTGGGCCACTGGGAATTGGCAGCATTAAGAGCAACATGGTTAAATACAAATTCAAGAGAAACGTGTGTGTGTCCCCATTGCTTCTTTCCTCTAAACTTTTTTGGAAAATAGTTTTCTTCTGCAGCCCAGTAGTATACTGAGGTCCTATGCAAATACCAGGCATATCAAACCCTATAGATGATGCAGGCTGACAGAATGTTTCATTGAATTATTACAGCTTTGCATTATTTCAACCCTGTCATTAAAAAAGAGTTTGTGACACTTTTGCTAGAACAATTTTAAAGAAGCGTTTACTACTCAAAACCAGGAAAAATGATTCAAAGTCTGCCCAGCCAGTCTTAAAATAATTAAGATGTTATTGTTGTAATAAAGACAGAATACAAAATTTATATATAGATCAGTAACAGCTCTCCTGATCGCTTATACACAGATCCATATGAATATCCACTGAAGCTACATAATCTAGCAGATACAGGTAACAAGTGAAGGGGTGAGACCCTCTTACATGAAAGCACCTTTTCACACTGCTCCTGTTAGTAGGTAGGAATTAGTCTGTCTACCATGGACTTGAAAAGAAGGAAGCAAGTCCTTCTCCTAATTCATCTTAAAATTACCTCCTTCCTCTGTTGCCACCTGACAGTAGCTCCTAGGGGCTACAGAAGCAGCTGTATTTTAGATATTCTTAAATGAGAGACTCTGCGGCAGTTCCTGGAAACTAATGTACACACAACCTCAGTCTTTACATATTTCTTGGCTTTACTGGATAGCACATTCCTCGACAGCAATCAGTATCTCCCATCTAAGTTTTCAGGGAAGTGTCAGGAGTCAGTTCTCTGCTTTCTTCTCTATGTATTTCAACTGATTTTCATCCTAACAAGTTCCTTCTTTTGCACCAGGTCTATACTGTGGAGCAGTAACATTTCACAGCACACTCAACTGCAGGAAAGACATACTGTGCAGCGTACACAGCTGTTCTACTCTCCCAAACATCTGCTTTAAGAGTTGCACCACAGCACATCTCCAGCTTCCTCCCTGTTTATATGCTTTGGTTTCTTTTGAAAAAGAAAAAAACCTGGACACATGGAGAAACTGAGTGTAGACTGGTTCCCTCCCATCATGCAACTGCAACACGTGCAAAGCATGTAAGTGACTAGAAGCACACCACAGAATATCCTGTACTATAGTTTCAACCTTCAACAGAAGGTACCTTAAAAACAAAGGGGTGCTGCATTTCCGGACATAAACACAAATACACCATTTAATTCTTAATAAGTTCTCATGGGACAAACTATTTTTACTGTATTTCTTTATTCCATGGCTTGCTTGTCTGTCTCTTAAAATCAGGTACAAGTCAGATAAAACAAACACGTTCTGTTAACCAAGGTCCCTCACTTACCTTGTTAAATCGCGCTTTTCACATTTAATTCAAAGCTGGACAACTTGAGCAGCTTATCTACCTACCGACTGCACAAACTGGATGGCCTGACAACTTCCAGACTCAGCAGTTAAATGTCTCTAGACTTCCAATACCATCCACTCAACCAGTGCCAATGAGAACTAATTCAAAACATGACACACTATCATCAACTACCACCCAGCAGCATTCGCCATCCCTGTTTCTCAACAGTTTTATAACCTCAGTGTTTCTTAATACGTGTATAAGGAACGTTGATGTTTTCTTCACTTCCCTTTGAAAGGTTCAGCTTGAAAATTTAAATACCAGAAACAGTAAACTAGTAAACAAAAATGTGTAAACCACATCAACAGTTCAGAGTAACAAAGTAGAGTAGAAAAATGTCAACTCACACAGATATTATTTTGAAAGAAAAATGGTAGGCATTTCAAACCAACTGAACTTAACCCTTTATTCCTAACTATTCTACCAATACCTAAATTATTTTGTGTAAAATAATTTACAAACATAAATGGTTATAATTTTAGAAAGTCCCTCTGGATTTTATCATTCACATATACAATAACCAATGCACAAATTATCAATCCAGTTTTCACTTATTACTTTAAGAGAAGACTATAATCATTTATGCAAAGCAAGTCACTCAACAGTAATATTCTATGATAAGTTACAATAGAAGTATTCTTGCACTGGGCCTTATGACAGAATGCAACACACTTACTTCTTTGCCAGTTAGACTAATAACCTTTATAAAACTTCACTCAGGAACAACTATCACCTTTTATTCTTTCATTCCCCTCTTTCCAAAGGTTTACCAACTGTGCATGATTTACAAACATTTTGCTCTGCAACCCAGAAAGAAGTGTGCCCAAGGTGAGTCAATCAGTTAGCTGGAATCTCAATACCACTTAAACTGCAATAGATTACTGCTTATCTTCTCTCAGGTTTATGTGCTGCCATAATTTCAACTGAAAATTCAATGCGTATTAGAAGAATTCAGTCCCTAAACTATTCCAAGAAAAATCACAGAAACAAAATTTTAAAAACCCCACAAAAAACAAACCAAACAAAAAAACCACAAAGAGAAACCCAGCAACTTGATTCAACCAAATAATCAATTTAATAAAGAGCTTCTAAGCCTGCTCATTTTGGAAAACACAAAATTTCTTTCCAAGCAATACTTAATCCTCCTTACATTATATTAAGAGTCACTCTGCAAATACATAACTACCAGAGCAAATAAAGACTTTTCATTTAAGTGACCATATTTTTACTACTCTCACTTTACCTGAATTTTTATTTTTCATTCACTTCAGATACTGTATTACAGAGAAGTTCAAATTGTTAGCTGATAAAAATCATCATTTACTGTGACAGAGTCTCAGAAAAAAAACAATTACCATTTATTTTTAAAGAAAACTACTACAAGTTTTACATTCTGCAGATATAAAGAGTAACCATTGTGTCAGTTCAAGGATACTAAGTAGAGATGAATGTTTGTATCAACTACAATGCAAACTGAATTAATAGATCTCTTCATGAAACAACACATTCAAAACCATATTAAGTATGAAATAAACTACTTCAGCTGTGACAGAACTATGGAGATGAACGTAAGTAGTTCCATGCTGCTATTTAAAACATAGACCAAAACCACTGAAGCAAACTCTTAACATCCAGTGCTCTCATTAGCAAGTCAAGAGATGAAACTATTTTCCCTAAAATCTTTCATGGAAGATGACCTATCTTCCAACTGTATGAGTAGTTCAATGAAAAAACTGTCTGATCAAGAAATATTTTTTTTGCTATAAATGAAGCTCATTACAACTGCCATTTCTGCATTGCTCATAATGATGGCTCTTTTTAACTGTTAAGAATATTTTGATAGAACTTAAGAAATTAAGCTGAGAAAAATATGCATTTTTAAAAATGAAACATTCAAATAGACGACTTAACATAGAAAATTTTCAAGGAAAAGCTTTGTTACCTTAAATGACAATTTTAACCTTTACGATGATTTTTTTCAACAGCACAGAACTCTGCTCTTCAAGCACCTATGCTTAATGGTACAAGTAAATTTAAAAAGGAGAAGTGGTAATACATGTTTCCTGTTGGTTTTTCTTTTTTTTAAAAAGCGCAACTGGAAATCTAAAGTGTGTAATTGTGACCTCAGTTGTTCTTAAGTTTCAATATTCCCTTTTGCATCACTTCATCCACTTGCAACATCAATCATCTTGTCTCTATGCCATCCTCGTAGAATTTCCAATGCTATCAAACTCCATGGTACCTTCACTGCTCAGTGCTCTTTTCACCTGATGGTTTATCCCTAATACTGAAAAGTGATTTGTGCCTCAGTGCTGATATGAAGCTCACCTCTACAGTTCTGCAACCTGACCCATACAGGTCTGCTTCCTGCCCCCCACAGTACCTAAGCACCTGCAGACCACCTTTCGATATGGCTAGCAGGCTCACATCAGAGAAAGTGACCTCAAGAACTGGTTGCTTGTATTTAGAAGGAATGAGACACAGAACCAGAAAAGTTTCTTCCAGCCTTTCATCTCGCTCCTCTTTCCCCTAGTTTTCTTCTCTCCAGACCCTAAATTCACTTATGTCTGCCTGCCCCATCACCACGTGACACTTACCTTGAACCCACTTGGACAAAAGAGGAGAGGAATCAAAGGTGCAGCTGAGATGGGATGCTACCACAGATTGTCGGGAATCTGTCTTTCTTACTTTGCAGAAAGGGACAGTAGTAAGAGGAAGGTGGCAGCTAGAATAACAATGACTTTCAGGAAGACAGCCTTATAGACTCCAATGGGGAAGTGGGGCTCAAAACCAGACAGGGTAGATAAGATAGCTGTTTATGAATAGCTGGTTGGACTCGATGATCTTAGAAGTCTTTTCCAACCTTAATGATTCTATTCTATGATTCTATGAAGGCTTGGAATTCTTTTCCTCTCAATGAATGCAAAGAAGACAGGACCAACAGTATAGAGCATAGACAAGGGAGCCATAGTCTAAGGTCTAGCTGTTTTAAGAGTGGCCCAAGTGCAAGAGTTAGCGTGCGGAGGATAGGATGGATGAAGGACCAGTTATGCAGAAGGGCTCATCTGACATTTGAGAATCCGTTTGGGAAAATTCTGTGCACCCACAACCTTTTTTACCACAGATTTGTTCTCATTTCTTCAGTTTTGTCATACACCTTGCTAAGAATCAGTATTTTGCAGAAAATTCTATTTTTTACCTTCTCAGTAGAAAAAAAGAAAGGGAAACTTAATTCCGCAACCTGAAGTACCGTATTTTCTAATGGTAATATATACACATTACAAATAAAAGGAAGTTACTACCCCAAAATCAACAAAGAAACACAACATAAAAAAAGGCACTCGCTGCTACGTAGGCTTTAGGTCTCAAGAGGATTAGATAAATGAAACAAGGAACACTCTACTCTGACGTTGTGGTTCATCGTGCTTTTTTGCTTGCCTACTCCATTTCACTCTTCCTGTTAACTTCCTAGATTACTGCCCTAACACTGGCAAGAACATCTTGTTCTAAATAAGCGTTATCACCCACATTTTCAGAAATGTGTAAGTTCAGTGACCTTGGATTTTCTAAAAGGTATTTTCACTGGACAATGCAGAACAAGTTGACAAGATCTTGTTTCATGCTATTTGCTTTAGTTGTTTTGTCAAGGCAACTAGAAAGCACAGAGGAACATAGAAATGGATATTGAAAAAGTACCTTTTGAGTTGGAATGAAATCCTGTAAAAGGGTAGAACTGGAAACTAACAAGCATGATTCCTCTGAATCGCAGCACTGAGTTTTGCAGAAAGTAACAAAAACTCCATATTCTACCACAGTTTTCGTAATGCAATTTCTCATTAGCATTGTGGGAAGATGCAAGACATAAAAGCTTCCTGCTATGGAACATTTTTAACAGTTTTACCCAAGCGTAATATCAACATGTCTGAAAAAAATTGTTACTACTTTATTTTATAAAGAACAGTCATCCATGTCTATTTTCCAGAACTTGAAGCTATAATACTTGAGAAAAACAAACAACTCAAGTATTTAAATTAGAATGTTTTCAAAACTTCTAAGTTTGGCTTAACACACTATTAGCATGTTAAACAAATATGTTAATTATTATAATTCAAATATTTAAATGATAATACCATTACTACGCCTCAAGTGTAGACAGGTATCTCAGTGCTTTATACTTTAAACAAGCTGCACTTTAACTGACTTTACCACTTCCGATTATATAAAATAAATATACAAGACATCCCTCCCATCATAATTCTTCTTCATGCAAGGTCATACAGTTCTTTCTAAAGGCTTGTTTATCAAAGCAGATAAACTTTCTCCTCCCTCTTTTTAAGATGCCAGCAAACAAAGCTCATACTTCAAAGGCTACATTAAAAAAAGTAAGCTCTAGTACAGCTAATACTCTTTCAATTGCTCAAAAATACAATGCAGCAGGAAAATAAGGAGCTAATCTCCACCAACCTAAGGCCTCATAGCATATGCATAAATAAAAAAAAACCTTGCTAGGTAGTTAAAAAGGCCCTCAGACCTACTCATGGACAAAACTAAAGGAATCTGCACTCCTGGCCAGCTGTATGAGCAAATGCAGTGCATCTAATACCTATCTGATTTTGTGGTAATTTATTACTGGTGTTCTTTTCTTCCATTGAAATGGGATATTTCATCAAGAATTATAAAAAGCACAAACAACGAGAAATTCTACTGCAATCAGAAGTTTTGTTAATAACTGTTCTATTATTTGAATGAGTGCAATGAAGTTCAAGACAATGAAAGGAACAATGATGGGGAAAAAAAAAAACTGGAAGATCAGTAGCAGGTTGGTCCCCTCCATCTAGTAGCAGCAGCAGTAGTATCTCTAGCTTTATGGAAAGGAAACCCCAATAAGGGCCAAAAATCATAAGAGTAAAGACTGAATTGGTCCATTTTTCATATTTGACTCGGTACACTCACTAAAATCCTTTTTAATGTCCTAGCAATTACACAGCCACTGGTAATATTAAAATTGCAAAAAGCTGATCCCTTCCTATGTTCTCAAATATTTGTTTTGCTCATGTGTTCTTTTCACCATGTTATTTGTTAGTTCAGACTTTAACCAGAACTTTCCAAAAGCTGCAAGTTCTCTTCACATTGAAGAGACTATTCCTAGAGAGTGGTTTGCCTCTTTTTTTTTTCTTCTTACTCATGTTTCCACTCTCTCATCCATTAAATATAAACAGTTTTAAAATAAAAATGCAAGTTGGCTGTGCCTGTAAATGCAATAATTAAGTTTTATGATAAAAACATTTTTTGTCTGTATATAATCACAGATTCTCATTCTAAAACAGACCCTGCCATAAAAGCTCATGACTCTAATACAATTCCCCACTACAACAGCATTTACTGTTTTGTTAATAAATGCTAATAGTACAGCCCCCAAATGGGTTGTGCTGTCATATTACTAATTCTAAGCAACAGCTTGGGACTCAGATACATAATAGCTACCTATATATGCACCCATAGCTTTCAGCTACAAACTAAACCAAAGTACTTAGTGCTTGCCATGGACATGAACATTCACACATAGGCAGCTACTGTTGCACAGTCACTTGTTAAGCCACTGAATCTTTATCAGCTGTAAGAATGCTTAGTTCCTGCACAATCCAGGAACAGAAGTTTCAAATGAAAAAATTCAACAGGTTTTTTTGTCAAAAAAAAATTCAGATGCAAATGCCTCAATTCTGGAAGGTCAGTTGTTCCATTTCTTTCTTCTTTTTTTTAATACGCCATCAAGCACATGTTCACGATACACTTTCTAAGGTTTTATTCCAGCTTAAGAAAAGGCAAAAGAGGTTCAGATCACCAGATATTTATTCTATAATTGCAAAGTAACTTGTAGTTTTAGCACTAATGGAGAAATGACAGTGGTATCATGTCTCAGCAAAGAGCTTTAACCCTGATGGTATGAAAAAAAAGTATCCTTATTACTAACAACAACCTCATTAAACATCACCAGGCAAGAGCTCCCTTTTGGATGCAGATAATGAACCTCAATTTTAGATCACTAAAATATTATACAAATTACAAACTTTGAGCACAGCCAACAATTAAACAACACTTTCATGCAGCCCAACTAGGACTTGGTCCACAACTACAAGGGTCCTATGAAAAAGAATACTTGGGACACCTCAGCATGAGTGCAGCAGTCAAACAGAACAATTACCTTTTCCAAATGTCCACAAGTATAAGCAAGCACTTACTATTTCTAAATCCTTCTATTGCCTGAAAACTTTTGCTCTGGAGAGAATAGTTTCCACTAAGCTTTGCTCACCTGTATAAAAACTGTCTAAAGCAATATTTAAAGCAGAACTATATAACATACTTTCTAGACTTAATTTGAGGCATGACACCAGCAAGCAGATCCAGTCACTGAAATAATGTTACAAGATTACAGCTACCCTAACATTAGACTCAAAACTACATCTTCATAAAAGGTTTTTAAAGGATACTACAAAGCAATTATTTTTGTAAATCTTTTGGAAACACAAAACTGCAATTATAAAGGAAGATATGTACAGCAAGTTTAAACAATAAAATACATCAAAGAAAACAAGTTACAGATCTCAAAAGGAAGACTAGTCATCAAGATCCTTTAATATTAGTTTATAAAACTTATGTCACCATCTAAAATTCATCCAGTAACACCTATCCTGGGAAGGCTCAACATAAAGCTATGTGAGAAAGAGAAGAAGAAAATTGAGCACATTTTCATTTGATCAACCAAGCAAAACAAAACAAAAACAAGCCACGCCTATCCACACAACTGCATACAAAATTGTTCAACTGCAGGCACATTTACACCAGGCTGTGAAGCAGGCAAAATCCCAGAACAGGATGACCTAAAGAGCCCACAGGAATGCAATCTGGATGTCCCAGGGTGGCTTCAAGAAAGCAGAACAGCTGTGTTGGTGCAGTGTTTTGCCAAACTAACCCTTCCCAAGCCCATTTCTGGAACATGGGGTCAGAACAAGTCAACCTGCAGCTAAAATGTAGGTCTGCATTAAATTTATCAGGAGGCAGTATCTGCAATAGGATGTATGTACAACCTGTACTGATTTCAGTAGATGAGGGAGCATGTGTACAGATTCCAAAACAAAAAATGAGTTTTGAGAGAAAGTTGTCCATGTGTGTCAATGCAATGCATTTGTTCAAGTACAAAAACCACCAAAACCATTTTCCCTTCTGTTCACGTGAAAGTTACAAGTTATCCAAACACAGCATACATACTTTTAATTTTCTAATTAAGAGTCAGATTCATAAATTTAACTAAAAATCAGGATGACACCATGGGTAAAGCGCATTCAAATAGACTTAGAATATCCACATGCCTTTCTATGTTATAGGTAACATTATTAATATAATAGCAGTCTGTCAGTTCTTCCTTCAATTACAAAGGAAGGCCTCTGTTCATAGACCAAATCATTGGCTTATCGTCACAGACAGTATTTATATACCTACCAAAAGCCCTGCTTAAACAGCGCAACCAGTAGCTTTACCTAATGTCAACTAGTTACATAGATTGCAAAAACAAATATGCCCTTTCTATGACGATTTGTATTCCTGGCTTTCTCTTACAATTGCTGGAATATGCAGTCTAGGAAAAGTTCTCAAAGAGGAAGATTGAAAAAAATAATTAATTTCCCCTTTGAGTTCTTAAAAAGGAAGTAGTGGTTGAGAGCTGTAAGTGAAAGTGTTGTATTATTTCCACCCTTATGAATTAGGGGTTGAACTAGGAACATTCTTATGTCTTTCATTTAGTGCTTCTTCTCCTCCAAGTAAATTTTAGGAGAATTTCTATTTATCTAACACATTTTGGTGGGAATTCTAAGTTACACTATAAAAGAAGTACTCCGTGTATTTCATAATACTAAATTATATATATTACACACACACTTAAAGTTCAGAACATAACTAAAGACGACAGCAACACAAGCTAGCCTACCTAGCAAATATGCCTGACCCTAGCCTCAGAAGCTTATTTGTTGGTAGGAATTAATTTTGTACCCAAAATTCTATCCCAAGTCCACAAGCAACCTAAACTAATTAGACCTGCTGTGGAGCAGAGGATAGGACTGGATGACCTCCAGAGGTCCATACCAACCTAACTTATCCTCCGACAGTACATCCATGTCATAGAATTTGGCTGTCCTTGTTCATAGTATCGGAACTTCCCTTAAAGTAAATACCACCCTAACTATACATAATGACTTACAGTTCTGGAATCCATAGAAACAAAAAGAAACTGCATCAAACTTTGTCCCTTAATAACATGTGATTATATTGACTCCACATAGCCTTAAAAATCCTCTGGCATTCAGCAAGAGGAATCCGTGTAATGATAGCAAGAAAACAACAAGGAGTTGCAATTACCTACCAAGAGCAAAGACCTGAAAAAATAGTTTAGCTGCAGAATGGATTCTTTCACAACCAGATATAAAAAACAAAGCTTTTTTTTAAATAACAGAATTAAAAATGTGAAGAATTACAAATAATTCATTATGCCTCCCAAAAGCTTTCAGATTCTTCAAGCACCTGGAAACAGTAAGTGTAAGTGCAGAAAATAGCAATGCCAGAATAAAATCACAAGTAATAATACCACCAGAACTGATATGCAATGCTATTGCCCTTAAGTCCATTCAACTATTATAGCTAACAACAAAAAAAAGAAAGGAGTGATAATTAATTGTGCCAGGAATTACTGGGAAGGTCACCAGAAATTTAAAAGGCAAACAGATCGGCAGGCTAAAAGCCCAGCTTCGCAAAACCAAGAGATCTAGCATCTACCCTATACAGTTAAGTACTACACTTCAAGAAAAGCAATTAAAAAATAGAAAGCAAAGCAGAGTCATCAAAATCTGCTAGGGGGGATTGTTAAACAAGCAAAAAAACTCTTACAGAACATTAATAATATTGCATCAAAGACATCAAAGTTTTAGAAAAATCTATGTTTAAACTTAATCTTGCTCAACACCCAGAAAAGGACCAACTCTGAAAAAGTGCCAGTTAAGAGCAAAAACTGCCTATCAGATAAGACTAATAGCATATGCAAATAGCAGCAGCCAGTACCAAATGTCTTCAAAAGAACCTGCTGTACAAATATCTATTTGGCCCATAACAGAGCTTTTCTTTGATGTGGAACACATGCATTTCCATTCCTTCCTTTAAAAAGGTTATTACTCAATACACAGTTCCAAGCATCCACAACTGTTGCATCTTAAGCTTTTGCATTCATTTTATTTTTATGGAAGAACTTCTACAACTGTAATTATGAGAATATACAGCATTAATAGCTTGTTCTTAGTTTTATTTTCAGTAGTCTCAATACGAGAACAAAAGGTCACTTGTCTGTTCTAATATAGCTTCTATATCTATCTCAGATGTTGCATGTTTCTTATATTGAAGTCTTTCTGTCAATAAATATTTTCAACACATTTGAATTATCATATGAAAACCAAAACTGAACAAGATGTTCCAACTGGGGACAAACTTACTTTAACAGTAGCACAATACTGTCAATATTTTTGTATTTAGTTACAAGTTCTCACTATTTTGCACTATTAGAACATTTGTGATTGAGCCTATCTCATCAGCAATTATTCAGTCTTTTCAATGCTTGGTTACTGTTATTTTATAACCTAAAAAAGTCTAAGAGTAACACATTTTTTCTTCCAGTATGCACCATAGTTCAACTATCAATACTGAAATGTTCCTTAGCTTTGCAAGGATACTATAAATTCCTCATGCCCTTAACTACCCTTGACTAATCCCAGTACTTTTTATATTTACTTTTTACATGTTTACAAAAGTAAAAAAAAGTCAAACTGCTGCTAGTGTTTTCTGTGTTTTTCCACTCAACTACAGTGTTACTACAGGATTTTGGACCTTCTATTATAAGCCTGCTGGAAGTTCATCATTTATTTATACTTTCTCAAGACTGAAATAAACTCTAAGACATTGCTCAATCACATACACGTGTGTCCGGTAGAACATAATACAAAAATTGTATCCGATTAAGTGTCTGGCTCCAGCACAATTATTTTCCCTTTCAAAAAAGAAACTGTGCTGGGTCTCTGGCAGACAGATATGTCTTCTTGCAGGGGCTTAAGATGGTACAGCCCAATTCATCTCTCTGCCTCAGTTTGCCACTCCTAAAGCAGACTGAAAAAACGCTTGTCTATACTCAACAAAAACATGACAATACTGCAAGCCTTCTTCCACCAATTCTGCTACAAGCAGAAATGTTTATGG
The DNA here is from genome assembly GCF_000699145.1 of Aptenodytes forsteri. NCBI lineage: Eukaryota > Metazoa > Chordata > Aves > Sphenisciformes > Spheniscidae > Aptenodytes > Aptenodytes forsteri. Next base: position 12,213,262 of record NW_008795909.1, read on the forward strand.
AAAGAAAGACAAGTTGGGAATGTTAATTCATTGTCACAGCAATATTTAACTAAACTTGGAGCTCTTAGATAATCCAAACTCTCAGCAAGTGAGCAACATTAACAGGAAGCAATTATTGATGTGACTCAAAAGAAAATCCAGAGACAACAAACAATCGTATAATTTAGTAGCAATAGCCTGTAAAATTGCTAGCATCCCTAAAGGGATGGAGACAGCATTTTTCTTTCCCTTTCACTTGCCAGGTTCCACAAACCATAATCGTTTTCACTTTATATTATTAAAAGAAATGACAAAAACCAAAATGCAACAAATCAGCTGAGTATTTGTCTACACATTTTGCAGAGTTTTAGCTAGATCACATTCAAATCAACACAACCAAAGTAGCACACTGACACAGTTAGACGCTACTAACCCACATGGCCCTTTACAGCATACATAAATTCAGTTTCTTTAATTAGATAACAAAGCACCAAAACTGTTCAAATTCAGTAAGAAAAATGAGAGGGCAAAGCCAAATAAAAAAATATTTCTCCAGTGTAACGTAAATCCACCTGCAAATGATCAATGGATTGCTGCAACTAGCTTGTGAAAGAAAGTCAAAGAAAAAGTCAAAAAGAATTTTGTATAATGAAAACGTATTAGGGAAGCAAGGTTTTACATTTATAAGCACGGGACCAGGAACAAACCCAAACCATCCCACTGGAGACCTAAGGAAAACACATTTACTGGCCTTCATTACTGCTAAGTAACCTGATTCATCTGAGGTTTGTAAAAATTCATTGCAAATACAAAAGGGATTTTTGTTTGTTTTTAAAACCTAATCAATGTGTTGGTGTTCCTGGCTCAGGATAGATGCATCATGACTGCAGTGGATCAGCTCCAAGAATTACAGTATTAGCTCTGCAGCAGTGGCTCTAGATGGTATCTCTGCAGAGAAATCCTTGTCAGCAGTAACTTACCTCTACTATAAATGGCCGTCAGCACTCCCACACTGGGTTCTAAAAGAAGTATGGTGGGGAAGTTTGCCGCAACCAAGAACTCCCTATCCCATACTATTCTTATGATCATATCAGCATAAAATTGGATAGTTCATTCAGGGTGAAAAGCACTTACATAAAAATATTAACAGGTGTACGTAAGGCCTGGCTGACATCACCCTCTTACCAAAAGCATCTAAGCACTGAAATTTCACCTTAATGTGTTATAGCAGATCCCAGGTCAGTCTCCCAGGGCACTTGGAATAAACATTCAATGTTTGGAAGATAAAGTGTCTCCTCTACAGACACTGCAAACTGTAAGCATACATCAAAGTACTAAGAAATAAAACATTTGTTCAGTTCTCAAAGACAACAATCATAACAGAAAGCTGAAAAGATGTAATAGAGGAAAAAATAAATAACAGACATGGTATCTACTGAAAGAAATGCCACTGATACATGAGAAATTAAACATCCCTTACATAGTTCAGCACCAAATAGCCCAGAGTATCATACAGGAATCTCTATAGGAAGCAGCAGAAAAAAATCTCCCATTAAAATCCTGCAACCCCAAACACCATTTTTCATATCGCACTAAATTTTGTAAGATAGATTTACTAAAATACTTCTGAACAAACAGGATGTCCAGAGAAGATGTCCTGTACTTCCTGAATCTTGCCAAATTCTTGATCTCCATGAAACATTCTATGTAATGTTAAGTGAACAACTTATTTTCTTTTTACAAGTTCTTTCTCTTCTTTCTTTCATGGTCAATATACTTTTATCCCTAGTACAATATAGCAAGAAAAGAGAGCATCTAATCTTTCAACTCCTGTTTATCAATGTATTTCTTGCACTGGTGGTCCAAAATTAGATGCAGTATCCTAGACATGGCCTAACAAGCTGCAAGGGGTTCTTCCTTTCCAAGTGCAGGACTTCACATTTGTCCTTGTTCAGACTCCTGAGGTTCCTGTCTGCCTGTTCATTCAGCAAGGTCAGGTCCCTCTGGACGGCAGCCCTGCCCTTGAGCGTATCAACTTGTTCCCCACCACACCAACACTCCCAGATTTGGTCTCATCTTCAAACTTGAGTGTACTTCACCTTGTCCTTCAGGTCATTGATAAAGATGTTAAGCGGGACAGGTCATAATATAGACTCCTGCAGTATTCTGCTTGTTACCAGCATCCAGGTAGAACAGCACCTATTAACCACTACCACTAAGCTTGATCCTCAAACCAGTTTTATTTTACTTGTCTAGTTGTTCGTACATCCAGACTGCAGTGCCCTAACTTAGAAGGCCATCATGGGAAACAGCCAAAAGCCCTGCTAAAGACAAGGTAAATAGCGTGCACTGCTCTCCCTTGCCCATAAGTCTAGTCATTTTATCATACAAGGCAATCAGACTCATCAGACATGATTCATCCCTGCTAAATCCATACTGACCGTTACCAAATCATCTTCTTCATGTGCCCAGAAAAATGTTCCAAAACTTGTTCCATGATTTTCCCAGGGACTCAAACAAAGCTAGCGAGCCTGTAATTCCGTGGCTGTACCTTTGGGATTGTTTTTTTCAGGTGTTGGTTTTTGGGTGGGGGTTTTTTTGGAGGGTGGGAGGGGCAGGGTTTGTTTTCTGTAACATTTTTATATCACATATTTTAAGCTTACAAGCCATAAAGCAAACCTTAATACATTTCATCTGCTATCATGTGGATGGACTATTTGGCTTTCAATTTACTAGTTAGCATTTCTGTAACCAAGATACTATGAATGTGCTCAATTCACTTAATACCCACTTTGAATTAAATGAAAACAGTAGTATTAGCTACCACCCTAACACAGACACTTGTGCCTACACATTTTTTTTCAGCTGTTAAAAATGACCAGTTATTTGGACTCTTTTTGGTCTAAGAAAATACTTTATTTCTCACGGTTTCTCAGCCCCTTTGGTAAACTGTGGCAATGAATTCTCTGTAAAAGGTACTTACAATAGTCACTCACAACAATCTAAGGCACTGCATAATTCCAATTTCTGAAAGCCTGGATATCTGTCGGAAACTTCAGGTTTCTGCTAAAAGCTTCCACCACATCTGTCAGAAGCATTTCAGCCTGGGAGAAGTCACATAAAATTCTCAAGGGTTTTCAACTTGCTTATTTTTAAAAACAAAAACAAAAAACAAATACACCTCCCCCCCCAATAACTTTAAGACTATTTCAATTAAGCAGTTTTTACAGAGTTTCTGCCCATATGCAGTGATAGAAGCTGAACAAACATATTTAGATTTTCTGAACTATAGCCCACTTTTTCTTTTGCTTTGATTCACACTTTTTGGAACACTCCATGTTCAGCACAACATCCACTTCCTACATATCTGGTGACTCACTTTTTCAGGCATCTCTTAAAAAGATTCATTAACTTGTAATTACTCAAAAAAAAAAAATCAATTCTAAGCATAAGCTTCTAATGTTACTGCTGTATGAAAAATCCACAAGGAGATATTACGCTGTTTCTACAAACACAAGCAAAAAGAGGCATTGCACTGGTTGTCTACAAAAGTATTAAGCACAGAATAAGTTTGAGTACAGATATTGCCCCCACCATCTCCTTCCACCTTTATCTTACACATTTTTAGGCTTACACATTATGTTAAAAGTATTTTAAAAAGCAAATCCAACTTTAAATATCTGCTTTTAATTGCTATTTACTGGTGATCTTGAAGACTCATCCTACTTTTATCCTTAACAATGCTGGTGTTACATAGACATTAGCTCCTTTGGGCACGTAACTTTTCCCATGCATAATTAAAGTGCCTTTATACAAAGAAAACATTCACATCTTTTAACTGTAAGTAACGTGTCATCTTCAACTTGGTCTATCTATGTGACATACTTCAGTTTAAGCCTACCTCTGCCTCAAAAAAAAAAAATTATATACTAGTTTCCTTGCCACTGCTTACTGATGCTCCCTCTCTCCGGTTTCTACCCTTCTTTACAGATTATGCTGATACAATTGTTTACGCACTATGTAGTAAACAGGATCACTCACATGATTCACTAAAACAAACCAAACAAAACTCCAAACACTCAAGAAAAAAAAAAATTATTAGAATATAACTGAAAGGCAGCTCAAGAGGCAGCACAGAGACTGGACTGAGTGACTGGGAATGCCAGAAACTGGTATTGCCAAAGCCCACAACTTATGAAACTGCAGCCCCAGATCATTCATGAACTATTTTGAATTATTTGAAGGTTTCTCTGTTACTAAATTAACATTTCAAGGTCTTATCTTTCATAAAACCCAGAATTGATAAAAGTCCTATATATGAGCTTCTAAGAAATGTTTACAAATACTGTGGCAAAAAGAATTTATGCAGGTTTAAATATAGGTCATTGATAGGATAATGACACATTCCTAAAAGAGATGTACTTATTAATAGTTCTGTGAACAATGATAATAAACATTCCTGCATGCAAATGTTCTGGCATAGTTTTATGTTTTTGTTTGTACTTTGAAAACACCAGAGAGTTCTTTAAAGTAGTTTTTGTGATTCAAGATTAAGCCTGTATTTACTAACATCTACCACCTGCTTTTTCACAACAGTAATTTATATCTATTATCTCTAACAAAGCATTTTTCCCTCTCCTCCAACTATCTCACAATTTACTATTCAGATACTCAACCAGATGAAAAACAGACCATATTGCCAAGAAACAAACACAGAATCCAAAATTCTCCATACTGCTGTATCAATGCTTTAAACCTTTTACAGTACCACAACATCTAACATGCAAAATTTACAGTAATGTATTCCTATGCATAATCTTAAACCCCTTCTGTAGTTGATCACTATGGCTACTGATCCAGATACCCACCTGGGCAATTTTCATCAAGACCCCCATCAAATCCTCGCATGAGAGTATCTCAAGAACTGTCACATACCATCCACTTAATTACAACTACCAAGTTGCTATATCAACTAGATAAAATGAATAAGCATATAATTTTTTGACCTGTATTAGAAAAGGAAAGCTAACTGAAATTTAAAAACAAACAAAAAACCCAAAACACCTGACAATCTTTTAAGCTCATCTATTAGTTAGCAGACTTTCTCAACACTCAATGCTTTGTCAAATTAATAAATTTTAACATGGCTAGACTATTTATAACCATAAAAGAGCACATGGGGGTCTTAAAATCTTTACAAATCATGAGAAATGTTGATAAAAAGCTATATGCATAATACTTCTTAATTTAAAACCAGTACAATAAATTGGAACATTTTACTTTGTTGAGTCAAACAAGAAAGGTTAAAAACTAAGCTTAAACTGAGAATATTTCATGCACTTAAGTTTTCTAGAGCGTCCAAGAATGCACATCACATCCACAACAGAGCCAAAACAACATGCTTAACGAAACACTAATACAGATAGCAGTTTGCACAATTACATGCAGGTAACTTGAAAGCCATGCCATAACCCAGCCTTAAGAAATTAAACACTTGTCTTGTCCCATCATGCCCAGGTATTGCATAACATAGGAAAGTTAACAATGGAAGGTTTAAGAACTTTGACTGCGTTGTACTTTTCCTCATGCTGTGTCATACTACTAAAAAATACTGCATTAATTACAGACCATATTATTCTTAAAATCAAGAGCTACACTGACCACATTTCATAGAAGGGCATGCTGTGAAGCTAAAAAACAGAGCTGATTTAGAGCATATGAAGTTCTAGGGCCTAACATCAATATATTTGGAAAAAAAAAAATACAGTGCTGAGCAACTGAAATCTGCACTTTGTTCATTTCTTGCTGGATATTTAAAATCAACTTGACAGTCATTAAGTAAAATAACTTTACTTGTCCCAGTTCAATCCCTAGTGGACAAAACAAGCACTACAGAACCCCTAAATTTCACTTAACAAGATAGATAGCCTTTTGAGAGGAACAGTTAAGACAACACCGTATATATTTTAAAACCATTTTCACTATCAATAATACCTTGTTTGCCATTTGTTACACTCCTGCTGCCAGTAACAAACCTTCTATCAGACCCAAACGACAAAATACTCTATAAAATTTCAAAAGGGCAAGTAAGAAGAGTGCCAAACCCAGTATTTTTTTAATCAATTTTTTGACACTCCTCGTAATGAGATTTATTTACATGCTCAGATAAAATAGGATTTTCTCAGCATTTAAAAAAATACTATTAGACCATTATGTTCATACAAGCCTGTGCTTTCAGATTTGTATTATTCACCTCAAAATCACCTAATTCCAGCAATGAATAATATGCATGCAAATTTTTCAGTACTTATCACCATTTTCAACTGTTTTATGTACTTTTAATAATATTTAAAGTTTCTGCTTAGTAAAAAAATCTCAACTTACCTGAAAAGTAATCATTTTAACTATAACACAAATCTTACTCTTTCCACACGAAACCATACTTATTACAGCAAAACCAAAGTGATCTGCAATCTACAGGGACTTGCTAAAACACATATGCAGTTCATTATTTTTAAGTAAAGAAAACATCTTACCTTGCCTGTCTTGTGATCAAACCAGACAAGAGCATGGTTCCTGGACAGCACCTTACAGTCAAAAGTTGCATTATTCTGAGCTGGCCGGCAGCGAGCCACTGAGCGGCCGATCTTGACAGGCTCGTCCAGGTAGACATGACGCTCCTGAAACGGATGAGAGTTCGGGCGGCAAGTGAAGATGGCCAAGGCTGAAGGCATCGAGGACAAATTGGAGTTGCCACACCGACCAGAGATGAAGAGAGCCTCTTCTGATGCAGACTGTCCTCCACAATTTTTAACCCGAACCTCCACAGCAACTTTATATTAAAGCGGGACAAACATTATCATATGAGAGGCCTAACAACTCATTGTTTCAGTGTGTAAACTAATTCCGGCAATAATCCAGTGAAAAAGCCCCATTATGTCTTTTAATAATATCAGCAGTGGCCCAAAAAAAGTCTAAAATACACAACTTTCAATCCATCCTCCTCCGGAAGAATAGGAACAAGCATCTGATTCCTTCAAAGAGAAGGAAAGGCTCCTTGAAAGAAGGATAGAATGTCTTAAATCCAAGTAGATGAGTCATACAAGTACTTTTGTTTGTAACCTCAACTGCCTTCTTTCCCACCCCCCCCTTCCATAAACAACACTGACCAAAATTCTGACCAATGCAACATGGAAGCAAGGAAAGGTTTAGGGAAGGGGGATGAGGGAGAAGGATTAGCGTCCTCTCTCAAAGCGCACAGATCAGGAGGTGGAAGGTGAATACAAAGCCCTCACTCCACAACAGGGATTTAGTCGCTTCACATGGCAATCCGCATTTCACCATCTTCGTATATTAAACCAAAGCAGAATAGGTGGTCCTCAATTTAGGATGGGGTATGAGAGCTATACTGTTTTCCTCCCCTACACCAGATACAGCTGAACTGTTCTACAGTTTCAGGCAGCCACTCAGATAAGGAACTCGATAAGGCATGGAGAGGGCTGCAAATTCTCCTTCTCTCGCGGACAAACTAACGCGTGGGAAGGGTCCTTCGGGGACGGCCTACGAAGTGCACTGACAGGTTGCTCCCAGGCGGTGCCCGCGGTGGCTCTGGCTGGCAGCAGCGGGCAAGCGTCCCTCCGCGGTGGGTCTGCTGGAGGCCGGTCTGCTGGCGGCGGGCGGGGGCGTGGGGGCCGGCGGAGGAAGGAGGCGAGCAGGGGGCTGCTCCAGGAAGTCTCCGCCAGAAGCCCCCGGCGCGG
>NW_008795909.1:12221725-12229623 GCF_000699145.1 Aptenodytes forsteri
GATGAGCCGTAAGCGAGGGTCAGGGCGGTTGTGCGGGGGGCTGAGCGGCCTCCTGTGAAGCGTGAAAAGGGGTAAAGGGGCTGCTGCGGAAGGGCACGGCTAGGACGCGTTAGCAGGTGGGAGCGGGGGCACCCTCGGGTGCCATTTCCTTCCCCTCCCCTGTTCTCCTCAGCTCTGGCCTGCGCGGGGGGAGGGAAGGAAGGAGCGAGCGGGGCTCGTCTGCCGTTAAGTAGGGGAGCCCTGAGGAGAAACTGGGGTCACACGTTATCAGCAGAGCTCTCATGAGAGAGTGCAGGAGTCTCCCCGGCGTCCTCCTGCTTTCTCCATGCTCTTCTTGTCGTTTTATGATCCCAGGTTGAAAAATTTTGGAAGCCGCAGTGTCATTTGACGTGTCTTGGGGAGGGAGAAATGTTGCCCGCGTTTTGCCGTCTCTAGTTACAGGTTGGCAGCTGGAGCGGGGGGATCCCTTGAAGTGGTAACCACAGCCACAAGGCAGAGTGACAGGGAAGGGTCGGGGCAGGACAGAGGTGGGGTCACTGGTGCAGTGTTTTCCCTCAGTAGGTCTTAAGAGCACCATCCAAGGTCATATTCCTGTTTTTTAGAAGTCAAGGAAAGGTTCCTTTTTCAAGGTCATATGGTAGGCTAGTGCCGAACAGGTCTCTCTGGTCTGAATTCATTTTTAAGTCCGTCATTCCCTATAAAGCAAACAAGCGGAGATTGTTTGATGTAAGATAGATGTTGGAGTCATGCCAGCACTATAATTACCCTGTGACAAGGTGTTAGGATTAGGGATATGGGAGGGTTCTCTGATGCCAGAAAGGCCATGGAGCCGTGGAGAAGTGGGGGTGGGCCAGGCGGTTTAGCCAGCAATATACGAGGGAAATAAGCAACAATTGAGGTAAGGCAGTGGAGTGTATGACAGAAGGCATGATTGCTGTGCTGTTACTTATAGTACAGTAAAATCTCAGGGTTGTCTTATTTTTTTTCCCTTTCTTTTTGACTGCATTGTGATTTGGGGGGTGGGGTGGGGTGTGTGACTCGTTACAGCCTAGTTTTCTTCTGTTTTCTTCCAATGATCCAATAAGAAAAAGATAGCAAAACCAGGCTGTAACATCTGTGTTTGGAGCAAAGAAATGAAATCCAAGATGAGAGACAAGTCTGATTTTTGAAGACAAAAAAAGAAAGACTAATAGGTGGAAGCTTTAGGGCTGTATGTCCATAGTTTTCAGTTCTCCTGGCAGGAGACAAAAAAATACCTGGCACACCATTTCATGGCTTTAATCAGTTTGTTTATGATATACTATTGTGATAAGTATATTCCTAATTTACTAATTTTTTAAGTAAATAGAAATTCAGTATGGCTATTGCTTATAGCACACAAGGTGCCATAAGTAATCAAAAGGGGGAAGGAAAGGGGTATAAAAAGAGGATGGGGAAAATGGGGAATAAATGTAAGTCCATCAGGAGTTAGATCTGAGGGAAAGAGTTGCAAAAGTAGAAGTAATTGAGAACATTTTGGAATTGCAAAGGCGTAAGAATTGGAACAAAGGGTACTACAGGTGTTGGAAAGAATGTTTATGAGAGCATTTTTGTATTTTTGTATGCATATTTAATGGAGAAAGGAGTCTGAAAGTAAAACCGAAGATGAAGAAGAACCATTACTATCTATAGGGCCTAAGAGAATCAAGTAAAAATGATAAGCTGAGCAGTGGATATCTTTTTCTGATGTTCTCTGTAAGTATTTATAATTTTTAAATATTGAGATCCAAACAAATTTCATACTGTATTGTCTGTACAGTATCTTTCTCAAGTCTTCCTGCAACCAGTAGAATGAACTAGCGCCCTAAGTATCTCTGTCCTTTAAACTGTAAGCCACTGCCATACTATGGTATCTTGAACCCTTCTCTGTCCCCTGGAGAAATCCCATTTTGACAGTCCCATGGGGGAAGCAACGGTATGTGCCAGCTGCTTTTCTAACACTTTCTGGCACTGCCAAGTGGGCATGTAACAACAGTTCTACCTAATTTTCATCAAGGGCATTAATTTGAGCCTTCCTTTTCTGCATGAGTGCCAGCTTTCAGAGAAGTTGGATGGGTTTAATTATCTGTCAGACTTTTTTACTCCTATTTCAAATTGCCTAATGGGTTCAAAAGTTATCGGGCAGACTCCTAGACTAAGTTAAAAATACAGAAAATGGTTGCATTCTGAAATGAGGATACAATTATTGTATGGGTATTTTATGAGGTATTTGATGCTTACCAGAAAGTGTCCATCTTAGAACTTTGGAAAGCAACAGGTGGATGAAAAGAGTTCAGTATAAAATGCTCAGCCGCTGTACTGTGCTCAGCAGGAGTAAGGAGGACGTGTAAGCTCATGCTTCGTTTCTGCGAACCACTGTTTGCCACACAACCAAAAGAGGCAGTGAGCTTTGGCAGCCATGTTAGATAAGGGCAGCAAGATGCCACTTAGGTGGCCATCATTTTTCCGGGCAGGAAGGCCATAAAAATTTTATGACAGCCATCATAGCTGAGGGCAGAAACAGTCTGCTCTATAGCCATCTTGGATAAGGGAAATGGAAGGGAGGGAGCTGTCACATTTGTCTCCTGAAGAGCTGGTGTCTGTTTCAGGATGATGAAATTCAGCAGATGTACAGTTCATGTGCATACCTGCCAAACATCTGGATTTTGGCTTGAGTGTGTCAAAGTGCAGGAGAGATTTTATGGTCTTAATGACTTGATGAAAAAGAAGATCTTTTGCTGAAGGAAGTCTGTTGTGAATTCTAAGTTGACTGTAACTGACTAGAGAAGAAAAACACTGAGCATCATTATAGGCAACTCAGTGCAAGATTTCTGAGTGTTGTGCAATGATGATCTAAAAGGCTACCAAAATATTAATATACATTAGATTAAGATTGTCAGTGGGGAGGTGTTGTGAACCAGTTGCTTAGAGGGAGATCCTGACTCAAGAGACATTGTTACATTTGGAATGAATGAGGCATACTGTATAGCAAAAGTTCAGTTTCTAGTATAAAAATTAAGATGCAAACTGAAAATGAAAACAGAATTAACAGGTAAGGAGAAAGTTGGAAATGCACAGTTTTCTACTGAGTTCTCATCCCTGGAACTCATTCATCAGCAATTTACTAAATCAGTGTCTCAGAGATTTTCAGTAATACAACAAATTCTATGTATAATTGCACTCTTTTAAGCCCTACCAAATTTTAAAATATGACAGTCTATAAAGTCATTTACTGCTACAGAGAGCAATGTGGAAATGTATAGCAAAGTTTGAACTGTTATTTACATCCTAATGTTGTATCTTTTGCAAAACAAGCTTGCCTCGGAAGTAGCTTCTGAGATATTCAGAATCAAGCTGAACTGTCAAAAAGTAAGGAATTGTTTCAGAGCAATAGGTTCATTTTCCTGGAGCTATAGATGTGTCAATTTGAATGTTAACACTACAAAAATGTAGTTCACAGTAATCACTTCGTGTCCACTAGAGGACTGGTGGGAGGACTAGCTGCATGGCATGTCAGACTAACTAGCTCAGACCAATATTTGCTGATCTGTAGTTGCTGTTGAGGTGCAGTGACTGAAATGTAATCACTTTTTCCTTAAGTAGGAAAAGTGGTCTCACAAAGTAAGTTAAACAAGGAGTGGCAAGATTATTGTGACATTGTGGTGATTCTACAATTTGTTGAAATATTCTGGTTGCAATTCTTGATAAAATTCACAATATTCTGTGCATGCATGATAGTGCGTATTGCTGGACAGTCAGATGTAAATGGTGTAGTTGCAGTGTATGTCAAGACAGCAACAATCCAATTTGAATTTTTGGGTATCTGTGTGTCTTAGGAGCTGCTGAATGCATATACATTATACAAATGTGTTCTGTAGCAGTGTGTTTCCGTCCGTGCTGGTGTATCATGAGAAGTAAATGGAGCAAGATCATGTCCTCAGAATGATGATCATTACTGGAAAACAACAACAGGTATTTGCTAATAGGTTATTTGCTGGTTTCATGATCACATTGAAAAAGAGCCAAATTATCCTAGATTAATAACGATCATAGGTAACACGAAGCCTGTAATACATCTAAGAGCTGATTTACAATTCAGTTTTAACTATGAACTTCGCTACAGTGTTTCAACTACTCTATGTAAACCACTTTGTAAAAGATTCTGTACCAAAACAGACATCGGTATGTATGTCTGACCACTGAGTCCCCCTGCTTCCAGTGGCAGTGATGACACAAAATCCTTTTTATAAGCTCACCAAGCTCCTCAAAACTTATTAGGACTTTACTCCCCACTACTCTTGTTGGAAAACTCCATTCAAAACCTTATTTCTCCAGTGATTAGAAAATTTATGCTAGTTATCAGCCTGGATTTATTCAAGGGTGGTTACGCTTTTTTATTGTAGCACTATCATTGTTATTTATTTTCAGACTTACTTTCTGTTCTTGATCTTTTAACTCTCTGACTGATTATGTAAAGAACAATTGCATTACCTTTCAGCATTAATTTTGAAAGAATAAGCAACTCAGCTGGTTTAATCCTCTCTTGTCAGGTAGATTCTCCATTTATCTCATTTTTGTTCAGAGCCATTGCTGCTCCTGTTCCTAGTTTGCATTAAGCTTATTAAAAGATACTCAAACCCAGTATACAAATGAGTACCTTGCTCACATAACAGACAATTATATTAATAAAATATATATACAGAGTAAGCATACATAGACTATACTATTTAATTTATATTATGTATTAAATATATGCATGTTATATTTATACACTTATATACAAATTATATTATTTATAAATATATTCTATATATCCTAACTATTTATATATACAAGATACATTGTATAGTGTGTTGATAATATATGTATATGGTATATATAAATAAGTATAACATAACATGCATACTATTAATACAGTAGTATGCTAATATATAACTAATTTTACATACAATGTTTCTTAATTTCTAATGAAATTAGGTAAGTTGGTATGTCTGGCATATCTGGCATTTTCACTGCTTTATCGTTTTAGTATAACATAGCCATCATGTAACCAGCTCTTAGTTGCTTTTCTATTAATATGAGGTTGACTTTTTGAAATGTTTGATGTTTTCTGTGGCTGTCTGAAAAATAAGGAAAAGTGTTTAAAAAGAAGTATGACGTTTCTGCTGTTTGTTTGTTTGTTTTAAATAAATGTATTTATTAGACCAGATCTAATTTTTAGATACAAATAAAGGATTGCTTTAAATTGAAATCTCAAGGCGGGGGATGGAGGGGGGAAGGTGAGATGCGCAGAAGATTTTTATCCAATTCTTTGGTGTTATTCAGTGGATATGAACAGTCTGCACAGTCACTCCCTACTGAAGCTGATGGAAATTGGCCAGCCAGCAGCCAACACAACATTTGCTGCTACCTGATAGAAAGTGTCCTGCTGAGAGAGGTGGGATAGAACGGTAGAGATGGCAGCTGTAGGAGAAAGATAGAGGGTGGAAGAAAGCAAGATAGGCTCAAATGCTGAACAGTTTTGGCTTTTCAGAATCCAGCTGTCCCACATAGGCCTATACTCCTTTTTGTTCCAGCAACTGACATCACAGGGGATGCTTTTTCTAGAAGATACTCTTGTCCAAACCCTGCCAAATATTTATATGAACAGATTGCTGTCTTTCTGCAAAATAAGACAGAGTTCATAGAGCTTTGTAAGGGCAAATTCCATGTGCAGAGCCCTACTGTTTCATGAGACTGTATTGCAATTTGTAGCAAAGCATTCTCAGTTAATAGATTCCCAACTTTGAAGTCTGTATCCTGCACTGATATGCTTCTTGCGGGAGAAAGCAGTCAGTCTCAGTTGTTCTAAACGTTACAATACTTAAAATACATGCAGAAATATTTTTATTCTTTTTCTTAAACAACTGACATCCTTTCTCAACCAAGGAAGATCATCACATTTTACCAAAACTGAAACATATTTGAAATGGCTAGGTGAAAATCTTCCGGAACTAATGTTTCCCTAGTAATTAGGAATATCTCCAGTAGGTGAGAATCCTCTCTTTTTCAGTGCCTTCTTTCTCAAAGATCGTGTCTCTATTCTCTAAAATTTCTCCCGCCAAAAGATTATTTCTGTTAAGCGTCAAGTGGAATTAAGTTATTGGTTATTGTTTGTTTAACAAAATGAGCAGAGAGTATCAGTCTTGCTAAGTACTTCATTCTGATTTTACTTCTATATGTATTTATACTTTTTATTCACATGAAAACTTACAAATAGAGGCCAGCAAAAACTAGAAGGGAATGCATGATAATAGCTAAAATTTTGTTCTGCCCGTGATACCAAGAATGTAAACAAGGGAAAGTATAAAAATATAGACAAGGGAAGGCTTGTAAGAAGCCATGAGATGATACCTTTTCTTAAACCGAGTGATAAAAGCTTTTGGCCACGCCCTGTTTCAGCTCTTAAATGGAAACAGCAAATGAAATACCACTGCAGAATCATTGCTCTGAGTTTAACCTCATGAAGCTAAGTCTTAGCCACGTCTTATTTTGGATAGTAATCTTTTACAGAACTCGGGAGTTAACTATTGGAAGAGTTCATGAAGTCTTACATGGCATTGTGGTAAAATACCTGAAGCAACTAGAGACAGCGAGAGCCTTCCTGTACAGCCACTCCCGCTGCACGCTACATAGCTCCATCCATATCTTAGTTTATATCTAAAATTTACTTTGCCGCTAATGGTTTATGATAACTGAGGGCTGCTATATCTTAAATTACTACAATGATAATTTTGTGTATTATAATTTTGTCTGAGTTACATGTTTGTTCCTCCTTTGTCTAGGAAATTACTCTAATGATCAAAGCATACTATAATTTGTAGCAGTTTGGTTTTGACAGATAAACAAATGTTGTTAATGGGTCTTAAGGAAACAGTGCATCTAAAGAGTCGTAAGTTTTCTATTAAGTATGTATAGATGCGGTATCTTGGTTTTAATATTTGCAACTTCTATTGGGAAAAAACAGCATGTAGTAATTCAGGCAACCAGCCTGTCTGCGCCTACTACGGTTGAAGCTGTTCTAGTAGCAGTCAGCCAAAAGCCTAGTGTGAATAGCTAAGTAATAAGAGTTACAGGCTGGGGTGTGTGTGTGATTTTTTTTTTTTTGTTTAATAAAGTAGCTATTTAGCACTTTCAACTCCACAATATGTTTCCACTGAAATATAAATGGGATGTGGACTGTGCTAAAAGAATATTTGAAAGCTCTTACATTATTAAATAAGGAGCTTGGCTTTTGGCGAAGGCACTAAATAGGTTTTAAGAGATTTGGATGCTTTCGCTTTCATTGTTCCAATTTCCTGTGCAGGGTAAAGTTGTCCAACCATCAGCCTGTGGGACACTTCCGACTCCTGAACGATGCTCCGCGTTGTGTAGGACATGATGTAGACGTGCCTATTAATTACTTAGCAACAACCTTGTCCCCATCCAGATGCTGTTCACCGACATGCCAAACAGGAAAAGAAAATTGTGATTATTTGCCTACGGTATGTTGCCTGCAGAAGTTTCCCCTACTAGCACCCTGCTAAAGCACTGGTGAAGGTGGGTAACTGGCTCTCTAGGGCAAGGTTGCTCCGCCTCAAGCCTCCGTGATGAAGAATAATGTTCTTCCTCAAAGCAAGCTGCCTAGGCCAATCCGTTGCTTGTTTAGAGCTCAGAAACGATGCGAGTACGGGCTGTGCTTGAGCAGGGCGCGTAGTGCGTGGGCGAGGCAGAAGGAATGAAAGGGGGTTTTCCGCGGGTGGGCGCTCTAAAGGCGGCGGGTCCGCCCGTCCCTTCCCTTGCGGGCCGCGGGGTGGCGCTGCCTGCCCCGGAGCGGGGCGGGGGGAGCCCAGCGCCTACCT
>NW_008795909.1:12229839-12246997 GCF_000699145.1 Aptenodytes forsteri
GTGCCTGTCGCTGCTACCCTGGGACCGTTTCTCGGCCTGGCTGCACTGCGTGTGTGTGGTGGGCTTCGACCTGGAGCTGGGCCAGGCCGTGGAGGTACGTGAGGCGGAGGGAGCGCGGTGGCCGCCTGGCTTCGGCGGGGCGCCGCGCACGCCTCGGTGGGCTTGTGGGCACCGTTCCCTCCGGGGGCGGGCGGCTCTGCGGCAGGGCCCCGCCGGAATCGGGCACTTCCTCTGGTCCCGGTGTTGCACGGCAGCGGGGGAAGCTCGGCGGTGTTTCGAGAGAAATGTGATTGTGCAAAATCCCAAAAGGCGACTGAGGGGAGGGAGCGTGCTTCAGCGAGGTCTGACATAGCGGAGAGAGCGGGAGGGAGTGTTTTGTGGGAAAGCCTTTGCCAGCGAGACAGCTGTTACGGAGCGTGAGGTGAGTTTAATTATTTTCAAGCAACTGTTTTCATTATGCTGGTTGTCACGTCAGTGTGCCATTGTGAATTGTTTTCATCTCGTGCCAAGATTTGTATTAAATACATTATCAGCTTTCTTTATATACGAATAGCACTAACTTCCATGACATCTAGATGTTCAAGATTTTAAGAGTATAATAATAGCGTGAATGCAAGTAGTCTTCATAATTAACAGTTTTCTCCAGATCTCTAAGGTATGCAAATAAATTATCTAAATGTTTGAAGCATTTTCCTTGCACCATTAAATGAATGACAAGCTGTGATGATGTGTTAGTGACGTTGCCACAAACTGCAGGTTTTTTTAACTCCCTGCTGCTCTTTGCCATTTTGTGCAACAGGCAAACATCTATGAAATTGCATGGTGGAACTGTGTTAGGGAACTGATTGGGCTGAAAAATGAACTAGAAAGAATAATTATAATTTGGATCAGTTTCACGTCCTGTTTCACCATGTTCACCGCATGACTGTGCAGCAAACAGTTGATGTGCAGGGAAAAATGTCTTGTCTTTCTCTTTTTTTTTTTTTTTTTTTTTTTTTTAAAGTGGTGTTAGCATAAATGTATGGCAGACTGGCCTAAAATTCAACTAAGCTAGCTATTACGATATTTAAAATACATAATTGGTATGCATTATTGGCTTCAAGAGAAATGCAAATAAGAAACCAGCACACTGTGCTGATTATCTGAGTTATATTCGCCTGATATTATAAGGTGGTGTTAGCAATAAAGAAAAGAATTGCCTTAACCTGTGACTGAAGCAGATAATGTGCTCAGTGACTGAGGGAAGCACAAAGTAGCCTCTGTCTTGTCTGCAAACAACTGTTAACCATCCCATTAATTTTAGTTGAATGGACACATGAAATGAAACTTAAAATGTCTACATAACTGAGGCCTGAGTTTTTTCGGTTATGTTGCTGCAGGAGGAATAATTAGCTTCTAGTTTCAATTGGAATCCTTAACAATTAGGTTACTTAACAGTACAGAATATTAAAAGACACGGGAATGCAAAGCAAGCACTTCTGTGGTTGCGCACACACACACAAAAGATAATGTTTTATTTCTTTCTTGGAAACTACTTAGACAGAAGCAGCTCTT
Organism: Aptenodytes forsteri; assembly: GCF_000699145.1. Taxonomy (NCBI): domain Eukaryota; kingdom Metazoa; phylum Chordata; class Aves; order Sphenisciformes; family Spheniscidae; genus Aptenodytes; species Aptenodytes forsteri. The sequence goes on from NW_008795909.1 coordinate 12,231,394, forward strand.
TGCTCAAATCTGCAATTCTAGAAGAAAGGTTTTATGACTGTGTTTGAGGGGAAGAGTTCCAAAGTAGTTGCCAAGGTTATATTTCCTCCAATAACCACACTTAATTTTTTTACCTACAAATTGGGCTTTTTTGCTTTATTTCCTGTCCAGCAAGTTAGATTATTATTTCTGGGGGGGAGTAAAATACACGTAAAGGACATTTAGATTATGGAGGCAAACATTTGGAAACTAGGAAGTGATGGTCTCCACTACTTCTGCTTCTTTGTGTCTCCCTTGCAGTCTTGTCTTTTCCCCTTTGCTTTTGTGCTTTTGATAGGCAGCTTCATCTTCAACACCTTCTGGTGATGAACAGCAGGCATAGCAGTAGCTCGCAGGAATGGTGTTCGTGGTCTTTTCAATTTGGATTTCTTTAGTAAGGTTGCTCAGAACATTGTGAAATCTGGTAAAACTTCACCTGGGCTGTGCTTACTTTCATTATCACTGCATCATTCTGACATGGCCACCCATGCAGGTCAGAAAGGCTGGGCAGATGTGACAGGATAGAGGTAACAGTTACAACTGTTTTTACTCCTCTTCCTTCGACTTCTGGGAAGATACACTGGCTAGTGAGGAAGAGGAGTATGAATTCAATTCTGGTCTGTACTCCAATCATCTGGCTAGATGCAGATCATTTCAGCATCATTCAACTGCTGAAAAAGGTACATTTGAGTGTATTGCTTAGCATAAGATAGCATAGGAAAATGTTAAGAGATTAAAAAAAGATGATAGGTTTACTAAATGCAGTATGCAGGTGTTTCACCCATATACCTACTTTTAGCTTTAGTTATACTAATAGTATGTTGTGTGCCTGGACATCATTGGATAGAGGACTGAGGGAAGAAGAAATGAATCGGGGACTTTATGGCCAGGGGACAGAAAGCCTGCTTAGTCAGAGACCAGCCAGTGGATATATTTATTGTTTTCTGTAGAGTAGGATAGCATTACATTATCAGGAGGTACATTAATTACATTCAGTCAAACAAGATTAACTTAGATAACTGGATGTTAGCGGTATGGTAATACGAGGACTGTAGACTAAGTGTTCTTGTGTTGAACTGATGTTCTTAGAGAAGTTCCCATCTATGAAAGCACTGAAACCTTTGAAACATAATGTTTGAATTTATGTTGAATTTCCTTTGCTTACAAGCTAGCCACCCATTTCAGTAGTTTTGAGGGTTTTTTTTGAGCAGCTTTTTAGATGAAATTTAAGTATCTCGGGTTTGTCCTCTTTCCTGTGTGTTCTTTTCTCACTTACTTGCATAGTCACTGATTTTGTACATCCTTTTTTTTTTTTTTGATTTTGTATCCTTTTTTTTTTTTTTTTTAATTATGGTGTTTCCGTATCTTATATTGTGTTGCATCGTTTTTGATTTCTCCATTGTAAAAATATATTAAATAAATGTACTTTTTTTTCTGTCAGTACAAATGTCATGGCTTTTTGAGTGTATTCCTTGAGCTTTCACAGTTCCCAGCTCTCATTTGGGGCCAATGTTCATCCTCCAAGAGTTAGTATTCAGATGGTGTTTTATATAGAGGGTGTTTTGAATTTCGATTACTCTCACCTAACTATCCGTTGCAACAGATTTCAGACAATAATGTGTTGTTGGCTTTCTGTGGAACAATCTACTGCATTTCGTATGTACAAGTTAAATCTAAAGGGTGTAATCTTGCTCTCCTTTGAGACCTGTTGCACCAGAAACCTCAAGTACTCTGAATCTTTTAATGTATCTGTATCGTCTCCAGCTGGCATCCAAAATACCTTGTAAAGATGGGTGATCAAGTTAGCTTAAAAGCATATGAAAAATAAGAACAGAGACGTAATATTAATAACTTACCATTGAAAATAGCCTAAGGCTAGGCAGGTGTTTGAGGGTTGTATCATAAAAATATTTAATAGAAGCTTACTGCTTATACCCAGTTTATTTTAAAATAAAATAATACTTTTTTCCTGTAGGTAATATATCCTCCACATTCAAAACTCTCAGATAAAGAGGTAAGTCATGGTTGCTGTAGAAGTATATAATTTGTTTTTAGTTTAGTAATTTCAGGAAATATAATGGCTCTCTTTTCTTTTCCCCACCCTTTAGAAAACCAATATTTGCTATTTGTCTTTTCCAGATTCTAATTCAGGTAAGTGCTTCCTTCACTCTGTAGTCATGTGTTGTTGGACTAAGCTATGTTAAAAAAGATAGAGGTTGACAGTATGAATTCATGTTTTTAGATTAAATACTTATATGAATATCTTAATATTACAATACAGAAAAGTTGGAAATAAGGTTAAGTATAAAACTGTAATTGCAGTAGGGTTGGAGAAATCTTTATTTTATGTAAATGAAATATCAGGAATGTGAATGTATAAGACCTTCCAGATGACACACATGCAGATGTTTCAGAATACTTTGTAAGTAAGGAATGAACACCTGAATCTTGCTTTTCAACAAAATAATAATATTGTCATAGTAGAGAGAACTGTAGGCACAGAATTTGAATGGTTTAATAAAGCAAATGGAAGGGATATGGAACCATCTACTCCTAATGGAGTAAATGTGTATTTTCTAAATTCTTGTAAGTGAAACTGACTTTTAAATTCAAAAGCATTTAGAAAGAACAGTTGTGAAGGGAAAACCTAGGCTATCTTTTATTTTCTCTTTTCTTGATGCTTCTGTTGCTGTGTGTGGTCCTGCTTGCTAAATTCTTCTTTAATCTAAACTTCTACTGTTCTGCTGCCAAAGAGAAATTGGAGGCATGTGGCTGATGACTTGGACCACCTGCAAAAAGATATGGCAGAAGTACATACACTTCCTTTAACATTTACTTCTTTACAAAAGTCAAAACCTGTAGTGACAGACTTGTTCCTATAACTGCTCTTACTCTGTACTTTTGGTTGCTCTGGAGCATAACAACTCTGATATGGGGTGATGCAGATGTGTGCTTTTAATATGTGTGTGAGCTCTCTCATGTAATTTTGTTGTCCCCAACGCGGGCTCGTTACCCGGTACGCAACACCGATTTACACACCAAGGCGAGGTATTTCCATTTCTTTTATTCTAGTTGGCGCAAAGTAGGGAGCTAGGTGGTAGCCCACAAAAGACTAGCTCTCCGATTATCAAAACTTCACGCTATTTATATTCTATCACCTATTGGTTAAATGATTCTCTCACTTCTTATGCTAATTAGTCCACATGCTCAGTCTTTCTCTTCTTTTGGGTCAGAGGGTTTCTTGAGTCAGTGGGACGTGAGTCGGTGGTCGTGATCTCCCCTTGTTGGAATTAACTCTCCTTCACCTTTAGTTTCATGCTTCAGCTGTTGCAGCCAAATTCCTGTGGTTTTGCTGATAAAACAAGTTATCTCCTAACAGCCTGATTTATACAAGCCAAGATGCCCTGGTTGTCCGAAATATTTGATTTATCTCCCTTGGGATTAGATGCCATGCCAAGTATTTACTTCGAACCTCCCCAACCTTGAATAGTTAACAAAGCACTGGACAAAATAATTGCAACATTAATCAATGGCAGCGTTCTGCAAACTTGCATCAATTTTACGAAGTATCTTGGCTAATTTTTCCTCTTTGTCTTAATGTCATTAAAATTAAGATATTTTCTCTGTTCTTGATATCCTGTATGTAAATAGAGGAAGAGCTTCTTTCTATTATTGAAAGAGAAGATGAGTTAACTGTATCTTCTTACTACTCTTGTTGTTAATGGTTATAAGTCTCCAGCCTTCAAAAGGTGTATTGACGGTACAAAATAATGCGTTAGGAACAAAGGCTGATTTTTTTTTTTTAATTTTTTTTTTTCCAAATAAGAGTGGTAATAAAGTTATTTTAGGCAGAATAGGTATATGTAAGGAGGGTTTACTTTCAGCAAGGAAAAAAACCCCACCTTTTTGCTTTTTATAATGTCCCTATTAAGAAGCTTTAGGTTCTTGATCGTTCTTGGTAGGCTGAAGTTTCAAATGATGTAGAGGGATTACCTATGTAAAACCTGCGTTCTAGAAATTAGCTGGGAGAGTATGCTATCTGTTACGATTTATTTTTTCATCATAGGCCATAATATAAAAGGAAAAGCTTTGTGTAATGTAGCAGTGAAGGAAATTATTAGCTTGCAGCTAAATTTGACATCAGTCTTTCCTAGGTTTTCATGGCTCAAAAGATTAATTCAACTTTTTTTTCCTCTTACAAGTATGAATAGATACCATTCTGGGACTTGTAGTGGCTATGAAAGGAGGGGGAAAACTTGATTTTATCAGGTACTAGATCATGACACTTTTTGTGTTTTTAAGCTAAGTTTCCTAGTACAGTTATCTTTAAAATAATGCTTTTGCCTTTTCTGCTTGGAAAGTTGAAGAAAGAACAGACATTTACCAGCCTTTTCAAATTCTACATACCGGAATAGCTTGTTACATAAGAAGCTGTCATATTCTGAATAATATTTCAATATATTAATGATTAAGGGTAATTTACTTCTAGGTCTTCTGTGTATAGCTTTTTATAATAGCTTTTTTTTTGCTTTGGATGAAGGGAACTAGCTATGAAAACTTGGAGCAGATATTTAGTGCTTTGTTATTGGCATGTGCAGTAGGTTTTTTTGTTATGATTGGATCCATATTGCTAAGCACTTGCTTGAGTTACCTGTTTGAATTAGATGGTTATCCCATCATACAATGTTTTGCTACTGTTGGTTTTGTCTCCATGCATTGTGGGTTTCCTGCTGCAACTTCAAGGGGTTCTAAGACTCAGACCTGAATGCTCTGAACGCGTCGGTATTAATCCACACTGCCAGTTGCACAGCCAGTGAATTTGGCTGAGGGTTTGGGCTGTCTGTGGTTTCTGTAGCAGTACGTATGTGGCTGAAAGAGAAGATGAAATTGAGCTTTTAAGTCTGAATAATAGTTATCTGGAGAATGGAGCTCTACCTTACTGTTTAGTCAATTAGCACTGGCTGATGTAAGACAGGACAGCTGTGAAGAGTTCAGATGATCAGTAGTGACTTCATTATTTTTTGTCCTGGAGGTCTTTGCAAGTTATATCCAAAAGCTGTAAGAGCAAAGCACTGATGAAGAAGTTAGATTCAATATGGAGAAGCAAGTGTCCTTTGCCAGCTGGAAACTTACTGCTATAACAGTAGCTGTAAGTTTAAGTCGATTGGTTTTTCTAGTCACTTACATGAGAAATTAATTTTGATAGAAATGAAGGGAAGCTTCACTCCTTGGGAGAATTACTGGGAAGTAATACTCAGTTTCACTCAGTTTTCTGCAGTTAGTTTTGCAACTTTCAAAAATACTGAGCTGTAGGCCTGCATGTGGAGTTATAAGAGATCAACATAATACACACTTGTGATGTGACTTATGTATGAACTGTTTGGCGTCAAAAAAAGGTTAAGTGCAGTCATTCAACAGAGAAATGACATGTGGTTAAGATAATCAGAACTATACAGGCAGACCAATAAAATGTGTAATAACAGTAGGAGGACAGCCATTAGTAGAGCTGTTTCAGGACATGACAGTCTAATAAACTCACTGTGAGGCAGTGACTTTTTTTCTTTTCTTGTTGAAGGTAGGCTATTTATTGTTGCCAAAGGTGCCAAATTGTTCACTTATAAAAATATAGATGGTTACAATAGCAGTGCAAGATAAATGAACCAAAACTATTTTACCTTTGGCTATAGACAAGTCCTCATGTTAAAGAAGGCTCAAACTCAGAATACTGTCTATTTTGTTGTTTATCTCTTCCCCCTATGTAGGTTGTCTTGGGGACACACAGTTTTGTTTTAGATTTCGACGGTCTCCTGGAAGGAAAGTCTCATTGTGTTGTTTTCTGGACCAATTGGATAGAGACCTACCAGTTTACTTAAAGGTTGGAAATAAGAGAAAATGAAGTTAATTTCTTCTGGGTAATGTTAATTTATGGGTCTTCATGCTTAAATTTAATGCTTGAAAAACAAAAACTCTGAACTGGATGTCCTGAAAGACAAAGCTCAACAAATGTTTTTTGTAGCATGTCACTATCATAATAATTAGCATGTCACTATCATAATAATTAACTAATAATTAGTTCCGTTAACTATTCTTTAAGTTTTCTTACTATGGGTTTTGGACTGCAAGGAATTACATTGATGAGCAGACCTGTTTTGTTACTGAATAGCAACCTGTAGATGAAATTGTAAAAACCATTACCTTACTGGAAATCTGAAGTGCTTTATAACTTTAAAAAAAAAAAAAAAAGTTGAGGTGTGTGTGTCTGTTTCCACCCTTCATTTTTTGAAGATGGAGCAGTTATCTAAAAGAGGAAGTGGCCAAAAAGTTGTTCTCAGCATGTCCTTATGGAATATTGAGGCCTCTAACTATGCTAGTGGGAGTCTGATTTTCAAACTCAATTTAGATCTGTTTATGTGGCAAATACTTGAATTCCTGCTTGTAGGAAGGATGAAGAAGATGTTTTATCTTTGAAATGTGAGAGCATGCTTCCTTAATACTCCAAGAATCTTTTATAAAACTAATACATTGAAAGACTAGTTTTTATCTTTTCAAGTCAGGGCTGTAAGGTTTTTAACTGCAAAAATCTTTAGTGCTACTTTGCAAAATTATGAGTGTTGATTTATTCCTCAGGAAATTAATTCTGTTTTTGCCTTCATGGTGTGTCAGGAGAATGTAGATATAAAAATAGTAAAGCCAGAAAGCACAGTTGTTTCCACACACTGGCGTTTTCTCTTTGAAGTACTTATTTAAAAAAAAAAAAGCCAATAAACCTTTTATAATAATAATAATAATCCTTCTAGTTTATTGTATCTAGTCAACTTTGGAGCTTGCAGGGAAATAAGCTTTTAAAAAGCATATTGAATGCTTCAGAAAGAAGGGCAGTATCAGGTTGTTGCGCTGAATTCTTTCCTTTCTTTCGCAGAAAGATCCAGCATATTACTACGGCTATGTATATTTCAGACAAGTTCGAGACAAATCATTAAAAAGAGGCTACTTCCAGAAGGTAATTTCAGTTCTTTTAGGAAAATATTAATTCGGAAATTAATTATTTTTCAGTGACCTCAAAGGAGCAGGAAGAATATCTTGCTCTCTTAACTAAATTCATTGTTGATTTATAGTAAATTGGTCTAATTTTATATCAGCTATGCTATGTTCCAGCTGCACAGTCAAAACAAATTTTTTTTTTGTTAAAAACAAAAAGTTGGGAACTTTTGGGAGTTGTTTGTTTGCAGTTGCCTGTAGTCAAATGTGTGGTTGGCTTGTGTGTGTGAGAAAAATCACACTTGATGTTCTCTGAGGATAACCAGTAGAACTGAGGAAAAGGGTTAACTTAAAATTGTATTTTTTGTTTTGTTACTTTTTATTCCAGTCACTGGTCCTCATCAGCAAACTACCTTATGTCCATCTCTTTCGCACCATGCTTAAGCAAATAGCACCAGAATACTTTGAAAAAAGTGAAGCTTTCCTGGAAGCAGGTAGTGGTACTATTATGTTGTTCTGGAAGAGCTCCTATAATATCACATACTTCTTCTGGAGAAATAACAAACACCGCTGTCACATTCTAGTTTGCATTTCTGTCTTCTTGCAGGGTAGAGGGTTGAAACTTTAGCAAACTGGCTTGATTTCTACATCATTGAACAGAGCTAATCTAGGGTTGGACTCAATGATCTTAAAGGTCTTTTCCAACCTAAATGATTCTATGATTCTAATTTTGGATACTGCATGGGAGAGTTGAAGCTCCCCCCCCAAGAAACATCTAGGATTTTGTCGTATGTTTTAGGACCAGCTGTTCAGCACAAGTAGCTGATGGCAATTCTTAATTTGCACTCTTCACAAATTGAGTCCCTTTGGGTATTCTGACAACTTCTGTTAAGCAACTGTACAAATGTCATCTTGAGTGCAGGGTTTTTTGTGTGGGTGGTTATTTTGTTTGTTTGGTTTGTTTGGTGTCGGGTTGTTGAGGTTTTTTTGGGGTTTTTTGACCAAAGAGAAAAAGCAACAGAGCAGCACTGGTAACAGGTGCTTCAGCCTTAGTTGTAGAACTTTAAGAGCCAGAGAGGGCCAAATGGGAAAGTTATTTGCTCTTTGCCTGGAAGTGCTGTGTTCTTTTTACTGTGTCTGCTCTATACAAGATAACGTGTCTTTGTGCTTTCACTGAGCAGCAATTTGTGGAAATGATTCTTGATGAAGGAATTGTATTTTTTAATCACCTGTAGATAAACAGTTTTTTTTGACAGGTTGTATTATGAACAAAATAAGGTCTGCAGAAACCACTAGAATTAATAATTATATTCATAATTGTTTACAACAAAATGCTGAAAAACTTCCTAGCCAAGCTAGAAAGCTAGCTTTTCCCTCAACTACTTGTGTTTATCTGTTCTGCTGTAGCTAATGTACATAAATGTATGTTCTTTTCAAAGTTTCTTAATATGTACTTTCATGGTTTCTCAACATTTCTTCAACTAATTGCAAGTCTAGTTGCTACAAAAAATGGAAGACAAGAGGATACTATTTTCTTGAAATGAAAACCTTTATAGTTCTAATGAAATGATACATTAAGAATGTCAAAAAGGCTGTAAAACTTTAGAGTATAGAGTGATCAAGAGATAAGTAGAAATGTTGTGGGCTGTCAGCACTAATTTAAAATTGCAGTGTGCACAAAGGTGACTGCAATATCATGGGTTATAGCATATATAAACTAGTTCTAAATTATACTCTTTTTAAGTTTGTAGTGATGTTGATCGTTGGCCACCACCAATTCCAGGGAAAATACTGCATTTGCCTATTATGGGTATTATAATGAAGGTAAATACTCCTGCACTTTTCTCTGAGGGTGTTTTCCCCTCCGTTTACTGTATAGGTACTGTATTCTGCTTTGTTTTCAGTGTCTCATACTTCAGAACAGGAATACATGTATACTCCACTCCAGAGTGAAGGTCCGGGAGATCTTGATTAGGTTCCTTGATTGGGGGGAGGAGGGGAGGATCTTTTATGGTGCATAGGTTAATATGTAATTTTTGTAGATATTAAAAAGGTGTTTCAGTACAACTACTAATTGCAGTGTCTATATTATCCTTCTGGAATATGCATTCTAGGAGACTTTAATGCTAATTATATTTGTCAAATCAAACATTAAATAACACTTGAAAATACTGAGAGTTAAGTTGTAGTCAAGCAAATTAAATATATTGATGAAAATCATTCTTGTTACTGAAGTTTGACAAGTAAAAATCTTTTTTGGCCACACCAGAAATTAATTTCTTGGTCTGTTGATAATTTTCAATGAAAGTGAAATATGTCTTAAGAAAGCTATTAGAGAAGTTATATCTAGTGCATGGGGAGAAACTGTAGAGGTTAAATGGTGGCTAAGAACTGGGCCTCTGGGAGCCATAGCATCTTCATATGAAATGCAATTAAATGGATTTGATGGATCCAGAGGTTACAGTTGGAAGTACATTCTTAGCAGATACTCTCAAGTTTATGGCTAGATGCATGTGCATCACGAGGGAGAGGAAGGAGAAGTTTTTGAAGCTGTTCTGGAGGCACAAATTTAATAAAGCAGTGTTCTGGATGCTGAATGATAATGATGAGTGTCAGATATGTCTTGTTTGGGTATTGCCTGCATTTATCTCATCAGTAATTCTTATCCATGAGAGTCGAAATTGCGTTCGTAAACTGAGTGAAGCCGTAATTACCATCTTCAGTATTATTGTCCCTGGTTTTTTTACACTGTTTGGGCAGTCAGTTTTAATTGTTGTGTATAAATTACATCCACTTGTGCACACCAACTTCCAATATGATTAAATTTGTGGTACTCAAGACTTACAGATGCAGATTGTGAGGTCAGAAAAAGATATTTATGTTGTTCAGTATATTTGGATTCTGCCTCATACCCACCAGGATGTCTGATGTTTTAGGAGAGGATTTTTTCTAAAAGTAATTCTATACCACCTTAAAACCCCGTAACCTTATTTCGGATCGTTCTCTCCAACATTTAAATGTATTCTTATTGAAATTATTGTAATAGTTGTGACTAATGTTATCAATAGTCTTTTTTAACTGAACTACAATTTTCATATTCTAACATTCAATGTGCAATGTAGTACTAAATAGTATTGCATATTGATTCCTGTAGCAATGATCTGTAGTCTTTAGCAATGTACTTATTGTTACGTGGATGTTCTGTAGAGTAAGTTAAGCATGATACTACAGTATATTCTCTTTAAATGTTACATCTTGTCTGTAAATCAGCATTTTAAGTCTCTGTTGAATTCGATACAAGGAAAAAAAGTCTGTCTTTTTCTTTCAAAGTTGCGGATTCCAACATACCGTGACAAGCCTGGAACAACGCCAATAGTACAGAATATACACCAGGTAGAGATTAGATACTTCTATTGTGTATAACCCCAAGACAAAGCTAAATACCTGCCTTCATTCTTTTACTTTGAACTTGTTCATAAAAGATTGGTAGCAAATCCTCACGTACTTAGAATTCACAGTCTTTGAAACTTTGAGTGGAGGAGTCTAGAGTTGGATTCTTCATAGAAAAGGTATTTTAACGCAGTTACCCCAAGTACTTTAGGAGAGAATTATCCAGCTTCTGGAAGAGGATTGTTGGCTGACAAAATTACTGAACTTGAACATCCTTTTAATGGGTGAAACTCTAATAAACTAGGGGTTTTTTTGAGGATGAAAACCGAATTAAAAATCTTTAGGCATAAAAGATGGATATAAAACAAATCTGCCTGTGCCTTCATGTGCTGCATGGCTGTTGTTTAAAACGGTTTCAGTATTTTCTATCTTTTCTGGCTATAAGTGGTGTATGTGTTGGGGGAAATCTTGCTTTTAGCACACAAAAATAGGTAACTTGTGGAGATAATGTACATACTGCAGTAGTACAGTAGTGGTAAATAATTAGGGTATATACCATCTACCGTCTGTAAGCATTTAAGGGAAACTATTTCATTTAATATCTAGGTATTCTGATGACTAAAAAACAAGCATTGCGATGTCTTTTAGGCAGATGCTCAGATCTCTGTGGCTTTACCGACTGTTCATGAAGTAGATCTTTTCAGGTAGGTGTTTGGACTGATTGATTCCTAGTTGTGAATTCCCACAAGTCAAAGATTTATGATTCCATAACACGTATCTCATGGCTTTCAAGCTAACATTTATCAGTATTGTTTTTAATATTTTTAATATTCTTTTTCTGTAGAGCTGGCTAAAAAACAATTCAGGCTGAAAACATGCAGGCTGAAACTGCAATAAATAAACAAGTTTATTAAATGCTCCATTTTACAAGAGTATTTTATATTTTTCAAATGACTATTAAATACTACTGCAGACTTTCTTTTTATCCAGTTCTTAATCAAATACAATCAAATTTCTTCTGGTTATGTTAAGTGTATTAAAATACCTCAATCTGTTTTTAGGTGTTTCTGTCCAGTGTTCTTTCACATTCAGATGCTTTGGGAACTAGTACTGCTAGGAGAACCACTTGTCGTGATGGCACCGTCACCGTCAGAATCTTCAGAAACCGTGTTGGCATTGGTTAGGTAAATGTAGTGGAGCTTCCTAGCTAATGACCAAGTGAGTCATTGTGGATTGCAGCTGAGTGCAACTTCATTTGATCTGAATATAACAAAGCACTACAAATTTTAGAATTGCTTGTTTCTTTAATGAAATTTTGCATTGTATACATAAAACAAGCTTATACTCTTTCTACCTTGCAGTTGTATTTCACCATTAAAGTACTGCAGTGATTTCAGGCCATATTTTACCATACATGACAGTGAATTCAAAGAATATACAACTCGCACACAAGCCCCGTAAGTAAATCAAACTTTGTTGTGAAGGTGTTGCTCAAAGCCACTCATAACCATAAATCTGTTTTTAAGATACTGCTTAACTATTCTGAATTTCTATCATTAGAGAATACATTTAGATGCCTTATTTATAATATTTATCTTACAGAGTGCAGTAGTTAGCTGTTTTAAGTTTTCACTCCAGTTAGATAGGATAAAGAAGTTATGAAACAATGTCATAATTAAACTGCATTTGAGCTTCATAGGATACTTGTGTACAGAATAAGTAAAACTGCAAATATGAAAGTGGGAGAAAGTTTTGCTTTTCAATAAGGGTTTGTCTATGCAATACCAGCTCCATAGTAGCTCCTTGGGAAATTGTTCTTTAATTGTTTTTATTTTTAAGCAATGACTAAACAAAGTGACTTCTAGAATTCAACATCCATACAGCTGTTTTGTGAAGTTAATCCAGTCGGTGTCCTAGTTGAGACAATAATTTTAAAAAGTAAATATCTCTTCACTAAATCTGTTAGAAAAATGTTGTAAATAATTCAGAAATTAAAACTCTTTTTTTAAGAGCGTGAGTCTACAAAAACGATTCTGTTTGAAACTGCTTTAAGGACACACTTTTCTCCCATTTTTTTTTTTTTTTTTTTTTTTTTAAATCCTGCTCTTATTTTGAGAGCACACACCTCCAATATTTCTTATTATGTGTTATTTAAATGCAACTTGATTTGGGAATGGAGTGCCTGTGTTAGATTCACTGATCTCTTTATAAACAAATTTCTTCTAATGTCTGAACAGGCAGTGGTTGTTGTGTTGGGTTTTCTGTTTCTTTTGTTGGTTTTTTACTGTATTTTTCCTCTCAACGAAAGCATTGCCAGAGATACAGCAGTGGAAAAACCTATAAACATAGGCATTATGTTTCAGATTGTATTCCATGGGAATGGTTATGCAGTATGTAATTTAATTTCTGAAAATAATTCCATGAAGAATTTGGTTAAACTTTAGTAACCCATGTTTAAAAATTGCATCTGTTCCTCTGTAGCAAAATAGAAAGGTTGTTCAGTACATATGTTAGTATTTGAAGTAGAGCTAGAATTGCTCTGGCTTTCTTACAGTAAACAAAAAAATTTGAAAGATTGGAAATAGGCTCTTAAAGCAGTGGCTCTAGGAAGAGGAAGAATCCAGATGATACAGATTTTGTGTATTTTATTACCTTTAGCGAGAGGGGAGCAAGGAGTATTTTTCATCTTGATGTTTTGACTTACCGTGCCTTTTCAGAAATTACTTCAGTGGTTTAAAATCAGAATTGGTTCCCGTAAATATGATAGATTAAGGTTCCTAGAAGTGACCAAGTAGCTTACCAAATCTTGCTATTATATCACCAGTAGCTGTGAAACAAGATTCCTCCTGATTTGCTATCAGTTTCCCTTGACCTGGAGAATTACTATTTTTTTGTGTGTGTGTAAATGAAAGCCTTACTTGACTTTAACTCTCAGTCTTTAACCCTCCAGTTAGTGAAGGGATGTCAATTTGTGTACATTGGTCCAAACCAATAGTGTGTGAAACTTGCTTTTTGGTTCACACAAAATAGGCATGATAAGATTTAATAGTTGTGTTAAGTTAGGCTTGACTTGATCCATTTCTAGGGAGAAGGAGAGTTCCTATTGTTTGGGTTCTTTTGAGACTCAGTTTGTTTCTTACATTGATTCTTATGACCTGACCATGAAAAGAACATAAGATAAAACATCATAAATCGATTTTTTCAGAGTACAACAAAGGAATCTGTTGAGACCCTTTTTATGGATGCTGGTCTTTATCATTGTTTTGGAAGAAAGACTGTAAATCTTGTATGGTAACACTGAAAAAGTCATGAACAACATTTGCAAATCCCAATGAATTTAAATCAGTAATGCAAATGAGTTTAACAGGGTACTAGAAACAGCAAAAAAAAATCATGAAACTGAATTCAAATGAGTGGGGAAAAATACATAATATCTGGAATAAAATGTTTTCAGGTGAACATACTTGAACAGCAGTAGGACTCAGAAGTGATTTTTCTGGTGAAGGTTGAGTCAGTGACAAGCAAGAAAAGACTTCTGAGAAACTGATACAATTTCGTGCTGCTCATTCTAAGATGGAATGGAGAGATGTCTGGGCTATGGAAATAGCTATTTTCATCATATTAAGCTACAGAGCTGTGTGATCAGATTTTTGTCCTATCTGTGAATGCCTAATGAGTTTATATATATATTTATAATTAGCAAGTGGAGGGAGGAATGAAAGTCAGAAATGTTTGTAGGTTAACATAGAAATTGATGCCCAATTGCCACCATGATATAGCTGGAAGAATTGAATAAAAATTTAAAGAAAGATTACTTCTTGTATTTCTTCCCACCTTGCCTTGAGAAACAGGAAACTTAACGCTTTCTGTACACCATCCTTAAAATTTGGGATTTTTAAAACCAATCTGAAGAAATGATGATAATGTATTTTTAATATGGCAGTTCCAATGTGGCTTGCATTTATACTCTCTCCTTAGCTAATGTTTGCCTGCAAAGTGGATGGCAGCCGCTCTTCTGAAAAATATGTTAGTATTTCATCACGTTAGTGCTATAAATCCCAAATTCTGAAGCCCTGTGCTCTTACTGCTTCTTGTTCTCTGGGTGCCCCTATGCATCCTTGAAGCCAGATTCTAAGCACAGAGTAGACAGAAAAACCTGACAGGTTGTAAGCTTGGGCGCAATGCTATTAATATGGTTGTACTTCATCACTTCATAACTGCTTTTTAACAAAGAACACTGAAGTGTTGGAAAGGAAATAGGATATTAAGTGTCCCTTTTAATTTTGTCATCTGAGCAGTAGCTTTACTGAGAAGTCTCATACAAACAGCAGTCATGTTGACATACACATTCAAGTACTGAGGGTTTGTTATAATCAAAACTTGAAAAGTAGCAATTTGTCTTTCAAATATGAGTCAGATTTCTGCTCATTTAAAAAAAAACGGATAATAAATCAGATAATACCCTGTTCTCATCATTGCAAATGGGCAGAATTTAGCCAGGAGTCTAAGCAGAAGATGTCACTTTTATTCTCCACTACCGTTTTGACTTTAAGATACATCTGTCTTGCTATTTTCTAAAACTTAAAAACCTTGATAAACGTACTGTGCTCTTACATGCCACTTAAAATGCAACTCGTAAATACAAAAGGAAAATAATTTCAAGTTAAGAATTAAAGTTGACCTTTTGTATTCGTTAAGACAGAAGCTCTTACTGTCATATTTTGAACATTGTCATTATTTTTCTAGACCATCTGTCATCCTAGGGGTGACGAATCCTTTTTTTGCTAAAACACTTCAGCACTGGCCTCACATTATCCGAATTGGAGATATTAAACTTCCAGGTAAAGTACAAATATCTTCTATAATCATGTTGTTGTGGTTTAACCCGGCAGGCAGCTAAACACCAAACAGCCGTTCGCTCACTCCTTCCCACCTCCCAGTGGGGTGGGGGAGAGAATCGGAAAAAAAAAAGTAAAATTTGTGGGTTGAGATAAAGACAGTTTAATAGGACAGAAAAGTAAGGGGAAAATAATAATAATAATAATGGTAAAAGAATATACAAAACAAGTGATGCACAAGCCAATTGCTCACCACTCACTGACTGATGCCCAGCCAGTCCCCGAGCAGCAGCCCCCCCAGCCAGCTTTCCCCCAGTTTATGTACTGAGCATGATGTCCCACGGTATGGAATGTCCCTTTGGCCAGTTGGGGTCAGCTGT
>NW_008795909.1:12247025-12257762 GCF_000699145.1 Aptenodytes forsteri
AGAGCATGGGAAGCTGAAAAGTCCTTGACTAGTGTAAGCACGACTTAGCGACAACTAAAACATCGGTGTGTTATCAACATTATTCTCATACTAAATCCAAAACACAGCACTGTACCAGCTACTAGGAAGAAAATTAACTCTATCCCAGCCAAAACCAGGACACCTGTGCGACAAGATCTAACTGTGTGTTTATCTATTTACAAACATATGTAATTTGGTTCAATTAATTTAGTTTAATACTAACCAAATCCTCATGGATGTAAATCTGTCAAGTGAAAGTAGACTCTTGAGTACTGTATGTTTTGTATTGCCAAATCTAGTATATTAAATGCAAAAGGTGGTAGTACTCATAAGTAATAATGTTTTATCTTTCGCACAATCCGGTTTTTGTGTCTCTACCAATAAGGTATTAAAATGAGAAACATCATTTATTACTGATGTTAATTTTAGGATGAGTAGAATGTAATAAATCAGTCACAGCAAGTGCGCAGAAAGCAAAACCCATGTGAAAGCTAAGTTTGAATGTTACGATAATATAAAGAGTTATTTGTTGACAGTATTTTGATAATATATTTCTAATCTGGCAATATTCCAGCAGTTATTAATTGTTCAAGTTGGATGATTTCCTTACATGATTTAGTAGAATTTTAATGTAATCTTTGGATAACATGTCAATTGCTAGCCTGTAATAAAATACTGCAGTACTCTTAATTGCTATATGAAATTCCTGAATGCAGCTGATTGCTGTGACAGGTTCACTATTCTGTTCTGAAAGCGGGAATGCATAAATATCCAATTAGGATAATACACCATGAAATTAATTTTTGTAGAATAAGTTACATTCAATTTCTGAATACACCAAATTAATTAAGGATTATGTACTGCGTTCAAAATAATTAGGCAAGGTTTTGCTTTACTTTAAAATATCATGCCTGTCCATGCTTCAGAATACCTGTGGGGACTTGGGGTTGTGTGGGGAGGACTTAGCTAGCTGCTGTGTAGTTAAGGTTTAGAAAATAGAATCTTAATTAAACTATTAAACCACTGCAAAGCCATATACACAGGTTGCCTTCAAATTTGATATACAGTTTCAAGTATGAAATTCTAAAGTTTTGGTGCAGCTATGTGAAATGCTTAGTCAGGAAGTTCTAGAGATGTAGCTGTCTGACCTGCCTTTAAAAATTTAAATTTTATTTCTTTAGGGGCAAAGAGAGGGCTTGTGATTTTTTTTTTGTTTGTTTGTTCATTTGTTTTATTTTCCTTTTCTCCCCACTCTGCAGTTTCAATAGCAATTTATACTATTGCCTTTTCTGAAGTTGAGCATCCAACTAGAACTAAGAGGAAGGTTCTGCTGAGGCTGCAAGACTGTTAACAGGGTTTAGGGTCTTCTGGCTGGAGAAGGATATATTTGAAAAACAAAACAAAAAACTTAGTTTGGCCTATGGAAAAGGAGACTTAAATTCATCTTCTTACAACACTTAATCCATGGCTACTGTTTTAATTTCTTATATACAATTTTTATTTTGGCCAAGGTACTAAAGATTTGTTCCTGAAAGCATTTACCCTAAGGGGAACAAAGGAAGATGGAATAAAATTTGAGATTAATGAAACAGTCATTCATTTCTATATAATGAGTATTTTTCTTTGGCTGCTTTGATTCAGAAGGTTGTCCTTTTGGGGTTTTGGTTCGGTTTTGGTTCTTTGTTTGTTTTTTTCTTTTCAACAGGGAACCTTTATATAAAGTGAAAAGCCTGTATGCTGTTATTCATATGTTTACTGGATGTTTCTGGATATATACTTGGATGCTTGTTGGTGTTTCTAATGCTTCTTACAATATTAGATAGTCTTCTAAATGAAAGTATCTGTTTCTAAAAATCAGTGCAACGTATAGCACATTAACTGTGGTATCTAGTAATAGGGATGGAGATTTCAAGTAAGGTGGCTTTAAATGTTTTGGCAGGTGAAGTTCCAAAGCAGGTGAAAGTGAAAAAACTGAAGAACCTAAAAACTTTGGACTCCAAACCTGGTAATAAGTTGCTTCAGAGTTAAATTACCAGTATTTTAATTTTAAAAAGCATACCTCATTTTCCCTTTGGCTATATGCTGCTTTTTTTCTTTAGGTGTTTATACCTCTTACAAGCCATACTTGAATAAAATACAGTACTCTTAATTGCTATATGAAATTCCTGAATGCAGCTGATTGCTGTGACAGGTTCACTATTCTGTTCTGAAAGCGGGAATGCATAAATATCCAATTAGGATAATACACCATGAAATTAATTTTTGTAGAATAAGTTACATTCAATTTCTGAATACACCAAATTAATTAAGGATTATGTACTGCGTTCAAAATAATTAGGCAAGGTTTTGCTTTACTTTAAAATATCATGCCTGTCCATGCTTCAGAATACCTGTGGGGACTTGGGGTTGTGTGGGGAGGACTTAGCTAGCTGCTGTGTAGTTAAGGTTTAGAAAATAGAATCTTAATTAAACTATTAAACCACTGCAAAGCCATATACACAGGTTGCCTTCAAATTTGATATACAGTTTCAAGTATGAAATTCTAAAGTTTTGGTGCAGCTATGTGAAATGCTTAGTCAGGAAGTTCTAGAGATGTAGCTGTCTGACCTGCCTTTAAAAATTTAAATTTTATTTCTTTAGGGGCGAAGAGAGGGCTTGTGATTTTTTTTTTGTTTGTTTGTTCATTTGTTTTATTTTCCTTTTCTCCCCACTCTGCAGTTTCAATAGCAATTTATACTATTGCCTTTTCTGAAGTTGAGCATCCAACTAGAACTAAGAGGAAGGTTCTGCTGAGGCTGCAAGACTGTTAACAGGGTTTAGGGTCTTCTGGCTGGAGAAGGATATATTTGAAAAACAAAACAAAAAACTTAGTTTGGCCTATGGAAAAGGAGACTTAAATTCATCTTCTTACAACACTTAATCCATGGCTACTGTTTTAATTTCTTATATACAATTTTTATTTTGGCCAAGGTACTAAAGATTTGTTCCTGAAAGCATTTACCCTAAGGGGAACAAAGGAAGATGGAATAAAATTTGAGATTAATGAAACAGTCATTCATTTCTATATAATGAGTATTTTTCTTTGGCTGCTTTGATTCAGAAGGTTGTCCTTTTGGGGTTTTGGTTCGGTTTTGGTTCTTTGTTTGTTTTTTTCTTTTCAACAGGGAACCTTTATATAAAGTGAAAAGCCTGTATGCTGTTATTCATATGTTTACTGGATGTTTCTGGATATATACTTGGATGCTTGTTGGTGTTTCTAATGCTTCTTACAATATTAGATAGTCTTCTAAATGAAAGTATCTGTTTCTAAAAATCAGTGCAACGTATAGCACATTAACTGTGGTATCTAGTAATAGGGATGGAGATTTCAAGTAAGGTGGCTTTAAATGTTTTGGCAGGTGAAGTTCCAAAGCAGGTGAAAGTGAAAAAACTGAAGAACCTAAAAACTTTGGACTCCAAACCTGGTAATAAGTTGCTTCAGAGTTAAATTACCAGTATTTTAATTTTAAAAAGCATACCTCATTTTCCCTTTGGCTATATGCTGCTTTTTTTCTTTAGGTGTTTATACCTCTTACAAGCCATACTTGAACAAAGATGAAGAAATCGTTAAACAGTTACAAAAGGTAATACTGCAAGTGTTGTCTTAATGGAAATTGTTTTGTGTACTGTGGTACGGTGTTTTCATTTAAGGCTGAGCTCTGTCTATGTAACTGAAATGAAACTGGATTCTGTTTCCTTTGCCCCAATTTATAACTGGATGGGTATACACCCTCATTGTAGAAGAAGGGCTGCTGCCTTGTTAGCAGTTTCTGTAACAACATGAATGGTAGAACTCAAGAAGTTAGCTTAATAATTTAGAGAATTGAAGTGATTGATCAGTTCATCTGTTTTGGGTTTTCCACCCTTGCCATCCCCCTCTAGTCTTTTTGTTCTATAAGTCTTATGCATGAGGTGTGTAAGAATCAGAGCTTCCAGACTTTAACTGATTTGCACAAGTTTGTTTATAGAAATTTTTCTTGCCTTGAATGTCTTTACATGAAAATAAAAAATCAGCAATTGAAGGCATGAATATCTGTGCAAAAGGACTTGACACTATTGCTTTCCTTTCATGGTTCAGGGTAGGGCATACTATGTGTAAGCTTATGGCAAATGCATACAGAAACACTGGAATAAATATTCTTAAAAAAAACCCCACAACGACTTACGTATTTTGGGGTAACAGACGTATTGTGATATTTTATTTCTTTTTTTAAGGGTGTACAACAGAAACGTCCTACAGAAGCACAGAGTGTGATTCTTCGGCGGTATTTTTTGGAATTGACGGAAAGTTTCATTATTCCACTAGTGAGTTCTTGGACTAATGGGTTTTTTACATATGTAATATGGAGTAGCTTTTTTGGCGTTAGCCTGACTGAATAAGTCCAGTAACTATCTAGTAACTAGCAGTGTACCCCTGGGGCCAACACTGGGTCCAGTACTGTTCAACATCTTCATTAGTGATCTCAATGATGGGGCAGTGTGTACACTCAGCAAGTTTGCTGATGGTACAAAACTGGGAGGAGTGACTGATACACCAGAGGGTCGTGCTGCTGTTTGGAGGGACCTCAACAGGCTGGAGAAATGGGCTGACAGGAACCTCATGCAGTTCAGCAAAGAGAAGTGGAAATTCCTGCACCAGGGGAGGAATAAACCTATGTAGTGGTATATACTGGGGGCCGCCAGGCTGGAAGGCAGCTTTGCAGAAAAGGATCTGGGGGTCCTAATGGACGTGAAGTTGAACATCAGCCAGCAATATGCCTTTGAAGCAAAGAAGGCCAATGGTATCCTGGGCTGCATTAGGAGGGGTGTTGCCAGCAAGTTGAGGGAGATGATCCTTCCTCTCTATTCAGTACTGGTGAGGCCATACCTGGGGTATCATGGCCAGTTCTGGGCTCCTCAATACCAGAGAGAGATGGAGTTACTGGAAAGAGTCTAGTGAAGGGCCACTAAAATGATTGAGGGGCTGGAGCATCTTTCATACGAGGAAAGGCTGAGAGAGCTGGGACTGTTTAGCCTAGGGAAGAGAAGGTTCTGGGGGGATCTCATCAATGTATATAAATACCTGAAGGGAAGATGGATCCACGTTCTTTTCAGTGGTGCCCAGTGACAGGACAAGAGGCAATGGGCACAAACTGAAACACAGGAGGGTCTGTTGACCATCAGGAAACACTGTTCTTACTGTGAGAGTGACTGAGCACTGGAACAGGTTAGGTTGCCCAGGGAGGTTGTGGAGTCTCCATCCTTGGAGATACTAAAAAACTGTCTGGGCATAGTCCTAGGCAGCCTGCAGGTATGCTTGAACAGGGGAGGAAAGAGGGGAGTTGGACCAGGTGACCTCCAGATGTCCCTTCCAACCTCAACCATTTTGTGATTCTGTGAATAATATTTAAGCTACAGAAATTTACCATTAAGCTATGTCTTGACTTTTCTGAAATACTGTAGTCTTACATTTCTTTAATTATCATACTTAGCATAAAAATGAAGGCCGTAGCTTAATGTCAAAAATGAAACATTTATATACCTAGACAAAAGGTTCAGATCTCAAAAAGGAATGCTTCTTTGTATATGCTGCTAGACTGCATTTTCCGATGCTTGCTTGTGATGTACTGTGTAGCATTTATGCAAACAAAACTCTGTGTGTGTGTGTATTTTAACATGGAGTTAAGGAATTTCCAAGAAGGAAACTTCTCTAACCCTTCCTCAACACTTGGAACCCCTGTCCACTGTTGAAATTTTTTTTTTCTTTCATTTAAGCCTAAGGGTGTTTCCCCTGACCTTGAGAAACGTCAATATTGGAAAGGTAGAGTTAGAAAGTACTTTGTAATGAGAAGAGCTCTATCAGTGTATACTCTTGTAG
Organism: Aptenodytes forsteri; assembly: GCF_000699145.1. Taxonomy (NCBI): domain Eukaryota; kingdom Metazoa; phylum Chordata; class Aves; order Sphenisciformes; family Spheniscidae; genus Aptenodytes; species Aptenodytes forsteri. The sequence continues at coordinate 12,252,943 of NW_008795909.1, forward strand.
TAATCTGCTATGATAGCTGAGGGGATACTACAAGGTAATCTTTCTATTAATATGTGAAAGATCAACCAATTCAACTGGTAAATTAGACTTGCTTAAATTTTTTCCCTTAAATATTTATTCTGTCTTCTAGTGGTAGTGCTTTTCCATACAAATCAGTAAAGTTTAGAGAATTTTTCCCTTTTCCAGTCATATTTGTACACTCACTACGGTTATGCTTGGCATGAGAAACTGTTTCTAGCATACCTTGGTTCCTTTCATCTGCCTTGTCCAGACAGAGCATTTCATTACTTGTTCTCTAGGCAATTAATTTAATTCTCTTCTTCGCAGACTTACTTATCTTTGCAACTCCATTTTACCTATGTTCTATCTGACTTTCAAAGAACAATGTCTGTCTCCGAAGGTAGACAATTTGGGTTTTGTTTTGGTTTTCTTTTTTTGTTCATTGATTTTGGAGGTTTTTTTGCCATTGGGTTACCTGCAGTAGACAAATTTCAGCAGTCAGACCTCCTTGGGCAGTTGTTTTATGGCCTCAAGGCAGCTCTTTCCTCAGATTACTGCAGTATTTGCAGGATTTTCAAATCTTGCACCTACATCAAGCATAAACAAAATTTACAAGAGACTTTTGAGAAAAAGACAATGTCTCCACTTAGATTCAGAGCATCTAGAACTGGTAAAAGAATTATTATGAATCTCCATTTTATGTCTGTCTCATTTCCTGTCAGGAAATGTTAATGGCTAACATGATGTAGCAGGGGCTACAGAATTTGCTTTCTCTTACCTGGTCTCAGTTTTCCTCATTATTACTGTTGTTTCAGAAAAAAATGGGCAAATGAAATTTAGTACGGATGGCGATTTCAAACACTTAAATACACTTGGGGAAAAATCACATATACAGAGCTCTTCACTAGATTATAAAATCAAAGATGAATATAGGTTAACTGGGATAGCTGATCCAACGCCACTGCTCAGAACAAGGCCAATTTGAATATATAGCTAAATATCAAACCTTGCTTTACAAGTATAGGCATAAACTTTTGGACAAATTCAACACACGTATGTCCCCTGATTCTAGAGAAGGCTTTGATCATTATCCTCATGCTTTGTCTTCCTCATAGGCAGTAAATACAGCTTCTAGATCACTGGTGACTGCAATGATCACACACAGTACTGCTCTTTCCCCAAGCCTTGGGTTTTAGAGTATAAGACGTTTTCATGATAATCTGCCATTTTTCAGTCCTGCTCTGCTTGGCCATAAACCTGATTAGCTTTACATCCGTGGGGGAAATCCCAAAACAACATTGAAAGCTTTCAGAGTTTTGCGGTTTCCTTTTTCCCTTTTTTTTTTTTTTTTTTTTTAATAAATCTCAGCAAAGAGCCTCCAGTTTTTGTTCTAAACTGTAGAAGAGATGAGTCCAGCAATCTGAAGGTTCATAGTGAGGCTAATGGCATCGAGTTCCTTCAACCATCATTTCTATTCAGGAATTTTCCTTCTGATTTTGTTCTTTTATCTTTGTCTATTAGTGATAAGCTGGTTTGTTTTTTCTCAGAGTCTCATGAGAATGGTTTCTAGAGAGTAAATCTCAAGACTTGCTTTTTCCTCCCAGCAGTTTCTATATGCCATTCCTGTGAAAGAATGATTCACACAAGGGTTTGCTTTATCAGGTGATACTTTCTTCTGTTTTGGCGTGTGATAAAACAGATTGTGAGGAAACTGCTAATTCAGGTGACTCTAGAAGATGTTATTAAGATTTTACAAAGGAGAGACTGTCACTGAATGCTGAGATACATCTACTTTGTATCAGGGCATCACACGGAGAATAGTTTTTCAGTGGATCAGAATATTTTATTGTACAGCATCATGCTATTCTGGAAGTGACAGATACCTGGTGTTTTGCTCTCTAAACATGGTACTTCACCTGTTCAAATCTCTAAGCCAAAGTTAGGGGGCAAATTTTGTCTCACTTCTAACCAGTCAGCAGAGTTGTTTGGAATGCTTTATGTTCACGGATTTATGTTTTGTGTTTTTTTCTTCTGGGCAGACATCTCAATTTGCTGAAACAAATTTTAAAACAGGAACTTGTATCTAATGTAATAGTAAAAACTTACCGGTCCTGTACACTGAAATCCTGCTGTAGTGTTTGCAGACTCCTGACGTACCTTTATGCTGACAAATGAATATTGTGTTTACGTTGCTGAATCCATGCAGATTTGTAGGCTTTGACTTGCACTGAAATGGAAATTTGTCATCTCTTTTCTAATTTGTGCATTAAGATAATGATAAATATGTTCTAATATGCTCTTACCTAGCATTTGGAGGTATGAAGTCTGAGTAATGATGGACTTCACCAACCCAAAAAGTTCTGTGTGAAGTTAAGTCATTTCTCTGGGCCAGTGGTTAAAATTGGGAAGTGATACCTCAGGCATTGGATGTTTATGTATCAGCTGCCCCATTCTGAGCTCTCTAAACGCTTTTGTGGATGACCTGAACTTTGCATCGTTTTAGAGCATGCGTGATCAGGTCCAATTTCTGTCTGCAAGAATTGGGACATCCCTAGACACTTGTTTGTCCTTGGGCGTTAATGATTAGAGGAGTCTTTCCTTAAAATTTGTCTTTCTCTCCTGTTCTTTTGATACATGATAGACATATAGGGTGAATCTAAAACTTTTCCCTGGCATTCCCCCATCTTACTCAAAATTTCACTTCAAGCGAGAAACTTAATATGTTTTCTGTCATAAATCTTAAATTTATACGGTGAGATCACCCTTTACATTCTCTTCCACAAGAAAAGTATATGGGGGGGGTCCTTTGTTTTTTCAAAAGATAGAACTAGACTTTTCATAATGTTATGGAAGCTGATTATGTTCATAGATCAAAATGTATGGCCATTTATGTACAATCCCTTTCAAAATGTATAGCAGCTTATATTGATGTGCTTGTGTGAGCTGGCAAGGCGGAGCTGCCTCCTGTCATCAGACCTTAAGCTTCAGTAGTGGCCTTGTGGAGGAATGTCTCCACTATTCATATGTTAGATAGCCAGCTGGGGGCTCTAGCCATGCCTTTGCCAAGCGTTGCTACTGCAGAGATGCCTGCAGCTGATAAGTGTTTTGTAGGTTAGTTCTGTATTCAATGTTTGTATGAGGGACTCTGAAAATTACTTCCAAATACTTGATACAAAGTGGGATTACTGTTTGGAATGACCCATGATATGAAGGTACCTGCGGACTGTCACCAAAGAAAAGAGAGATTATTTAGTAGTGGCTGGAGTTCAGGGTGTATATATATATTCCATGTATACATTTGCTTCCTGTCTTTCCCTCATGTCCTTCTTGAATCTTGCTGACATAAAGTTCTGTAGTTGGGAAATACAAATGGTATTAGATAAGCTCCTTCTTACGCACTCATGTGGTAAATATGCATGACCCCACCCTGTACCAATACTTAGAAGAGAAAATGCTGTGGTCACAAGTGATAAGTAAACATACACGTGGACTGTGTATCTTTAATACTGGTTATGCAAACAACCTCCCTTTTTCCTTTCCCTAGGAACGTTATGTGGCGAGCCTAATGCCTTTGCAAAAATGCATATCACCATGGAAGGTAAGGAAATATAATTTGAATGAGCTGGAAATTGGTGATTAGAGAAAACAGTTATGGCGTGCTAATGATTTTTTTCTTTCCATAGAGTCCACCACAGCTGAGGCAGTTTAGCCAAGATGACTTCATGAAGACACTGGAAAAAGCAGGACCACAGCTCACATCAGGTTTAAAAGGAGACTGGATAGGACTTTACAGGTCACTTCTTTCATCAGCATAAAAAATTAAATTATATAAATGAAGACAAATCAGTAATACAAATGCTCTTTTCCTGAGCAAACTTATCAGTATTGATTTGAGTAAGACTTACTTTTAGAATATATGCTTTAATAGGAATTGAGATAGTGCTTAGTATACTTCACTCGCTTAAATCTGTTTCTCTGTAACCTGTTAATGGTTTTCATAAGTTGCTACTAACACAACAGGTCTCTGTATAACAGTATTATTTGTGGGTTTATTTCTGGTTCTAACTTGATTCCTCCTTCCAATCAAACACAAAGACAAAAATGAGGATATTTCAAACTGAGCCTTGCTTTTTTCCTGACAAAATTCCTAATCTATTGTCTTTCAGACCCCTTTTCTTTACATTGTTTTCTCAATCCTTGTCTTGATTAATAGAAGCACCTGTTATACTCCACTTCAGAATATTACATTTTTTTGAAAGTAAACAGAGAAAGGGTCCTAATATCTTCTTCAACCTCAAACATAATTACTTTAAATTTGATGACGTAGAAAACGGAGTGTTATCAAAATTGTAATTAAAATATAAAATGTATTTTGCTTCGGTGTTTTACCAGGCATTTTTTGAAATCGCCCAACTTCGATGGTTGGTTTAGGAGCCGGCAGAAAGAAATGACACAGAAGTTGGAGGCCCTTCATTTAGAAGCACTCTGTAATGAGGTTAGAAAAATGTGTGCTTATGATTATATTTATCATCTTGTAATAAAAATATATTCTCCCTCAAGTCAGTTTTACTCCTGTTGTTTTCATTGGTTGAACATAAAAATGTTGACAATTTTGTCAAGTCTGATCTAGCAAAACATGAATTTGTTAACCAAGTACAAGCTCAAACTAACATAGCAAAGGAGAACAGTATGAAATACAGTTCACTTTTTTATAACAACTGTCATCATTTGCAAAATGTATCTTTAGACCTTTTTTGTTTTGTTGTGTATTTTGAAATTGAATATTCCCCCCCCCCCAAAAAAAAAAAAAATTTTTTCTT
>NW_008795909.1:12259688-12266212 GCF_000699145.1 Aptenodytes forsteri
TAAAATTAATATTCCCCCCCCCCCAAAAAAAAAAAAAGTTCTTTCCTCTTATTTGATAATTTTATTTCATTCAGCTTCCTTCCTTGGCATTCCAACACATTTTTAGTTGTGATATAGTTTGTAGCTTTAAAGGTATAAACTCAGTGAGTACCATAGAAAATTGACATCTTATTAGATGTGGATAGTAAATAAGCCTACAACTGATAATTGGAAGCTGAGAAGTGAAATCTGTTTGTTGATACATAACAAAATGCCACATAAATGATCTTATGTTGTAAGATCCATTCTTTACTTAGGAAGTTGAAGTGGGTATCAGTACAATTTGAGTCGGAACAACTGATAAAGAAAGGTATCACAAGAGGAGAAGAGATTGTACAGCTAAAGAGGGAATAGGAAGAACAAAAAAATAAGTCAACGCCACAGCTTTAAAATAAACAGAAAAACTGCGCTGGTTATTTTAAAAAAGCCATTGATTTTTATCCCTTGCCTTGGCAATTCCCAAACAGTACATTGTAGCAACCCAAATAGATCGTTCAAATAGAGCAGCCCAAATAATTTGCAGGGCAATAGGTAGGTCAATTCTATCACCTAGAATCTATCCAACTACATTTGACATTAACTTATTGCAAAGAAAAGGGAATGTGTCACAAATTTATTACTGACTCTGCTCCTTATTACTTTTTCTTTTGATCCAAGTGTTAACATCTTCCTGTACACGAGGAAACGACTTTAATAGGTGAATAGTAAAGGGGTAGGGGGACAGAACTTCCATAAGAAAAGTCACTTAATATATTTTACTAGTTATCGACTATGTGATCTCCTTTAATGCCCTAGAAACAAGAAGTGCTCCCTGGCACTATTTTAATATTTCATTGTGCTGGCAGATCTGATTTGGTAAACATTCACTGCCGTTTTGCATTGTAGATGCTATTTTTGAAACTAAGCCTGTTTGGCTTTTTTTTTTTATATATGTATTTGTTTGTATTGTGTTTGTGTCCTAGTCTCCTGTTTTGCTAAGTCCTGGGCAAACATGCAAATAAAGCAGATTTTGCAGCTCACAGTAGAGACAGTACATGAGTAAAATGAGTTTAGTAAATGGCATGAGAATAAGGAAAAGGAGAAGACCCATTCTGAACAGTAGGTGTAAATTAATACTACTTTTGAAAATTATGTATGTTGCCATAAAAATTTCAATGCTTAATTTTTATTCTTTTAGAACTTGGTTTTCTGGAGTCAGAAGCATACTGAAGTAGAAACGGTGGATCTTGTCTTAAAGTTAAAGAATAAACTGGTAAGTAACTGAATTGAACACAGCTCAAATTTGCCTGACTTAACTAGATAAAAGTATTATATAGTTGTGTTTACAGGTAGTTAAATGAAAATATTCTTTAAGATCTAGGTAGCTCAAGAAATCAGTTATTCAGGTTTTTAAAACAGTTCATGTCAGCTATGACTGAAGAATTAGCTCACTTCCCAACATCGTCTGGCTATGTTGGAAGCATTGCACTGGTCTTGTTTTTTTAAAACTAGTTGGAACTTTGACTGATTTGAGCGGAAGCAAGGCTTGAATCCTCAGAGAAGCAGAAAACCAAACTTTCTTGTGATTACTGAAAGTCCAAATCAGCGTTAGCTCATGCTGTTTTGTGGTTTTTGAGGAAACCTGCTATTGTCCAAATTCCTACTCGGTCGGCAAATGAGGAATTCATTTTCCAGATTCACTAATATGTCACTTTGGTGTGTCTTAAGGTAAACTTGCATGTTTAGTAGAAATCATGTTTTAATGTACCTTTGCAGTTGCAGGCTGACAGAGAACAGCTTCCGGTGAAAACTGACACACTGAAGAAGCTGCAGACACACATCAGTGATATTATACTAGCACTTCCAGATGACTTACAGGACATCTTGCTCAAAACTGGCACAACATGATTTCTACTGGGCTTTTTTTGTGCAGAAAACAAAAGGCAAATGTAGTTTCACAGAAGGCAGTGGCTTACCAACTTTGGAACACAGCTCTAAATAGTATGTTAACACTACAAATGGACTGTACTAATAGTATAGCCCACTATACTATTTTCACTGTTTTTTCCACTTAAATACCAATGCAACTAAAGGAATTCCTGTGTCTAATGATGTTTGAAATAAGTGCTCTTAAAGAAAAAATCTGTGGGCATATGAAACTATACCACACTATAGGACCACAGTGCAGTGCTGGCATTGCAGAATGTTTTCTAATTGGTGCTGCTACACCCAGTCCTGTTAACTCAGGGGTAAGCAATATTGATCCTGTACTGTCCTGTTAATGTAGTATCTGATTGCTTTTCTTTTTTTTTTTCTTTTATTTTTCACCTAGTGATAAGTCCAACTGGCATATTATGTGACTTGGTCAGAATACGTTATAGTTGAGGCATTTTACTGGTAAATCATTGCTTTCAAAACTGTTTCAGGGACAGCTGAAATAATTGGATTGGTTCTTAACTTTCTTCCTTTCTCCTTCTTACCATCTTCCCAAAACCATATTAATTTAGCATCTTTAAAGAGGAGAAGGCAGCTGACAAAAATTTCCTGAAGAGAAGTCTCTTCCATTCAATGTTAGTTAATTAGGGTGCTCTTACTCACATGCCTTAAATATAAAGTAAATGTATACTAATTGGTGGTTTTAAACTGCTGACACTTCAGGATTTAAAGTGGATTACTGGTGTAAATGTAAGCAAGCCGTATTCATCACAGGAAATAAACACTGTCGTGTTCTAATATGGATTTTAAAATCAGTGATTTCAGTAGAGTTAGCTGATACACAATCTGTTTCAGTTGGAGATCATAGCAGTCAGCTCCTGTTATAAATCTTTTTTTTTTTTTTTTTTTTTTTTAAATTTCTCCGCGGGGGGGTTTTTTTTTTTAAACTTATACCAGTAGGGTGTTTGAGGAGGTAATGGGGCTGGAGGGAGATGATGTTGGCTGCAGCTGAAAAAACCCTATGGAAAGGTCAAACTGTGGCAAGAAAAGATTGTAGCATGAAATTATTCTCAGTATATGCATATAGCAGACATGCGTAAAGAGTAATTTCCTCTTGCATATGAAGCAACAAGAATGTGATGTTTATCTTCTTGAACAAGTTTCAGTGGTATATAAGAACTCAGCTGCTCCACAATGCAGTGTTGTACTTTGACCAGTTTCAAGTAGAATAAACTGAATGCTATAGTGTACACACAGCATACACACTTTATATGACAAGTGGATCACAGTTATAAAAAAAATTCTGCTTTTAAGTGCTTGGATAGAATTTTTTAAAACTTACGACATAATCCCGCTATAAGAATATGCTTTTGTATGATAAATATTTCATACCATCTTTCTAAAAAGTCTTATTTAGATACAAAGCGTCACAATATTTTTATGAAAATATGTATTTTAATACTGTTATGGTTTGTTTTCAGTTACTCATGACCAAAAGTTTAATGTATCTATTATGTTACTTAAACTACACCACTTCAGCATTAATTTCTAACTTGCAAATTTTTTTTGCACACCCTGATGAATAGCATTTCTAATCCAGAAATTAGTAAGTGGCGTGGCCATTCCTAAATTATCTTAAATATTTAACCTGGAGCACTGTGTAGTTTCTTGGATCCGTGTAAACCGGTAACAGCTATGATAACTATCACATGACTGCAAATATGTATTTTTGTAAAAGGAAATAAAAGGTTTGATTTTTATTTTTTCTTTGGAAGTTATGTGACTTAGATGATGGGTGTGATTTGTTCGTTTGTTTTTCCCCCTCTCCTTTGTAAGCAAAGCTGTTCAGCAGCTTGTAGAGACTACTGCTTAGTCTGATTTTATGAAGCTGTACCCTTACGTACAGGACCAGAAATACCTGATGGTGACGGAGTGGTGGTGTAGTTTGATCATGATCATGGTTGTAATATGATAGAGCTGCGGGATCCTCAAGAAAGCAAATGGCAGGGACTGGCTTCCAGGCAAAACTTATCCAATCTTCAGTCTATTTCTTGTACACATCTGAATGTGAGAACATGAGAAACATGGTAGTGGGAAGTAGACTGCAAGCAAAGCTCAATTCAGTTTTCTTTAATGGAGTTGGTATTAGTTTAAATCCCTGAATAACTAGATGCTTAAACAGAATTAGAATCTTGTTCAAAAGAAAGGCAAAAAGAAAAGTTGTACTAATTGTTTGCTATCTTCATCAGTGACTTGTAATGCTTTTAGTAACGGCAGTTCAAAAGGACCTTAACTTATAACTACAAGTCTAGGCAAAATGTAGTCACTAAAACAGGGAACAGTCTTTCCTCATTGCAGGTTTCTGATCTTGTCCTGTCTCTCTCCAGTCCTTTTACACTGAGCATGCATATTTTCAGTGGGGATGCTTCAGCCATTCATAGTGTTGCAGCACAGGAATTGTATCAGCTGCAGAAAGTAGTTGCCAGCTTGGTGAGCTGGAATTTCCCCACCCCTGTTTTTTTGGTTTTGTTTTTAACTCAATGTGCTTAAAATACAGGTAAAGAGTTTGTAATAATCCTCATTCATATGAGGCTTGATGGCTGAAGAATAGTGCAAAAACCTATTAGTTTCAGTAGTTTTGCCTCAATCTTCATCTGACTTTTAAAAAAAAAAAAAGTATGTACACACACTGTTTGGACCAGGATGAGAAAAAGTCCCTAAGTGAAGAAGAGAATACCTGGATGATTAGAAGGGGTCGTAGAAAAGAGGTAGCAGCTGTTCAGAAAAGAAATGCTAAAGATAAAGGGCCCCAATTGGGTCATCAGAAGAAGACTGCCTCAGTTAGTGTAACAGGAGAGTAAACTGGACATGCATAAGCTTTGGGACTTCTCAAATTTCTTTGAAACAACATAAAAATAATGCCAAGAACCAAAACATGAGAGAAAGCGCAGTCAAATGTGGTAAAGGTGCGGCTAGTCCTTTAATGGTGTTAACATCTATGGTCTGAATAGAGGAGAATGAATCAAAAGTATGTTGTGAATAATAGTTATGTATGATTATATAGAGCAACCACTTACGTTAATGTTGAAACACTGATTATTGACCATCACTTCTAAAGCAAATGTTTGTTAGATTGTACTCAAACAACTGAAATAATGAAAGGTATCTATTAATGGCCTAGCTATAGTAAGAATATGCCAGCTTGGAGGTCTAGAAAGTAACTTATTTCGAAAAGAGTCCTTCAAATATTTTGTAGTATACTTATCCTCAGCTAGGTTCAGGGAAGCTTAACTTTCCTGGCCAAAAAAAAGTGTAAATACTGAGTGGTTTGAAGAGAAAATAGGTTAAGTATTGGAAGCCTAGAAGTGGACTCTTTAAAACTATCACGAAATTGAAATCTAATAGTTGATCAGGATCATATTAACATCTTAGGCACTAACTAGATTAAGTTAAAATATAACTTTGCTGAAACTTAAGTTTTATAAAATTATAACTGGTCAATGTTAATTTAAAACAGATTTTTTGGTTCAGAAGAACATAATTTAAAACTTGAGTAAGACTCTCAACATGACACGTAAGAAAAGAACAGCTGAAGTGGAGTCTCACAGTAGCGTACTGTTAGAATCTGGTTCAGGACTGTCTCTTTATCAAGACCATTAAGGATGTTTTTCTTTAATGGAGGATAAATAAATAGCTTGTTTGAAAAATGTTAGCTCTTGTATACTGACATAGTTTCTAATTAGCATAGGTAGGCTATAACTCCCTTGAAAATTTTTAGGACTTTTGATTGAACTAATGCTTCCTTGGATTAGGGAGCTCAGTCACTTAAATGCAGCTCATCTTATGTTGCCCCAAATTTAATTATCACCACACTATGGACTTTTTACAATAGCTGTAAAAGAAGCTGTTAGAGCTGGTTATGAAATCAAACATACTGCTCAAAAAATGGCATGTTTCTAATAAACCATGGCTTGTTTCAGTTTTATTCCTGTATTACTTCCCTGTATCTATCTGCTGCTCCCTGGCCAAGAAATTGTATGCTGTTTTGCCTTGACTCTGCAACCACCAGGACGCTTCAGAGGGTCCAGGTCACAGAAACAATGTAAGAAAAAGATGCTGCAGTAGTCAGTGTACCTGTGATATAGAGTGGTTTGGGTTTGGGGTTTGTTTCATTTTTTTTTTCTTAATTACCTAGCTCTGTTGCTACTAAGGGTGTATTTGGGGGCTCTTTGAGGTTTGTTTTACCCTAAATGCCCTACTTCTCTTGCTCTCAGCTGTCCTTTGGCCCTTTGGGAGAAGAGCCTGGTGGCCATCACACCTCTGCCTAAGCACAGCGGGAGTGTAAGTTGCAATGAGATGAATTACTAGGGTTTGGGGGTGAGCCAGGGGCATGCGCGTCCCGGAGAGAGGCACTCTGGCCCCCGCCGGGCCGTGGTGCGGGGCCGGCCGTTGGCGCCGGGGAGCTGGGCCTCGGCCTCGGCTTGGGGAGCTGCTCGGTGCCCGGCGGACTACATCACACGGCATGCCGCGCTCTGCCTTGCCTGGGCGGAAGCTGCGGCGAGGCGGGGCGG
>NW_008795909.1:12266263-12266898 GCF_000699145.1 Aptenodytes forsteri
GCTGCGCGGTGCCGGGCGGACTACATCTCCCGGCATGCCGCGCTCTGCCTTGCCTGGGGCGGCCGGAAGCTGCGGCGAGGCGGGATGGAAGCCTGCAACTACACCCCCCGTCATGCGCTAGCAGCAGCGGTTAGAACGAGCGAGGCGCGGAGCGGGCGCAGCGCTTGCTGGGAGTAGTAGTCGTCCCCGCCGCCGTTGGGCGCTCGGGCCGTGTGGCGGAGGGTGGTTCCGCGGCCGGGGGATGTGGCGAGCGTGACGTGATTTTGTCCGCGTTGGAGCCGGGGCGGCCGTGGCGAGCGTGACGTGGCAGAGAACGAGCGAGCGAGGTTCCCCGGTCACAGAGCAGCAGCTGCCGCTGTGGTTGCTGCCGCTTGCGCCTTATAAGTCGGCGCCACCGGGCGAACGCCTCACTTCAGGAGCCTGCCTCCTCGCTCGCGGAGGGATCCGTAAGCGCAGACAGGAGTCGGGACGCGCTCCCCCTCCCTCCCTCCTCGCCGCACTCCTCCCGCTCCCTGCGCCGCCGCCCAGCCCCGCGCCGGAGCCGCCATGGGCCTCACCATCTCCTCGCTCTTCTCACGCCTCTTCGGCAAGAAGCAGATGCGCATCCTCATGGGTAAGGGGCGGCAGCGCGCCGC
>NW_008795909.1:12267030-12275201 GCF_000699145.1 Aptenodytes forsteri
CCTTTCCTCAGGGCTTGCGGCGTCGTTGGAAAGTGAACGAGCGGAGGGGGAGAGAAGGAGCGATGTGAGAAGGGGGTGGGGATCGGGATGTCTGCCCTTCCTTTTCCTCCGCCGTGTTCTCGTTTTCTTCTCTCTTGTGCCCCCCCCCCCCGTTCCGTCCCGTCCCCTCCAGTCCCGCTGTCGTCGCTGGACGACGAGAGGCAGAGCCCCGCTTTCTCTGGGGTTCGCAGCGGGGCGTGCGAGGCTTCAGCCCCTTCTCCTTGCACCTGCGTTTCCGCTTGCGTTGAGCCGGAGCAAAATGCAGAACAAAGATCAAATTGCAGTAGGTGAAGCTGGTGCCCGCCTGCTGGGGAAAATACGTATGGCTGAGGATGGTATCCCTTTTCCAAGGAGGCGAGCGAGGTTTGCACCTTGCTTTTCCCTGCGCTGCTGGTGCGGTTGTGCTCTCGGCCTGGTGACACCACTCCTGCCTGAGCAGTGTGGCTTCTCGACCGGGATGTCATGAAGCCTGGTGCGTTTAACACCAAGAGCTTAAGAAATTGCCGTATAATGGCCGATTTTCAATAACTAAGCCGTCTATATCTCTGACTCTCATGAAAGGACATTCCGGGATAGCATCTGTGCACTTTAATTCTCCTGAACCTCATGCACAAAATCGTAAAACCCCATAGGTTGCTTTTTCAGTGCTTACTTTGTTTTACTGTCAGCCCGTAATTATCTATTTGGAATTAGATTGTGTTTCTCTTGAAATGGACTGTGTAAGAGTTGAAGCTAGTGGTTCTTGAAGATTCTTGCTTTAAGATTATGGTTCAAAAGGTCAAAGCAAGTGCATACTGCATTTGCTATTTCCTCCTCCACTTCAGCTCTTCCCTGTCTTCTTCCACCCACCTACCCACCCCCACAAGCTTTACGTACAAACAAATCTTGACCCCCAAATTTTTCTCAAATGCTATTACTAAAGTGAATGGAACTTGATTTATGGCCATAGACTGCAGGAGCTTGTCCTAACAAATTATATGAAGTGCTCATTTCAATATAGCCAGCAATGGAACGGGGTCCTAACTGTGAAACTTCAGGGCACAGTACTCATCCTTAACACTGCCTGAGTATGCACAGCAGATGCAAAATGCAGCTTTTTTAAATTATAATTTTCCATGTTCTCCATACGTTTTGTGATGACAGAGTTCTTTATTACATGCACAGTAATTTTTATTGTATCTTCACTGCTTGAAATTAGAGGCTCTCATCCATTTCAAAATAACCTGTGTAATTTTTGTCTTCGAGACAACTTAGTACATGTGTTGGTTTGACGGTCTCCCTAGCAGCCAGACTCTTCATATAACTCTAAATGAATGAAGTAAAATCTTCAAATGAGCTTGACTGTAGGATGAGATAGTGTCTGTGGTATTTGCAGTTCTGTTGTATCCTGCAAAATAATGAAAACAGGAAAGCAATGTCATATAGATCAAAACAGCTTGCAAGGCTTTAGTTTCTTCATTGGTAGGTAATTAGTTCAAATTTAGGTTAGATATAAGTTAGGGAGCTGCACTTTGTAGCAGTTGGTTCAACGCATCTTTTTTCTTTTTTAAATAATTTTTATTTTAAGGCATGATTGGTTCAACGCATCTTTTTTCTTTTTTTTTTAAATAATTTTTATTTTAAGGCATGGATTATATTCAAATACAGGACTGGATCAGAGCATGAGACTGCACCATATTTGTTATGTAGTGTAAGAGGGTAAAACTTTTGCTATGTTATGATGAGAGTGTATCATAGGACCTAAATCGGATGCTTAGAAGCAGAATGTGTTATATTGGCGATCACATAATTAGTTTATACCTGTAACATGGAAAAGAAGCTCTTCGTAGCATTCTACGTTATATATCAGCACTCTGAGGAGAGATGTCTGAATGAATAGTGGGACTGAATTAAACTTTTCCTCAAGGTGATAATTTTAGATTTATGATTTCAAAATGAGCTGGACAAGGCTAGGCGTTTTAGTAGTATACCAGTGAAGTAACTTTATGGGGTAAGGTGTTTATGGAGAAATATTTAGGGGAAAATATTGTGTGGGTGAGTTGATAATGAACAGATGATTAATTTATAGTTCAAACTTCCCTTTCACAGCTTTCTTCTGTTTCTGCAGAATTCAAGATAAAATAGAATTAATTTTGCTCTTAAAGAATTAATTTAGCTCTTAAGACAGACTTTGTGTTACCGAGTTCTGCAGAATTTTAATATTTCTCATGAGGTACCATTACCAACAGCAAACATGACACACTGTCTTTTATATTCTCAAACTACATTTATGGTAAAAAGTGGACATTTAATGGTATACTGTTACTGAAATTTTGTTTTTAAAAAACTGCACTTGTATAATTAAGTATTCTTCAGAAATATTAAGTTAACATCATTATGAGGAAATTAATATAAAGTAATTCCTGCATCTTCTTTACAGATCGAAGTAACATGAGCGAAAAGAAAAGAAATAACTGTAGGATAGGATTGAATGACATAAAGTTAGACTAGGCAACCAGGGCATTAGAGTGGAAAAACTGAGTCCTACCCTACAAGTACCTGTCTGTAAAACTCTTCACTTATAGTTTCTTGTGCTTAAAAAAGAAAAGTTATTGATTCATTGTGCACCTTTCAGTATCATAATTTAGTGTTCTGTGTCTTGGTGTAGTTGTGCAAGTGTTAACTGAGATAATAGCTACTCAGGCGATTCGAATACCAAGGTAATTATTAAATACATTGGGGAAAAAATTGTCAGATTCTTTGGGGATTGTGTCACCGTACAGCACAAAACCATTTAGCTGGTTTTTATTTGTTTTTTTTTAACCACTGTTGGTTTGCATGGTGTTGGGGTTTTTTTCGCATGCGTTTGTTTTCTTGAAAAGCTGTATTGAGAATGACCCCTTCATGCCACCCAAAGACTTACCCAATTGAAACTAAACCTGAAAGAGGAATAGTATGTAAAGGATAAATAAGACAAGTTTTGAGAGAACTGGTATAAAGGTAAAAGAAAAGTGAAGGGATGCAAACCTGTAGTAAATTGGGATTCGTTAATTTTACTTTTTTAAGCTGGCTTTTGTTTGCAACATGAATGTCATGAATCGGTTAAATACAGTAGAAGCTGCTTTTTTTTTTTCTTTCCCTGCTTATGGTTCATGCTGGAAGCAGCAACACGCAGTATTCTATAGCAAACTTTGGAAATCTCAATCTGACAACCAAAATCTATTGGTCTTGATGGGGATTCCATTTAAAAAGTCAATTCTCAATTTTCTGCATCTATAGTTTATATGAAGTTCTGTGCTACGATAACTGAGGCAGCTTGATATTCAGCCACCAATGATCAAAGTAGAAAGTTGGTAAATGAGGAATGTGATGTGGTCACAGGAGTGGTGTTCCCAGGGACAAGCAAACTACAAGCTTGAGACTGAGGAACACAACTCACAGACTGAATGAAACACTCTTAAGAGGAGTAAAGGGAACGACAATGGTTTTAACAGCAACTGAAAGCATTGTAGATATTTTTTCTCCAGCTAGAGGAAGAGGATGTTTGACTCAGTTTAAAGATAAATGCTTGTGAGTGCAAGTCTGTGCTTCCCATTTGTACTTCATTGTAATCTTAATGCTTTGTGGTACAGCTGCTGACTGTCATACCCTACATCGAGATTTTTACACCTTGGTCTTGTCAATGGTCAGTCACGCAGTGGAATCAGAGTGAAAACGTAGAATTGGAAATTTACTTTACATTATTTGGGGATTTAAGACTTAGGTTTTAATCTTGATAGTTAAATCAACTTAAACTTTGCGACATGGAAGTAGCTCATAGATTTACATTTAGCATTCTAGTGCAAATGTAAACATGTTTATTCTTGGACTACTAAAAGCAATAGTTACACTTCCTAGTGGCTTAAAAGATTAAATGTCATTTGGTGCTCCGAAATTTCTTGTTCTAAAAAGGGTGGTAAATGGCAAATTGGAGTGATAAGTATGAATGGAGGCTATGCTCTTGATGACTATTGCTTGTTTAGACTTCATAACACTTGCAGTTTGGCTAAAAGAGGCAGTTTTTGCAAATAGGGTCATGGTGATTTGCAGAAGTCTCCTTCCCTCAGTTAAAAGCTGCTGTCTCAAGTGTGGAGTCAGAAGAAGAAAACATGCATCCATAACTCAGCCTGCCTCAGTGCAAAATCCAATAGCTTAATTAGAATTGTGGATAAGAGTGGATTCAAGCAAAGTTTCTGGACTTTGCGCTTACATAGCTAATGTAGCCTTCTGCCAACGCTGTTGAGGTGGTGGTGGGTCCTGGCACAAGAGCAGAGTGGATAACTGGGGCAATAATTTCTTCAGTTTAGGAAATAATTTAAATTCTTGACTAGTTTCTAATTTCTTAACTCTGAGTCATATCTTCAAATGGTTCTTGATACCCTGTGTATATTCTTTGAAATGAGATTAGTTTTTTTCTTTTTCTTTATCTGTATCTTTAGTATAACCCTAAATACACTAAAACCATTTGTGTAGATAATGCCATCTTTCTTTCATTACTAATTTTAACAAATCTTGTCAGTGTTTGTTCTACTGATAACTATTTGGGGTTTTTTTTGGGGGGTGGGAGAAGAGTTTGTGAGTATGTGTAGCTTTAATTGGTGGTTCACTAAATGATCTTAATGTTAATTTACTGGAGAACTATCACATATATATCACGGACATACATTATGTGTTCTTGTAAAGATATAGGCATCCTACAAATGCTCACTTGAAGGTGAGCTGTGTTAGAATAGTGTTGGGCTTCAAGCATTGTGCTGTTAAAACGTTTTTCAGTATAGATGGAGTATTTGAGGGTTTCAGAGTTTGCTTAAAGGGTTTTCTAAGGCTACTTGACACTTTATTGGTGTAGGGAAAATGCTAACATTTACAAGTTTCGTGACTTGCAAGCTCTTGTGAAACTTCTGCTACACCATGTCTTTTTTTAGTTCGTGCTTGTTTGTGGTTCTAAAAGAGACCAACACTTAGACAATAGCAAACTTAAAACTGTTAAATTTTAATTTGAGCATTTTGGGAGTTTATTACTCCTCAAGGAGCTTTGGTTTCGATGGTAGATTCCCCTCCCCCCCTTCTTTCATGACGTTAACAACTAGGACAGCTTTTTTTTTTTTTTTAACACTTAATGACAATACCAAAGAAACTGCATTGGCATGTATAATCCTGTTCGCAGTATCAGAATATAGGACATCTATAGATAGTTTTTTTTAATTAGTTTGCTGTAACAGCAGTTTGTGTCTTGAGAAGGAGGAGGCTTTTTAAGAGTTTGGTTTCATTCTGAATAAGTAGCTAATTTCGAATTCCATTTTATTGCAATGCTAAGGAAACAGTTGTATTATTAATAGTCGAGTCATCAAACCACTTAAAGTTTAATATGTCACAGTCATCAAGTAGGAAATTAACTCAGAACACTTAAGAATGTAATCAAACAAGGATAACGTTTGGTTTCTTGTGCAAGTATTATTTAATTAATTCTTTGGGCATTTTATTTTTGTTTGGGCAAAACTTTATTGACTATTTTAAGTTTCACAGATACACATTTTATTGAAACTGTTGCTGTGGTAAGTGTTTAGTACCGACTGTTTATTTAGAATAGTGCTTATGTGCTAGGCATTGGATTCTAACATAAAGAATTGTATTTTGAGTTGCTCTTATGTGTTCTGAAATGCCTAACAATAAGCAGTTGCACAGTTTTAGAAAACTACAGTGTATGCCTGCAATGTTGGTGATGCTTTCGAAAAAATGTCTTTGAGGCTCCAGTTTATCTTTTTTTTTTTTTTAAAGGATTGCATATTTACCACATAGCTTACATTGAAAAACAGCAAGCTTAAGTTTTGTTGTAGAAACAGAAGAACAAACTTCAGTGCAGAAGGCCTTCTATAAAGATCAAAAGTGGAGACTCCTAATGAAAGCATCCTAGTGGATCTCAATGAATAGAAGTGTTATCCTGAAGAAGAGTTACAGCCCTTAGGGTATATGCAGAGGGAGGACAGGAGTTTCCTAATGTATGTGGTTTTGTCAATGCAAAAGAAATGTTTTAGCAAAGGGAGAAGAGACTGGAATGAGGGAGACTGAAGTGTCTTCCATTGATAGTGCCAGCTCCTGTTGGTTCAGGTGCATGTGAAACTGGCCTTAGCTGAAGGTTGAGTAAGCGAGACCTTCCCCGACTTGAGTGCAAAGTAGCAAACGTGATCAGTTAGAAACTACGTGCTGCTTGTAGATTGTTAAAAACTATTTAAAACCATCCTGACTTACACAGAAGAAACTTTCAAAGTGAATGATAAAACTTAAGTGACACAAATACTAGGAAGATGACTAGAAACTTGTGAGCCTGTAGGTTGTGGATGGAAGTGTGTTACTGAGCTTGTTTTCTTCATTGCTTATTCTCTCTCAGTGCTGGGTAGAGGAGATGGGGAGAAACATACAGTAGTATATCAACAATGACTTAAGAGTGTTTAAAAAGTTGTTTCTTCTCAGAAAAAAACCCCTAATACTCTGCATATAAAATGGCATATTTTTAAATTAGCAGGTTGTAGTTCATATTGTGAACTAAATCAAATTTTCTGTTTATTCTAGTTGGTTTGGATGCTGCTGGTAAGACAACTATTCTCTATAAACTGAAACTAGGAGAAATTGTCACCACAATTCCCACTATTGGTAAGATAACCAATTCTCATGTCTTCATTCTTGTTACTCTAAATTTGTGCTGTACAGATGGGCTTCTGAAGAGTGTAGGGATTTGCTATCTTTGCTGTTAGTATAAGAATCAAGACAAACATGGGCTTTCTGGTACTGCCATAACATAACTGTGTCAGACCAAAGATACATCTGGATGAGAATCCTGTGTCTGACAGTGGCCGGTAGCAGATGCTCAGGAGTATAGGGACCAATTAAGTAGCAGTACTTCACCCAAACACCATGAACCTCTAGCATTTTGTGGCTGAAAGACTTGCTGAACCAAAGGTGGTGTACTTGGATTTTATGGATTAATTTTTTTTTTTCCCTTCAGTCAGTTTTCTTCTTGATCTAGCAATTCAGTTCTGATAAGCCATTTTATATATATTTGGGAGAAATATAACTTGGGAAGTAACTATCTTTAACATGATTAGAATTACATTTTAACACTAGCATTAACTATTTCTAACTGTTTGACTCTTTTATTTTAGGTTTTAATGTGGAAACGGTAGAATATAAAAACATTTGTTTCACAGTTTGGGATGTTGGTGGTCAAGATAAAATTAGACCTCTTTGGAGGCATTATTTCCAAAACACGCAGGTAAGAGTTCTGAGATGGCAATCATTAAAGGCCTGTTTTGTAAAGTCTCATTATACATGGAAAGTTGTTTTCTGTCCCTTCCTTTCAGAAAGGCTCCTCACTGCTTCCTGCAAGTTCTAAGGGATACCCAGATTTTATTCTAGTTGAAGCTGGTTTGTTACCCTGAAGGCTTCAAGTCTAGTCGTGAGTGTAGCCTGGCAAGGATGAAGTCCTTTAGGATCTACCAGTGTTCTGTAATGTGCCAGAGCAGCTGGTTTGTGAGGAACTCTTCAACTTTGCTGTATCCATGCTTTGATCTGTTCCAACTGGCGTTGGCTTATACATAAAAAATGTTAATGTCTAAACACCCTTTACATATTCTTTTTTTTCTAATCAGCCTTAAAATACACAGCTTTGACTGTGCTATATCAGTGTATTTAGTACACTGAGTATTTAAAAATATCGTAAAAGATCTTGTTACTGATTGATTAGAAAGTGTCCATTTCATATTGATGTGACTGCTGTCATTTTTGGTGACATAAATGTGATTCTTTCCTTTGGTTCACAGGTAGTAAGGTAAGTTGCTTATTAGTATCAGGAAACTTTGGGAGTGTTGTTTTTTGTTTGTTTTTTTTTTTTGCTGTGTTGAATATAGAATTGTTTCCAAGAAACTTCTGTGCAGTGTTAGTGCATGTGATTGGTGCAGAAAAATGGAAAAGTCTGGATTGATGAAAAGGAGCTAGCAAAGTACTGTTGTGAATAGAGTAATACTTGATTTCAGTTCCTTATTCAACCCTGTTACTAAATATTTTTAAAAGATGCTTCTGTTTTCTTAAAGAGAATGATAAAATGTAAGGTTTTGAGA
>NW_008795909.1:12275402-12288986 GCF_000699145.1 Aptenodytes forsteri
CCCCCCCCCAAACTAATGAATCCCACACTCATCTATAAACTGACATTTGTGTTGTTTAGCTGTTTTGATTTAGAAGGCCTAGCTTTATTTTGCAGTTGAAACTTACTATGTACTTGTTCGGACAGACATCTTGCATTGCTTAAAAAGAAATTTCTGTCAAATTTGCTTATCTAAGAGAGGGGACGGTCACAATATTCAATATGAGGTTTTTAAAATAGTACTGCATGTTTACATTGGCTTTTTAAAACTGCTTAACTTCTTGCAGGGCCTCATTTTTGTGGTAGATAGCAACGACAGAGAGAGAATCCAGGAAGCAGCAGAAGAGCTGCAGAAAATGGTAAATATCGATAACCTTCTGAAATATGATTGTTATACTTACTTTGTCGTATTTTTAGACGTGTGTCAGCTTCCCTAAGAGATTTAGGATTTTAAAATTTTAGGGAGTTTGTACAGTGCATGTTGTATTCACCTAGTATGTATGCACCTGGGTCACTTAGTGCACTGAGTTGTAACTACAACTCTGTAGAGAGCTTTAGCTCAAGAACTACTAATATGTCAGAACCTTTCTTTCCTTCATAAAACCTTAATAGAAACACAGCAGATGAAGAAAGAATTTTGGAAAAACAAATTGGTGCTAAGAATTTCAGTAGCAAGTTGCCGGTAAATTTAAACTGCCTGTTGAAAGAATATTTCCTTACTTGTAGGAGAAGTTCTGTTGGGTACTAGTTAAATTTCACTCGGTATGTACTAGTGACTTCAGGAGCAAGAATGAAAATGTTTATAACCCTTAAATCAGTACTTAGGTTTCTTTAGTGCTTGTTGAACTAATTGAGGTACTTAGCTAATTTAATAACATGACTATTTTTTCTGTTAGCTTCAGGAGGATGAGCTGCGAGATGCAGTGCTGCTTCTGTTTGCAAACAAACAAGATCTGCCAAATGCCATGGCAATCAGTGAAATGACAGATAAACTAGGTCTTCAGTCTCTGCGTAACAGAACTGTAAGTACTAAACTTCCTGGCTGCTGAACTCTTGTCTTCTTTTATTACATATCGTAAACATGATCTCCATTTAAAGGAAAGGGAAGTTTTCACCTCTTTCTGTAGAAAGACGCACATACCTGCTATTAAACTCTGTAGTGCATCGGTCCTTGTTCAAAATAAGTGATTTAGAAGTATAATCCAATATGCACAGCTGTTGCAGGTGTTTCATGTCTCACCTTTTTCTGGAAAAATACAAATATTCCAGTCTGTCACTGAAGTATAGCTGTCAAACACGTTTGACAAAGTATGTGGTGGGCTTTCCTGTTTTCCCAATACTCGTTATTCTGGGGGAGAAAATGCACTCTGCATTCTCACCGCTACAAAGGTGGGAGGAAATTAAGTAGCTCCTGAATTGTTAGATTCCATCTGCACAAGCCTTTGAGACATAGGGTTGCTTCACATTAAACATCTATCCTTCTGTAATACTTGCTTAATGTCTGTATGTTGATACACTAAGATCATATCCATAGAAGATGTTTTAGGGGTCTGTTAATTTAGATAATTCCATGTCCGTTTCCTGAAGAGCAGTCTTTCAAAAACAAAAGTTAGTTTTCAGCATATAAACCAAATGCAAGTTCTGTATTTGTTTCTTGATGCACTAAACAGTGTTCTAGCATTTGGTAGGCCAACATTTTGAGTTTTTTGGATAATGTCTGAATCCCATCTGCTTTATATATACTTTTCAAAACTTATAAAAATACCATCTGTTCAATATTGACTCTACTTATGGCACAAAACAGTGTTTAAAGAATGCTATTTGAATGTGTATTTGAGTGTCACATACTGTGATAACTTAACTTGCATTTTGTCAGTACTTAAATTTAATCTTTGTCTGTGTTCTGCATTAACAGTGGTATGTCCAGGCTACCTGTGCTACACAAGGAACTGGTCTGTATGAGGGACTTGACTGGCTGTCAAATGAACTCTCAAAACGCTAACTCAAACTGGATGACTCTTTCACCAGGGACATGTTTGATATAAGTGGTCTAGGCTTGTTACAACAAAATTAGTTTGCATCTTGGTTATTACAGTATCTGGAACTGATATTTGGGCAGGATATTACAGCGTTTCAACTTATTTTGTTGCCAATTATTGTTTACCGAGTTACATGTTGCAAAGGTAGCAATATGCTTGGGTAAAAATCTCCTTAACTTGGAAAAAGTGTATCTTCTGATTTTATTCCCCTTGTTAGCCTAAATGCCTGAATATAGCTATTGTGACATCTTTAAGACCTGTTTTGAATACTCTTTTGAGCCCCAATAAATTAATGTTTTAAATTTTTTTTTCTCCCTGCTACTTTTAGTTTACTGATGCCCTGTTTCATTCCTCAGACAGTCTGCTGATTTGAAAATGTAGCATTCCGTATGTATTTATTTCTCTCCCTTGCCAAAAAGAATTCCTAATACTGCTTGTTCCAGCCAAGGAAATGCTCTAAAACACTATACAAATCTACTGCACTGAGGAACATTTTATTAATCCTTGGGTTCTATTAGCCCAACTTGCCTTTGTGTGAATTGGATTTGATGGGTAGAATAGTTCTGTGCTGGTTGCGAAGAGCTCATGTTGAGGTTGTTTTTAATATTCAGCAGATTGTCTTCCTTTATATTGTATCTTTTTTTTATGTTGCATGTTGCTTTTTGGTATCAGCCTGACTATTTTTGCCCAGTGTATAATAGTTCTGCTGAAGTTTTACTGTTTGTTGGTGAACATATCTTCATAAAGAAATTTTGGAAAATTCATCAAACTCAATGGATTAGTTTCTTCATAACCCACTTGGAATTATTCCTAATAAAATGATAAAATGTATAGTTCTGTGTATGCTCTTCTTGATTCCTGAAATAGTTGAACTGCAAGTTATCACTTACTCTTTTTCCATATATTGAGCTTTCCTGCAGCTTGAATGTGAACATCAACCTCAGATTTTCACTTGTTTGGAGCTATGTAGAGCAGGACACGGAAGGTGGGCAACAAAGTTGTATACAGTGCAGTAGAGTAGCTGTCATCAAGACTTACATAATTCTGTAAGTGTCTTTTGAAGTTGTAAATCTAAAATTCCTTTTAAGATGTCCAGATACGAAAATACTAACAGTTACAAAAATTGTAATAAAACAAATACGAACTGCCTGAAAAGCATGCATGTCTCTTTCATGGTTGTATGTACATTTAAAAACCAATGTGGGTTCTAGCAGGAGAATCACAAATTCTGTTGGTGGCTAGCTGGGAAGCTAACTTGAACAGTTGTACAGGGATTTAGTCAGTATTACATTAATGGTGATAGTCACCCCAAAAAATCAGCTCTATGCAACTGCTACCGTCTGCTTTCGTATTTCTGCTCCCTTATACCTCTGTAGTTCAAAAGACTTAAATTAACATGTTTTTTGAGGCTGCTACTAATAGGTATTTTAAAATCTATTTTTCTATTGCCTGTGTGCTCTATGGATGCAAATATGGCTCAATCCTCCAACTGAAATATTCTATTCTATTGATTGTATGTCTTTAGGAACCCAAAGTATGATTTCATTGCAGTTTTAGGCTAAGCTCCTCTCTTGTTTTTAGCTCAGGTCTTGTTATCCTTGCTACAAGAAATCCCAGGGACAAGGTCTGGTAAACTCAAGCTAGTTTAGGTTAAGAGCACCTTCCAAGGCAGCTTCTGCTGTAACTGAGGTTTAAGTTTCTAGGAAGTACTGTTACTGTGAACACAACTAACCAGAGAAAATTCCAGAGCTTTTGAATACGGTCATTAACTGTCTTCAATATGTAACAGAAACCCAGGAGACACTGTAAGGGTTTTGCTTGCACCTTTAATGAATTGCTGATTACGTATTAACCAAAGTTGATATATCCGTGCATTGGATCAGTAGCTGTCAATATGCCTATTTCTAGCAATGCAGTCCCTTGAAATAATCCTTAAAAGGAACACCTTGTTCAGAAGAGGCGGCTGGTCCGTAATACGGCTTGTATTGGTAGTCCCAAGAGGTTAAAATGAAACAATGCTTGTGACAAATAAAATGCCATCTCCTCTTCCAAGGAAGAAGTTAGAGGTAGCCTTTACATGAAAAAGCAGATACTTAGAAACAAATTAGGCCTGTTATCTTGAAGGAAACATTCTGTTTGGTAGAGATGAAGATTTCATTGGTTTAGTTCTTTCAAATGCTTTTATGTAATTAAATACTCAGCTTTAGCCACTAAACTTTGGAGTTTACAGCATGTGTATAGAAGTTCATATTTCAAAGAGTCACCGTGCTTCACTTTGTGTACCAGTAGGTTGTAATTCTGCTATAAAATGACTAATTTCACAAAATCAAAGTCAGAAATTAGTACAAGATCTTGAGCCTCGTTTAAGACTGATGGGGTCTGCATGAGGGGTTAAGGCTACAGCTTACACTGAAGTGTAGTAAGACAAAGTCAGTAAAATTCTTGGGTGTAATTGAGTAGTGTTAATCAGAGCACAGAGAGGAACTGAAGCAGTACTTCAATCTTCCTGTAAATAGATAAGATCACACTTGACCTCTGTTACTAAAATGATATTTGCTTCTGAGTACTCTAAGGTTGTAATCTTGGAAGCAAGGTCTCTCTTACGCAGTTTATTCATCGTAATATTAAGCTGTGGAAGGGACAAGACACTTGATGGGCTGTGGAATAATGTCACAATTGACAGAAGTAAATAAACTTTCAGGTTATTATATTCTCATCAACTGTTCTCAATTCTCTAAACATTTTCAAGGTACACTCTAGATTACGTGTTCTTAATTGTAAGCAGCAGTCCCTGGGGTTGGTGCATGTGCTTGGAAAGCCACCTTGTCTTCAGATGACAAACATGAAGTAGTTTGTTATGCATATTCTTACGGGCTATCGCTATGAGCTGAAATCCCAGTGGCTTTCTTTTTCCTGTGGAGTTAGTGCTACTTTTGTAGCTACTGCTTGTCTGTTAGTACAAGAACAAACTTAGTCCTGATGAGGTTTTTCTTAATCCTAATTCTGATGAGGGTTGTTTTTTATTATGCTGCCTTATCTCTTTTATTACCAGGATCCCATGCGGTATTGAAATCCATATCATATTCCATTAATATGGCTATCTGTCTGTAAATTCATTAACTGTGGCAGTGACACTTTCTTAAACAGACCAAAAGGAGATGAAACACTTCATCACTGGCTCTTCTCCCTTTTTGGGTTACACAAACTCAGAAGATAAATTCTACATCCTCTTCATTAGTTAGAGGCTGGTAATTTGTATGCTAGTCTTACATGAACACAGTACAACTCTTCTACTGTAAAGGCACTGTCATTTAAGATGTGGATAGGTAAAAATACTTTTTTTGCTTTTTGGCATTCTTTATAATAGTTATTTTCTGGCTAAAGCAATTACAACAGTGACCTATACGTGCTGTATATAAGTAACAATGTATAATACAGCCCTGCTCTCCAGAGGCAGATGAAATTCCCATGAAGATCCAATTTTATCATGTCTGTTAAGAGTTTAGATATACTAACTTTGTTTGTGATTGCCCTGTCAGAAGTCAAATACCTGAACTGAGCTGTCGTCCCAGAAGTTCAAAATCTTGGACAGGCGTAAGACTGCTAAAAACTTGTTCCTCGTTCTACTGTAATGGCAGGAAATCCTGAGTTCCAGTAGCTGAAATTTTTCATTGTGTAGCATCAACTCCTGTATTCAAACAATGGGTAAGTTCTACTGCACTGGGGAGTCAGTCTAGTAATATTTGCATACGAGAGGTTTTATTTCAGTGTATCAGATGGCCAGCTTAATTATAGAGGGCAAAACACTGTTTTTTCTTTTATTTGGCCATGCCAACACAATTTATTCCTTGTATTTTCAGTACATGCATGATTGGCTTTTCATTTTTTTCCAACATTAGGAGAACAGTTTTGCATGAATATTCAGATCTACATACAGACCAGAGCAAAAAGCTTGTTTTGTTTTCCTCACATGTAACTAACCTGATCACTCAATACTACAACATAAATAGTAGTGGATATTTGTTTTTTGTTTGGTTTTTTGGTCTTTTTTTTTTTTAAAAAAAGCTTCATGAACAACAATCTAGAACTTGTTCTGCAGCAGTTTTGTAGGTAATCTGCAGACTTTGGTTCAACTGTTTGCAAGCAGAACAAAAGACTGTTGTAAACGCATCAGGAATTAGCAACAAATGCTACAAGCATTTCTACTTGCTTGGTTTGTTCTCAGCATTTTCAACATAGACCAGTAAAACAATGTACTGGAGGCAACAGAACGCTATGAGGGCACTTAAGCAATAGCCTGGCTAGTGTAAAAAGTGGTTTAGGGTTTTGCCAGTACTGAGAATTCAGATCCCAGTTTGCAGTCCATATATTACTTCACATAGATGTAAATATAGCTTGGGAGCATGGGGGATATAGGCCAAAGGTGTGCCTAAGGGTTACTTTTCACTGAAAAAAAAAAAAAAAAAAATCACAATTCTTTTGAATTGTGACTTTTGCCTAACGTAGACCCTAGTGCTGCATTCTCATTCCAGAAAGGTCTGCCTGGTTCCCGACACATTGCTCCTATTGGCAGTCAGCCTGTGCTGCTGCATTTCACCAATTAAACCAGGGATACTTTGCCTGAAGAATCTCCGGCACTAGCTCATGGGGCTGAATTTCCTCCTGAAGATATTAAAGGATTATCTGCCATGTGCAAGGGCCATCTAATTTTACTGGGCCTGTTCCAGTGCCATGTTTTTCCCTTACTGCTCGTTTCCTGCAGATGCCAGTTTTCCTGTGCTCTCCCTCGCCTTGGTCTGCAAGGAGACAGAAGCGGCAATCCAAGTACCAATACAGGGAATGAGAGGGACCTGCTGTTTCTTGGAAGGGAGGCAGAATACCAGGCAAGTCTGTTCTCTGAGCAGCTCCATCTTCTGGTACTATGGAGAAGTTACAGATTTTTAATGTTTTGGTTTTAGAAACTAAGACAAAGTAACCCAGTTGTAATAGGTACTTAAAAAGGAGAAAAAGAATGTTTTTAAAGTTATAAGGGGAGCTCAAGTTAACCTATGTAAGTAATATAATTTCACTTCCAAGCTTAACAATTGCAGTCTTACTATTCTAAGTGACTGAGACTGAGACATTTCTCTTGCCGGTCTACAAGCCTGCATTACTCAGTGGAGTTTGCTTTTGGGGTTTTTTTTCCCCCTCAAGTTTTTCAGAGCTGGCAAACTGTAGAAGGCCTCTGACTCAGCTGTAACGTAGTAATTTTCAGTGTTTTTCCAAGGTGTTAATACTTAGATTTTTCTTCTTGAACAGATCTTCCAATTAATTCTTTTGCCCTTTAAGATGCCATATGCTTGCAAATGTTACATCTTCAGGTGTAAGCTTTCCCTCATTTACTAAATTAGTAAATATTCTTTGCCCAGATAAGAGGTTTACAGCCTCCATTCTGTTTACAAGATTTTCTCCTCACTCCTGTATCTTGAAGTTTAGTTATGAATCACTGATACTTTATCAACTTTGTAGTCTAGAAGAGTACAGACATCACCTTCAACTCATGCACAATTGAATTACACTGTACTTTTTAATTAGACTTATCAGAGAATAGTAACTGATCAAGGACCCACCCAAAGTATTTAGGGTCCAATTTTACAGGGTGAGTACTGTCCTTCACTTTGTTGCAAAGATCTAACATCATTCATTGCCACTTCTATTGCCACATTCCCTGTTTTGCTGCTATTTTTTATCCGAAGGCTCTTAGCTACCATTTGGCTTAGCTAAAATGCAAACTTAGCAAAAACTGAATTCTTAAGGTTTACATATAAGCCTTCCAAAGCCCATTACAATAAATGAGCACTCTTTCAAAGAGGTCTTGTGATATGTTTTGTGGTAGATCAGCTTAAGCAAGTGAATGCCTCGCTCCAGGCCTTGATCACTTATTCCCACATCCAAGCCTGGATCTTGCTCTTTGGGTACAAGAGGTTTTATGGTGAATCAGCTCATTATGACCCACTAAAATGATGATACAGTGAAGAAAATTAAAGGCCCTGTATTTTTAGCTGGATCACTTCCCTATTTTAGTTTGGTGTGGCATGAGCAGGAACAAGTAGCCAGAATTCAGAGGTGGTAGAACAGGATCAGGTAAGAGACGTTGGGATGAGAGGAAGATGGATGGTAACTGCTTATGTTGCTGGAAAAAGCTACTTGCAAAGGACATTTACATGAGATCTTTAGTAATACAGGCTTCTACAAACTTGTGTATTAGTGGAACAGTCCTTTTGTCAATTCCCATTTACCTGTGTTTTTATGTGCAGAGTTGGTAACAAAATTCTGGACGGTTCATGAGATTTGTCTTCTAATGTCATGATGTTTAACATTGAGACATGTTTTGAGACTTAGGGGCCTGCATCTTTTTAGCCTTGTATTACCTCTGAGGCTAAACCTGCCTGGTGGCTTTACTAGTGCAGATGTTTATCAGCATCAACTTGTTAGATGCTGTGCTAGTTTTGGCTGGGTTAGAGTTCATTTTCTTCATAGCAGCTAGGATGGGGCTGTGTTCTGGATTTGTGCTGGAAACAGTGTTGGTGACACAGGGATGTTTTCGTTACTGCTGAGCAGTGCTGACACAGAGTCAAGGCCGTTTCTGCTCCTCACCCCACCCCACCAGCGAGCAGGCTGGGGGTGCACAAGAAGCTGGGAGGGGGCACAGCCGGGACAGCTGACCCCAACTGACCCAAGGGATATCCCACACCATAGGACGTCATGCTCAGCAGTAAAAGCTGGGGGAAGGAGGAAGGGGGGGACGTTCGGAGTGATGGTGCTTGTCTTCCCAAGTCACTGTTAGGCATGATGGAGCCCTGCTTTCCTGGGGATGGCTGAACACCTGCCTGCTGATGGGAAGCAGTGAATGAATTCCTTGTTTTGCTTTGCTTGCGCGTGCAGCTTTTCTTTCACCTACTACACTGTCTTTATCTCAACCCACGAGTTTTCTCACTTCTACCCTTCTGATTCTCTCCCCCATCCCACCGGGGGGGAGTGAGCGAGCAGCTGGGTGGTGCTTAGTTGCCAGCTGGGGTTAAACCATGGCAGATGCTCAGATACTACAGTAACAAAAAACAGTAGTATTTTTACTGGAAATAACATAGAAAAAGCTAAGGGGCAGACATTTACAAGCTTCTGCAAAGCACTGCCCTTCACAGTATAGCAGATACTACTAGCAAGAGACAGGACCAAGGACCCTTAGCAATCTGTTACCTGAAAGTGACTGTCTATTTTCAGTACTATATAAACAGTTTAGTGAATCCCAGCTATAACCTACAGTCCACCAGTATGCAGTGGAGGTGAGTAGCCAGTTGTGTGAGTATACGGTACACAGCTTTTATCAACCTGGGTAGACTTGTTTTGCCATGAAAGACACTAGTAACTGGAAAGAAATCAAGTGACAACAGTGACAGACAATTGAAAAGGGAAGTTTATTAGGTGAAGGAGGGAGATCTAGAGAAATGGTTTTCAAATGCAGTTTGTTTCATATGGACTAATGAGGCAGGGAAAGTAGCTTGTTAAATGATTCATACCCCTCCAACACATTCAATGAAGGTATTGATAATATACATTTCCCCACATCCAAATTATCTCCTACAAAATAGGGAAGACTAGACTATTTCTAGAAGGAAAAAATGTGGGGAAAACAATATTAAAAATTCAGATCTTTGTATATGTAATAGAGGAACAAAATAGAACAATCATGATAAAGGGTCACAAGTCACTTGTGTTTCTTTTTAAAGATTTAGGCACAGCCTAAACACACCTAACACACCATGTTAACTATTCTGTCCCCCCCCCATCTGAAAACGGATTATATGGTTATAAAGCTCCTTCCCATCCAGAGTTGGCTGTCCCAAACTTTAGTATTTCTTATATTGCTAATGACTATAAACAACAAAAGGAAGAGATGTTCAAAGTAGATGCTACCTATATATGTAGTCCAATTTTACCAGATGCTAAAGTTACCCTCATTACCCATATTGAGTGGGCAAGCAAAATGCTTCCAAATCAACTATAATCTTGAATTTAAGATGGTTGATTGTTGGCAGAAAGCCTATTCACTGACAATTAAAGAACATCTTTTCAGAAGGTAGTAGGTACAAGTACATTGTTCATGCCACTTACTAAAAAATTGGACACAGTAACGGCAAGTGAACAAGAGAATTTCTGAACTTACTTTAAAAATTTGTCTTGTCATGACAGTAATTACAATAAAGTTGAATCAGCTAAAGCCATTTGTTTTCAGGTTCTGTGTTTGGTTCTGAATTAAGCAGGGTTCAGTTTGTACACTGTCTTATAAATCAGATTAAATTAATGTAACATTTTTAACAAAATAATTTTTAATCCTTTAAAAACACCTGTAAAAAAGGTACATGGTAATCCAATTTTCAACCCCCCCATCTTAAATATATTTGGTTTTCCTATTTGCATATAAAAAGGGAAAAGTTGTCATGCAAATATTCTGAACAGTGTGATAATATTCAGTAGAACCATTAAACACATGAATTTTTTAGTAATCGTTCTGACTTTCCTTTTAGTAGTATACAAGCCAGGGTGTAACCTCAGTTCCTCAGCAGTAAATTAAATTTCTTGTTTGAAAACCCCCAAAAGCACCATGCAAGAGCTGATCTATTTCCACTTTAAGTCACATATTAGTGCTATATGATCAGAAGGATGTGAAACACTTGGCAAAGCCTGGTGGGTTGTTACTTCTTCATGACTTGGCAACGGAATGACCTGTTCAACCTCAAGAGCATTTTTGTCAATGAAAATGTAGTCCAGACATCCATGAAACCCACCAACATAGTTTGTATAAGCAGGTTCTCCGCAAGCACTTAGCAGTTTGAAAGAATGGCTTAGAGGCATATTGCACCTTTCTTCTTCACCATTCGAGACCCAGTCTTCATGATCTTCAGCAATGCCACCACTGTTAATAAAACTGTAAGTTCCAGATGATGGTGTACTATTAAAATCTCCACAGAATATGATTGGTATGCTAGGATACAAATCACATGCTACGTGCTTGATGTGAGACAAGGCTACAGCGATTTGGATGAGACGGATGTTCCCACCTAAGAATATAAAAATGTATTACTTTAAATACTTCACAGTAGCATTGGAGGAATTTTCCAAGTCATTTAAGCATATATCATGTATAGCTCTGAAACAGCAATCTCATTTTAAATTTTCTGGGCACTACGTTTTAGAATAGTTTTCATAAATAAAGAAGCCTTTGAAGTTTGTGACTATGCAAGTTTTAGAGAGGCAGACAATGTTTTAATTTAAACTGACGCATGCAAGAACTCTGAACCTTAAACATCCATATTACAGCAGCTTTCTATTTCGTGGCAACCATCCTAGTAGTGTTCCCGAAAGACACAGAACCAAAAGAAAACTAATTTAAAAGAGGAGAATCTTTTCTAAAAGCTTCTGTAGCCCAATTTGGTTGCTCTTCTGGCAGTACCCCAATATAACTCCTTCAGGTACAACAGGATCGGGAAGCCATGAGCACACACAAAGCTATCTATATTTTATGGTCTACTCTTTGGGTGAATCGTGCGTAACATGACTTGCCTTGCTTTCAGCTGTATTCTACTGACTCCCAGGCAAACTAGAATAATCTTACTCTAAGAAAAATAAACAGACAGACCTAGTAGCCTGGCTTGATTCATCTAGCTAAGAAGCAAGGCAGGAAACCCTCAGTTCCAGAAGAAAAGGTTATAGCTGCAAAAGAATGGGGGAAAATCTATTCTCCCTAGGAAGGACAAAAACCTTTACAAACCCAGTTATTCTACATACAGGAACATGACAAAATTACCTTTTGGATGCCAGTATAGGTGGGTATTAGCTACACAAATCTTCCTGGAAGGATCAGTTGTAGACTGAAGAACTGAAACCTTCAAGAGAAAAAGAAATCTTTGATAAGTCTTAAATATATATATTAAAAAATGCAATAGTTAGCTTATGCCTTTATGGTCCAGTTCAAAGAATCTGATGTTTATAACTAATGAACAGTACAGCTCCTAAGTCGACTCTATTTATCTTCTATATAAGGTCTGGATATCAGCCAATGTATTACCAATATTACCACTACATCCAGGTATTTGACAAATGTTCTTTTGTCCGTGTCTGGTTTGGCCGTATTTTTTCCTTCAATCCATTCCATATTTTTTTCATAAGATGTTGCTAATACTGTACCATTCTTAACTACTTCTATTGTCTGTTCTCCCACCTCTGCAACAGAATTGGAGCTGTGTCTCTGGTTTTAGCAAGCAAAGTGTAGCATTGCGTAAGTGTTAAACTGAACGTAAATTTAGAAGTGATTTCAGTTATCAAGGAAAGCTTGTTAGTCCTACTCAGTCCACGAGTAGGAAACTTTTACCAATGAGTGTTTCTGAAATTTCTGACACAGACCTAGATCTTACACGTTTGTACTTACAGGATAGTTCTGCTGGCAGACCCACTGGCATCAACAAGCTCACAAGCCTCTCCAACCTTATTCCTCTCCCTACCATCACTTTGTAAAGTGGCATTATTAAAGCAAGCCAAATTAATTTAATCTCATTTACAACTGATTTACAAGATTTAAGTTTTATCAAATACATATTCTGACATACGAGAGTAAGTAGTGAAAAACTTGGCAACCAATACCACCATCGATACCTTGCCCTGAATCTCAACAGCCGTCTTCATCTTAAAACACAGAACATCATTTTGCCTTTTTTACCAAGTTTTGGTAATTCCATATATCCAGTTCAGTAAAGTCTCAATATTTTGTTCTTGTTCCTAAGTTGCTCTTCTGCTCTATTCATTACCCTAGCTAACAGAGAACATTTCACTGTTCTGTCTATGTTTCACACCGTTAATCCTTCGCCTCCCTTCTCCTGTGGTTTGATGCTCAACAAACCTAGCTTGGCTGCACCTGCCTGGAGACAGTGGGAAGAGGAGAGGGGAAGAATGCACGTAAAAGCTGGTACCTGCAGCACAGATGATCTCTGCAGCACCTTCTCCTGCACCAAGGGGTACTCGGCCAGCTTATCACACAACTCCTTGTGCAGCGGGTCCGAGAGCAGGGCTTCACTGAAAGCTATGTCGTGCTGGCTAAGGAGGCTGAACTTGTCCCTGCGGTAGAAAGTGGCCAGGCCTTCATGCTGCTTCTCCTTGATCTTGAAGAGCCCTTCGAGTCCAAAAGCATCTAGGGCTGGAGCCAAGCTGTCCACGAAGACAGACTTATCCACTTCTTGCAAGCAGATGAGGTCGGCACTGTAGCCCGCCAGCTCCTTCTTGAGCAGGTTCTGCCGGTAGTCGAGCTCCAGGGCGTATGGAGCACAGTAGGGGTAGAGCACGGTGCGGGAGAACTCCGTCTGGGCGTAGGTGTCGGCCAGGATGTTGTAGGAGACGGCTCGAATGGAGCCCTCGCCGCAGACCTTCTTGGTGTAGAGGTGCCGGGAGTCGAAGGTGCAGGCGCCGGGGCCGGCCTCCACGGGGCCGCTGCTCTCCACCTCGCGGGGCGGCCCGTAGCGCTGCGCTCCGTCCCCGGG
>NW_008795909.1:12289928-12291069 GCF_000699145.1 Aptenodytes forsteri
CGGCGGCTTTCCTCTCTCTCGTGTGTTCTTGGCCCCTTTCTCAGGGACTGACCTGCCCGTACGACGTAAGCGAGACTGCCTGGAGGAACAGCGGGTTTTGTTCCCTCAAATCCCGTCTCTTCAGGAAAGCTTTCACATCTACCTGGCAAACGGCTGCTTGAAAAGGGGGTTGGTTTCCCACATAACGTGCAGATGGGTGCAAACTGCTTATGGATAAATCTCTTGATGTCAAAGGTTGGGTTTGTTTTCTGTTTGTGAGAAAACATTTCATGTCTGGATGGAAACTTCAAACTGAATAGTCCTGGGCTGCTAAGATGTCTTGGGAAGGTTCCCAGGACTTTCTAAAACTCTCTCCAGCTGTTGTTCTCGCAGGCTCTGGCCACACAGATACAAAATTAGGATTTTGAAGTCTCTTTGTGAGATGCGGGCAAGTGGGTAGTAAATCTCCAGAATTTCTTAAAATTTCCATTTATAGTTTTACAAAGCGTAGAAGCTTAGCAACAGCTGTCTGATGCGTAAGGGTGTTATAATTTCTTAGGCGTTTTTGCTGTGATCTGGAACAAGAAGGTTTTTATCTGCTTTGTGCAGGCAGAACGCTGGAGCAAACAGACTTACTGACTTGCTTAGGCTATATTAAGTCCTGTAGCAGACTAGGAAATTTAAAGTAAGACTTTTCCAAGTCTCTGCTTTTTTCTTTTTTTTCTCCTAATCATGAGCGTATTAGTAGTCTGGATAGTACAAAGTGCAACAAACACCCTTTCTGTGAATGAATAGGCCTTGAATGAGCATTCTGTTTTGGGCAGGTGAACCTTGTTAACAGTAGGGATCTAGGTAGGCACAACTCCCTCTTAAGGGCCGTGTGCTGCTTTATTTTCAAGGGAATGAATGCTCTGAAAGCTGAAGAGACACGGTTAAAGGTCTGGCCGTGAAATTAAAGGTTTTGTGCACAAGCCACCTGGGAGCCGAGAAGGGCCGTGATTAACGCCCAGAGGTGCGAAGGGCGCTCGGGGGGGTTGGTGGTGTGGGCGCTGATTTGCTGTGCGTGTGGCTGAGGTGGCCTTGAAACCGCGGTGTGTCTCTGGCGTTTGAAATGGGGCCAGGGAAGGTGGACGGCGTTGGGGCTGCGGGTGGGCAAGCGTGT
>NW_008795909.1:12291296-12308268 GCF_000699145.1 Aptenodytes forsteri
GGGGGGGGGGGTGGCCCTCCGTGGGGCTGGGGCGGTCGCAGGGGTTGATGCTGCTCTTCCCTCTACACCGACAGGGCTGTGGCCCCGGGCCCTGCTGGGCTGCGGGAGCGCCGGGAAAACGTAATACCGTCTTGGCTTTTTTTAGCTGAGCTTTATTTCTTTTGCCTCCATCACCACCCGTTTTAATTCATTTCTAGGACACACCACTAATTTAGGAGGTAGCTTTGGCTTTCTGCTCCCCTGTGAGAACCTGTTGAAATGCAGGTGTGAGTTTGTGCATCGTGTTTCCAGGGGAACCCTACTGTCAATCTTTTGGGGTAGCCATAATCAGCCACAAGCAAGACTTAAGCCACTATAGAGGGATAGTCAACCTGAGCCCAGTCATGCAAGGTTTTTTTTCTTTATTTTCCTTCTTTTTTTCTATTTTTCTGTCTTGATATCAATTACCAAAGTTTGGTTGCCAAGTGTCTTTAACCGTGGTTATCCAATTACCTGCTCCACATCTTCATCCCGCCCCCAGACTAGGATTCTTATTTCAAACTCATACCTGTCTACGCTTTCTTGTTGCACAGCCCAACTACCCACAACTGTGGTCACAACCAAAACTCCCATCTGCTTAGCTTGAATCCCATATCCATCCCACCAAATTACAAACTTTCTTCTCATTGGGAATCTGCATCCACAAGGCAGGATTTAGCCACATCCCCTCAGCCACGTTAACACCTTGCTTGCCTCTTTCGTTTTAGTAATCTCAGCTTAGTCTTTGCTCAATTTAGCCTTGCTTCTGAAGATGCGCACCTTGGCATACTGTAAGTGAATATTGTCTAGAGAGAGCCCAGAGTTGCTGCAGCTTAAAAGAGTAAAGTACTGTCAAGCACCTGCTTGGTATTTTCAGAGGCATTTGTTCTGGTAGCTCAGAGAAACATTTCCAGGCAGGCAGTTGAAACGAAATTGTGCATTGCTCTGCCTTAGGTACATACATAAAACACTATCACTAGGGTCTATTGATGGAATATATGTTTATATGCAAGATAGAGTTCTCAAGCAGCCTGCTAAGTTCACCACAAGACTTTCAGCATCACAAAATTATTTCTGAATAGTCTCCAATTTTACACTGCTTTTTACAAGATGATCATGCAGTTTCTTAACCTTTCAATGTATGGAATAGATCTTTTAATGACTACTTTGCACATAGAAAATAAGCTTAATTCTTTTTTTCCTTGAGAAACATGAAAAGAACAATAGGGCGTTGGTTTTATATAAATGCTTTCTTGATTATTTCCTGCACTTTGTCTCTCTTTAACAGTGACATAGTGTCTAAAGAATAACTTTCTCATAATTTTGCTCCCATTTGTTTGGCATTGTGGTGAAGCTGTAAGTCTATGTTGATATCATTATGATGTTGTTTCCTTTAAAAACTGCCTCTCGCATCAGTAGAATTCTGGGATCTCGTATTTGAAAATTTGCTGCAGTTTTGTCTTCACAGTAATACCAATTATCAAGGATGCTTTTGGGCATTTTTTTTTTCCTCAGAATTTTAGAGGCCACCCTTGTCTGAGTTTGTTCCACGTTACCTAGCGTGGGTGGACTTAACGAGGCAGTAACTTTTCTTTTAGTGACCAGGCAAGAAAGGAGTAGGTAGTCACCTACTGAAGCCACAGGAACAGCAGCGCTGTCTCAGGCCCCATCAGAACAGGAGATGTGCCTACATCACGACCAGTCTGGTGCAGTCTGCTGGGGTGTTAATAGGCTGCCCTTCTGGTGTCTTCTGTTCTGTGTACAGCTGGTAGATTAGCACTTAAAGAGATTTGTAATGGAACTTCACTTTTATGCAATGTGCTGATCTTGAGTTAATAGAACTGTACCATTGGTTTTTACTATTGCAGGCTTTGTATGGATGCAGTTTCTGTTGAACTCTGCCGTTTTAGCATATACAGTATTTTTCTGTTTTCTGAAAGCTAAACTTTCATACCTAGATTGTGGAAATCCCTGAGGCTGCCTCATTTTACATCTTATGTACATTCAACTTAATAGGTACATCTGTTAAACTGCTTTCTGGACAGGATTAATTGTATTCTAGAATCTTGGTTTTGTTATGGTTTTAGATGCCACACTCAGATGGAGCACCTTCCAATAAAAAGACTTTGAGAACTTCGTTTCTTCCCACTGTTTTACCTTCGTCAGTCACATCTGATATGTCACCATTACAGAATAAACTATTGACATACCGAAGATGCAACGAACAGCAAGAGATGCTTAATCAGTTACTGTGAGTTTCATGTAATTCAAGAAATGTTGAAATTCAAATGAAAGAAACATTGCACATTTGACATCTGACAAATAATAATGGTGTTTGTTAATTTTAGAGGTTTTTGATGTCACTATTGCAGTGCTGAACACTTTCCATCTAAAATCATTAATAATAGAAGAACATTTGATAGACTCTCTGATGTATTTTCTTTTACAGCACTCAAAATCTGCTTGAGGGTATGTTTGTTGGGATGAGTAGAAAGTGACCTTCACATTTTGAATGTTGTTTATGATAGACTGAAAAAAATCCTTTCTCTTTATGAAAACCTTTTCAAAGAGAATCAAAGTCTGGATTACTTGCTTGCTTTTGTATGAATGATCCAAATGTGGGTCTACTTCTAACAGGCTTCTTTGTCACTATCTTAATGCATTTGCTGCTGAGCTCAGTGATCTGTGTCGCTGCCAGAGTAGCACAGCTGCCAAGATGATTGGTAAATTCACATAAAATTGTCTTTCAAGATTTTCATTTGCAAAGGAGAAAAGACAATAGGAAAAGGCTGCTTTCGTATAATTGTTGTAGGTCTGATAGAAAATTAGGTTCTTCTTATTTTATTATTTTGATAGAAATTTATTCCCAAAATACCTACATTATTTTCAGGAACTTACCAAAGAATCCCTAGACGTGTTGATTATCTTGGCATAAATATGAGAGGATTATGTGGGCTAAGGTTGCATTGTTTATAGTAGTAGTATGAAATATATAGCAACTTGCATTTTCATGTAAAAGATTAAAAAGGTAAGGAAATCTAATGGTATTAGGTTAGGTATTAGGATTAAAAAGCACAGAAAAAATTGTTTTGGCCTTCAGAAGAAGAAATGGAAATTAAAGACCTACATACAGTCTTAATTTAACCCATTTTAAATATTGTCACTGATATCAATAATTTTATTTTTGTTGGTGTGGGTTTTTAGTGATTCCATTTACTGTGACTGGATTTGGTGATGGTAACCAGTTACTTAACTGATTCCTATGCACTTGATGTTCCACTTCAGTGGCTAGATTAAGTGGCCAAGTATTACAGGTTGTTTTTTCTCAAAAGATACTTGTATGTGTCCCAAATTGTTGGCTTCATTGGAGCTAGGCAGTGGTATAAAACTAAGTTGCAGGATTGAAGTCTGAGAATAATTTATCACAGAAGGGAATCTGATTTGTGCCAAAGATAAGTGAGGGGGATTGCCTTTTTTCCTTTTTTTTTTTTTTTTTTTAAATAATGGTAGCAACAATCAGTTATAGAAAGCAGTTAATCTATATAGAAGTTAAAAGTAGAGAAAGATGTTTCCTTTCTTTTAATAGTTTAAAGGCTGTTATAATACAAATCTAAGAAACAAGAAGTCTTTTAATTTTAGCTCTTGGAAAGTAAATCCTGACCTTTCAATGATACCTGCAGTAGCAGAGTGCAGTTTTTAGAATGCAGGTGATCAGTATGCGGAAAATGTCAACTATGTTGTGGTGATAACTTACTGTGCAGTAAGGTGACTGCTGACCAGCCATCTGACAAACAGTGAATATTCTGCTGGAACATTGATTCAGTTAGTTTTTTGTACAAAGTGAACTGTCTTTTA
This sequence comes from Aptenodytes forsteri, assembly GCF_000699145.1. Classification (NCBI taxonomy): domain Eukaryota; kingdom Metazoa; phylum Chordata; class Aves; order Sphenisciformes; family Spheniscidae; genus Aptenodytes; species Aptenodytes forsteri. The sequence goes on from NW_008795909.1 coordinate 12,295,170, forward strand.
AGTAAGGTCCCGTGAAGTAATGATTTGAGTGTATACTTGAAATTGGCAGTCTTAACTTCCACTTGGGAGTTTTTAGCTGAGTTATATTGAAATAAAGCTGAAATACTCTTTGCAAGATATGTACAGAGTGTATCCCAAAAGGATGGACTGAAATGTTTTAATGCATAAGGTCAGCAGGACATGCCAACATTAACCATTTAAAGTTTTCTGATAGTTTAGCAATTCTTATTTTTAGCAATTTATAACCACAGGCAGTAAAAAAGAGCTGGTCTTAAAATAAACAGCTTTAGGAGTTTTGTTCTAAAATTTTTTCTTTTTTTCTTTTTTTTTTTTTTAATCTTTTCATAATACAGTTGGACAAGATCTGTTGTAGTTGTTTGAGGAGAATTAAGATATAAACCTAACAGGAGCACTGGGCAATTGGATGAGGTGAATCAAGGCATGTGTATATCGTGATTGTAGTCAAGATAAATGTGGGCCTTTATAATATAAAGAGAAGACAGAGCATGCAAAGGCAGCCTTACCTTTTAGTCATCAAAGAGTTGGTAAACATGAAAAAACAGGTTGCATCAATTAAAATGATAGCATTATTTTTAATATATTATTTGTACTTTTTCTGTACTTCTGACTCCCATGTTTTACTTTAGAATTGATCGAGCTTTAAAAGTCTATCACATATCCATGGAAGAAAAATATCACAGAGATCCTGTACCTCCTATCCCGGAACTGCCTTCCACTGTGAGAAAGTATTTCTTTAATATTTTAACTGTTGCCTGTTTTGTTCTTTGTTATTGGGGCGTTTATGCCTCTTACTTCTTAGTATTTACTTAAAGATGCTTATATCAATCCTTAGTAATTTATAAATGTATTTATATGCTCAAGTAGTCCCACTGAAATTGATACCTGTATATCTACAGAATAAAGTCTTTATTTAGGACTAATATTTGTTAGATTTTGTATTTCTGATTTTTTTTTTGTTTATATGTTCTTAATACATTACGATTTTCTGTTCCTTTTTATACAGATGAACAGTGAGCAAAAACAACGAAGAGTGAGTTAAGTTCTTTTTTAGACTAGAAGAGTGAATGGTCTCTATTCAGAGGGGTTGAGTATGTTGTGTGGAATTAATGGTGGTTAAACAGGAAAAGCTTTTTCAGTAGTCTTGTTGGGGAAAAATGGAATAGGAAGCAAAATAGGAATCTTTTCTTGTGGTCCAATAGAAGGAAAGTATTTTTCTCTTATAGAAAGTATGTCCATCAGTAATTTAAATTTTGATCTAAACCTTAGTTAAAGATTATTACTTAGAAAAATTCTAACAGGCTTCAGGATTTTTTCAAAACAGGAAAAGCTTTTTCAGTAGTCTTGTTGGGGAAAAATGGAATAGGAAGCAAAATAGGAATCTTTTCTTGTGGTCCAATAGAAGGAAAGTATTTTTCTCTTATAGAAAGTATGTCCATCAGTAATTTAAATTTTGATCTAAACCTTAGTTAAAGATTATTACTTAGAAAAATTCTAACAGGCTTCAGGATTTTTTCAGTTGAGGTCATAGTTCGTACTCTAGCCTGCACAAAAAGTAGTCTTTGACATTGTTCACCTGATTTGAAAAACATGTACAAATCCTGGAATTTGTGTATAAATTTTAAAATAAGACTTTATCTCTGAGAGCCACTTTAAACTCAGATTAGCATTGAAATACTTATATTAAGTAGCTTAAGGAAACATCTATTTTTCTTTGCTGCTGTTAGGTAAATTCATTCTGAAGACTATAGAGATTCAGATCCCTTTTTGTTTTATAACAAAGCTATCACTCAAAAGCATAAATACCTATTTCTTTGGCCAAAAAAAAAATCCTATTTGTGCATACTTTTTGCCAGATAAATGTTTGTCCAAAGAACAATAACAGGAACCTTGAACTGGTTTATTGTCGGTCATAAACTTCAGCAGAGAACCAAGGAAAATGCCATACTAAAAAGTACAATATTTTGTATTTAAGCATTGAGACAAGGAGACTGTTTTACTAACCACAGAGTAGCTTTTAGTGTACTAGTCAGTGAATACAAAAAAGATTATATTATGTTGCCTGCCCTTAAGTATAAGAAATGGTGAATAAAAAGAGACTTCATTGTCAAGCCTAACACAAAAATATTTACGTAGCCAATTATTAGACCTCTGACAATATTGTCCTTTCAGACAAACTATCTCTTCATGAAGAAGTGTGTGCAAAGTAATCCCGTGGTTCCCATTCAGCAGCAGTGGCTAATGTCTATGCTCACATTGGTGCCACAGTCGCTTATGGAAGGCAAAGAGAGAGAGCTGTTAGCTGAAAAGCTTTTAGGGGAGATAATAAGGGATTATGAAATGAGCATGAGAAGATGTGTGGGTAAGTACCAGAAACTACACAGTACTAATATGAATATATTAATGTGTGTCTATATATATTATAAGCTGTTCCATATTCTCCCACTGAAAATAATTTTTCTAGATTGTTCTTTCAGCCAGGCATGATCTTTGTAATTAACCACTAATTTCTCTTTTTCTGCCTCATCAAATGTGTATTGGCTGTAATGTTTAAGGCAAAACTTGCTGATTAGATTTGGACTAGTAAAAAGTTAACCAGCTGAAGGTATAGTTCAAGCAAAGACAAAGGCAGCTGTAGACTTCGTGAGAAAAAGGTTGATTGCTGATGACCTTATTTAATTATGTCTTTAACCTGTTTAGTTAATTTGATGCAAGAATGTATTGCTGTTTTCTACTAAATAAAGTAGAAACTTTTCATGTACTAGTCATTCTTTTTTTTGCCTCTTCAGCAACAGCAGCTTTTTTTTTTTAAGCTCTTCATCCACAAGCACATCCATAAGTTTTCTGATGCTGCTTTGTATGCATGAGGAAGCTCGCAATAAAAATCTGCAAAGATAATTAGCTGTTTTCAGATATCACTCGTACAACTCACTTCAATTTTTAAACATTTTTAAAAGAGTCATGAACTGGAATTTTGAAAGTGTATTCCCTTGAAATCATGTATTAATGTCTCTTTTATTTACATTTTTAGTATCTGAAATTGAGCCAAATTTTGTCAATATTTTGGTGGATGGCTGATCTTTTTAAAAACGCAAATAAAATACACAATTTAACATGGGACTAACTTCTTCGTAATGTCATCAGTGGGATAAGTATCATAGCCCCTTATAATTATATTCAACAAAACTGTCATAAATACTTTGAATCATAGAATATCTCAAGTTGGAAGGGACCCGTAAGGATCATGGAGTCCAACTCCCTGCTCCTCACAGGACTACCTAAAAGTAAACCATATGACTAAGAGCATCATCTGGATGCTCCTTGAACTCTGACAGACTTGGTGCCATGACCACTTCCCTGGGGAGCCTGTTCCAGTGACTGACCATCCTCTCAGTGAAGAAATTACTTAAGAAAGTACTTAATTATTTAAACACTAGTCTATCTGAAAATCTTCATGAATAGGGGACAGAACTGGAATTAAGCCGCCCGAATCTGTATATATTTAGCAGAAGCTGTGATTTTGAATTACCTTTGGGAGAATGTGTTTTGAAGACTTGGATGATACGGTTACCTTTCCATCCTACTATGTGCTTGGTTCAACCTGGAGAAAGACTGAGGAAGTACAGTGCCTATTGAATATGGCTTAATTTTCTTCTAATGTTCATATATATATTTTTTTTCCTAGTGCGAAATGTTCTTACTAAACCAGACATAAAAGGACTTGAAGATGAAGAGGAGGCACCTTTGCCTCTATCACCTCTGTGAGTGGATTAAGTTAGCAAATAACCCACTGGTGAAACACACTCAGTTGCATGAGTGAAGTTCTTGTTGAGCTGCATGAACAGAGTTATGGCACAATATTAATTCTGGAGTCCCTTAATGAGATGTTTTTTTCTGTCTGTAGAGGATCTTAGATTTGAACATCTTATATCTGAATGCTTTACAAAGTTTTAGCACTGACAGTGTCTTATTACTGTTGTTACAGTTATAGAGTAGCACTAATGACTGCAAATGAGATTTCTGGCTCTGAGTACCCAGAAACTAAAGTCGTACTGCAGCCACCTCTGGAAAGAAGTGTGTGTGTACAGGGCAGTTTACTGGCAGACAGCAGCATTGTACAGTACTTTAACATGCATCTAATGCCAAGGTTTCATATAACTTTGGTGTTACGAGGTGAAACCTTGAGACTGAAGGAAAGGTGGTTATGCTCTGCCAAACTAGAAGAGGAATTCAGGTAGACAGAATATAATTACCTGAACTGCACAATTTGCTGAAGCATCAGAATGTGTGCCATCTAAATATTGATGATAAATACTTCCTGTTAGCAGTTGGTGAAGTTAGAAGTTTACATTGAAAGAGCTTCAGGAAGAGCAGGTGATCTGAAAATACTCTGGAGTATAAAACACAGTTGATCAGACAGAGTAACTTTATGGCTTCCCTTGCACCATATTGGGGATATGTGTATGGCACTTAAATAACTATTCATGTTAGGGAATAAGCTTTGTAATAGTACTTTTTATATGTAAGAATGTTTTATTCAAGTATTGCTTGAGCTGTTCTTTTTTTTGTTTATTTGTTTTGGTGGTTGGTTGTTTTTTGTGGTTTTTTTTTCCAGAGGCCTGGACTTTTCCAGACCATGGCATAACAATTTTATCCAAGCAAAAAATCAAATGCTTTCCAACTTGCACATTCTCCACCCCACAATGAAAACTCTACTGGATTTTGGTTATGCAGCATTCTCTACCTGTCTTATATTGGATTTCTCAAGTTTCAGGTAAAGTCTGTTTTAGCGAATTATTAACCCATATAGGTTTTTGAAGCTGGTAAAAAAGAGTTTGTTCAATTCTATTATTTATCATAGCGGTTTTTTATATAATAAATTTCTCCAATGTGTCATTTTGTGTTCTTTGAGAGGTTACTTTGTGTTATGACACATTTGACTTTTCTTCTCTCTGTTACATATAAATATTTTATTGGTGCTTAAATTGCTGGTAGTATCAGCCCTTTTGATTTATGTTTTGCCTTTAATTCTGTAAAGGTTTCCTCATTATTTATTTAATCTTAATGCCATGATCCCCATAGAAGTCTGGTTGAAGCAGCACTTGAAAAATTGACTTCTAGTAGTATTACTATCTGTAGGGAATTCTACGCTAACCCTAAAGATCAGATTTCTTGCTGGTTTTCATCAGTTGTTCTAAGATTAAAAATAAAATTCTTTTAATTTTCATAATTTTCAATATCTTTTTCCTCATTATTTTTTCTGGTAACTGTTCTTTATTTCCTGGCGTTTGGGGTATTTTTTTCCTCATTTAAATTTACAGAAATTATGCTTAGGTTCCCACTGTGCTTTCTGCTAAAAAAGACTGGGTTGGTAATACCGTACAGATTACTGTTACTTTACTCCATGGGTTTTTTAATTTTTTTAATAAAGTTGCCTGTAACTTTCTTTTCTAGATTGAAAGGGCCAATTGACTGTGAATCTTTAAAGACTGATGTCTCTCTAAGCTGTTCTAAAGCAGAAGAGAAGATATTGAATACGTGGTATCAAAGAGTTATTGGTCTCTTTACGCAGAAGGAGTCATTGAATGGTGTAAAGTTGGATCAGGTTGACTCTTTTTATAACTGTGTGGCTACACTTATGTCTAATCAGGTAAAAATCTTTCCTCTCTGTGATAAACTTAATGTGAAATTTAGGTAATTTTAATGAGTCAGCACATTATATGATATGGGGCCTGTTTAATTAATCATTGTTAGCCAACTGTTGCATTTAATCCAGTAAAGTATTCAAAGTGTTAAATATTTCTAACTTCCATTATTTAAAATAAATACATGGTCTTGTCTATTTCTTCTAGTTTTTTAGATGCAGAAAATTACTCATTCTACCAAACAGAATGTAATTAGCTTAAAGAAGGAAATATCTCAGTGTTCTAAGGACCCTTCCTATCACTGATCTTGGCGCTACAATTACGTGTCATATATTAGCAAAATGAACAAAACCTCGTCTCTCTCCCTTGAAAGCAAACATACCTACACAAACAGATGAAAAGTCCAGCTCTGCTAATGTGTATGCAAGTGGCTATAGTTCTGCAAAATTTCCAAACAGTTTTTTTCTGGGGAAAATGATACCACAATGCTTTGCGAGTTAATTTTTTTCCTCCCTGATTATTTATATCGAGATGGAAGTTATATGAAGAGTTTCTCAGTTAAATTTTTTTGTTTTAGTAATTTCCAATTGTTTTATTTCCTAATAATTATAGAACAAGAACATTCAAATGAAATCACTGATTTCAGACTGAGACAGTTGTTTTTCAAAGTTCTTAGTTCACTGAAAATTAAAAATCCTTTAACTTCCAATTAACTCAAAGCATCTGTTGTTTACATTGTTCTATTTAAGAACATAACAATCAGTGGGAATATATATGCTCAGCAGTTTGAGAAGGCAGTCATTTTTAGGATTAAACCTGTATTTACTTTGTAGAAAAATAATGGAACAATAGTCTAATCAAATCATTTTCATATTAAAAAAAAGAAGTCAGAGGAAAATGCATTCCAGATATTTAATTTATACTTAAAACATGTATTAGTAATAGACTTACTTTTGTAGCAAAAATAAATGCATGGGCTTTACTGAAATGTTTTTTTACTTGTTCATTAGTTTACATCCTTTAAGGATTGGGACTAATGCCCGCTGAAGTCATTAGAAAAATTCACATTACTTCAGTTATCCATGAATCAGGCCAAAAGTACTAAAATGAATGGAAATCCTGGCTTACTGAATGAAGGGAAAGTGGGATAGGGCTTTCTGTTCTTTCAACTAATAGGTGATATATGTTATTACCTAGCTGAAAGAATTATTGAGAAGAACGGTTGAAGCTTTTGTGAAACTTTTTGATCCTGAAGACAGAAATGGTCTACCTTTATTTAAGATGGAATTGACTCTTGATGAAAAGAAAATGGAGTTTTATCCAAGCTTCCAAGACCTAGAAGAAGCAATTCTGTTTATAGTAAATCGTATAGGACAGACTCTTCAGGTGTGCTTTTATCTTTATTTTTAAATATGTAACTGCTAAGTTGCTCTGTACATGAAAATATTAGTAATTTAGGACTCTGACTACTGTGGTAATGGGAAGCAGAATGCAACTTGAGGTATTTATTTTCCATGAGCGTTCTGCAGGTCACATGAATCTTGATGCCCAGCGGAACTCCAGGCTTTGAAACTAATTTTGTTACTCCTTTTTCATAAAAAAATTGGTACACCTGCTACTGATTGTTTTAGTCTGCTATTTTAATCTGCAAATCTGTGTGTATGTCTACAAATTAATTGTCTGCTTGTCCATTACATAGAAGTCAGGCTGAAAACTTACCCAGGAAAGAAAACTAGATGGAAGATAACCTTTTTGTTTTCTTCTTTGGTGTGTTTAGAAAACCTGAGAGTGCTTTAAGTATAAGTAACCACATATTCTAATTTATTTAGGTATTTATTTTTAACATTGAAAATCAAGTCGTTTTGCAGTGTATACTTTCTGTGAACTAACATCTTGCAGGGAAATACAATTAGCACCTTAGTTATATGTGTGATGATTTACAATAAATTTGCATAATAATTAAGATCCCCAGAGAAAGACAAGGCAAATTAGAGTTGATATTCCTTTTCTTTCTAAGAAAAAGAAAAGCCTCAAATCCCTAACAACTAATATATACAATGTCTGAAGATTTATGTCTTAGGAACCAATCTGTGACTCCAGGGAAGACAGCCTTTCTAGGGGCTTTAGATGTATCCTGGTGGACTTAGTATTGGCCTTTAATCATACATGATGGTACTTTCAGAGAAGTGTTTTGGGTTTAGTTTTGTGTGTTTGCACGTAGGATGGAATTTATTTTATGTAAGATTGGATAATTATTTTTTGTCTGTTTTGCATGTTTCCTGTTAAACTTTCTGAATCAAGAGGAGTTGTTCTAGGTGTGTATGAAGCACCTGGCCTTGGTCATGATTAGGGTCTAATACTTTTCTGATACAGTGTTTTCTGCAGATTGCAACTTACTTTTAAAATATATGTATCCCTGCATTGCTTTTTAAAATTTAAATAATCAGAACTTGCACTTCTATTAGAACATCCAGACAGTACGTTCTTGGCTGATGGGAGGCACTACAACTCTGGACACTGAGCTTCCTAATCATGTCATAGTATGGGCCACATCTACACTGAAAAAATCTATCAGAGACAACTTAGAAGGTCCAAAGGAATATTTTGAAAACTATGGTGAGCGATAGAAGAGTATTTAAATAACTGTTACTTCTTTGAAATAAGTAACTTACTGTACAGTGTATGCGTTATAATAATATAATATTATTGAATTGTAGTTGAAAGGTATGGCTGGCTTGTAGATGGAACTGCACAGGCACGGATAGAAAGATTTGAAGCAGAAGAACACAGTTTTGATGAATATACTGCTGTAAGTTTTAATTCTACATTTTATATATAATTTTTACTATACATACAGCAATAATAAAAAGGGAACAGAGGATAACGGGTGCTTAGCCTTTAGCTAAAAATTATGTTGACTACCTACAAATCTACAACATAAGTGTTTTTTTTCCCTAAAAGTCTGTGGTAAATAGAAGAAATTATTATTTATTTTCTTCAAAGTGTAATACTTATTCATGTAGCCAAGTATTTAAATAACAGCTCTGAAGTGTAAAATCTAATGTTTTTCTGAAGTTCATAGATGAATTCTTCACCCTCAAGAAGGAAATCTTGAGTTTACCAGAGGTGGCTCATTTCCCTATGATCTGTTTGAATTGTGAGGATTTCAAGCAAAGTTTGGCTAGTAATGCAAACACCTTTGCAAAAATGCTAATGGACAGAATAGTTGGGAATCACAGAGAGGAAAATGAAAAGTAAGTAGAATTTTCTGCTTGTGAATGCCATATGTGATAAATGCATAGTAGAAACGTGTAGAAGAAATGCAAATATACCATACTCCTGTTCAGTGAAGACTCTTGGCTAACTAATGATCTCGTGCAAGTTGCACCAGCTGATGTATTTTTTCCTCTGCTTTAGACTCAAAAAGTAGTAGGGGAACTTACTAATAGACTTAGATAATGGAGGAGCTAAAAGATCAAAGGGCTTCATTACTGTTCTGGCTTTTTGAGTGTGAAATACAGTACTACTGCACTGCCAAAGGAAAGACTAGCTAGATTCTCTTATTACATGACAGATACCTCCTAGGTTTTTATAGATAATGACAGATAATAACACTGATCAATTCTAAAGGTTAGTTTGCAGGTATGGATTAAATAATGAGTGAGGTCATATTAAATTGTTTGGTTAAAACGAACAATTATAGTCTAGTCTTATAGTGATTCTGCACTACCAAAATGGCAAAATATTTACTAGGAAAGTGTTTTTATGTATGCTAATGATACTGTACTTAAGTTCATGTACTTAACCAAAGCAATTGAAGCATTTATTGCAAAAGAATACCCCAAAATCCAAACAACTTAATTGTTCCATGTTAATAAACAGTATTTTTCTAGACTGATTTAGTCATATTGCCTATTTAGTTTCATAAAGTAATGGAGTTTGTGCAGGGTTAATACTTAAAGAAGTAATTTGAACTTCTAATTCTATTAAAGCTGAGCTTGAAGCCAGTCAAACTAAAACCTTAAAATGTTGATATTTTATGTTAAATAAATTAATAGGATATGCAGGGAATTTGAAGCCATTAAGGAACGTGCATTGAAAGTTCCTGAGACAACAGAGGAAATGGTGGAAACAATAGCTTACATAAAGAAGGTCAAAACCAAAGGTATTCAGGACCTGTTATTAAGGATCAAGGTAAATGACTATCTTATAATTCTTAATCTTTTACCAAATGTGCTGGCCTATACAAATACAGAATTCATTCTGGAGTGCAGACTTCTGTCTGATCATGCTGCATGTATGAATAAACTATACCCTCAGTGTTACTTCAGAGAGAAGTGGGAAGTCCAGCTCATGCTTTGCCATATGCCTTTCTTTCTTATTCCTCATTCCCATGTGTTCTGCATGTCAGTGAGGAAATGCAGCTTTTAATAAATCATAGCAGATTGTAAGACACTCAGTTTATTGTTTGTACCTAAAGACTTACTTGAGGGCTGCTTAAAAAGCTATTTGTGAAAATGTAACACACAAGTGTAAAGAGAATTTTATGTGTAAAAACAGTTATGACTTTGAACATATAAGAAGCAATTTACTATTTGAGCAGAATGTAGATGATGTTGCATTAGCGTTACTTTGTGTGTGCTCAGAGAACAAAATGGAAAAATTGTGTAAGGTGTGGGTCAGCCAAAAACATTACAGGATAAGAAGCTCTTTGCTATATGTTATGATGATATGTATCAGATTTTCTGTTATGGTAATAGGTCTGTAAATATAACACACATTTATTCTGCAGAATTTATATTTTTTATATTTTTTCATAATATTAGCTTTTTTGCATGTAGATTTACAGGCCACAGGAAGCATATTTAGAGAACTAAGCTCACGTTTGGGGCAGGGATTTGAATAACTTTTTATTTGTATTTTGAATATTAATATTCAATTGGCTGAAGTAACTCTGGATTCTGAAAAGTCTGTGAAATGTAGATCGCTATTTCATCTTTGCAGATAATATTGTCCTACCCTATATTTTAAACAGACCTATGATAACTAAAGTTTTGTGAAATCTCTTTTTACAGGAGTGCTGTTGGCAAATGAATTACCTCTTAGATGTTTTTTTATTTGCTCCTGAAGACATTGTACTGAATGCAACAGTTCTATTATGGCCAAAGAAGATTAACCCTATTTTTGATGAGCATGATGATGTAAGAGCACTTTCTCAGTTCATGGTGTATTTTGGCTTGTTAGACTTTTCACTTTACTTGAGCTAAATGTATTTACACATATAACGTGAACCATACTAATTTAGACATGCAGAAATAACAGATTTCCTGATTTTTATATCAACAGAGGGCTTTTTATGGAATAATTTAAAAATTGTCACTGTAACTTAAAACCTTCAGCAAGTCTTATGATCTTAATTTGTTTGTGGTCAGTACTAGGTAATTCATAGGAAGGTGAAAATTCACTACACTGCAGTTGACTAGTACTGAAAATGTAATTGCCCGGCCCTTAGTAAGAGTTAGTGCTCTGGACAGGAAGTAATTTAGTTAAAATGATGCTTTGTTCTGTCAATAAAAGAACAGTGGGAATTGTGTTTTTCAGGTAGCAATCATTAATAGAAAGTATGCAACATCTGATTTTCTCTGTGTGTGTAGATTACTTTATTTTCTTCCACTTGTCTGTATTCATCTTGCTAGCATTCTTTCTTTCTGGCTATGATACAGTAAGTCAAGCCTTTTGGTGTTCTCTTGCCTCTCTATAGTAATTTAGCATAGATTTAATAATTTCTTCTAAAAATGTTTAAGAATTAACAATTAAAAGATACTGATATTTTTATTTTTTAAAATGTTAAATATCACAATCGAGGATTTCTTTTTCACCAAGTCTTATTTAGATACTAAGGAGTATGTCCAAGGCTAGTAAATATGCCTCTGTCTTAAAACATACGCAGCTTGGGAGACTGCTATGTCTGTAAAATATTTTCTTTGCATTTTATCATTCTTTTAATCCCCAAAAATAAATGAGTGAAATTAATTTTCTACTTGTACACAGAGAGTCCGTGATCCTTGTTCAAATTCTTTTTAATGAAAATGGTAGTGCAGAGTGTATCTGACTTAATGAGAGTCCCTCAGGAGTATATCTCTGTGTACTTGCATTTGCAACTTGCATTGTGCTAGAGCTTGAGGACAAGAATAGTTTTATGTCAAGTTTTTGAGTCTCCATATTTGCATTTTATACTCTCAGATACAAGCCCATTCTTATTCTAATGCAGTAGGAAAAGACTGGTTCCTCCTTTGCAGAAGTTCTGTTTGCTTCACAATTTTTGTGTGTCAGTAGGTGTCCTTGTCTTAGGAGATCTCCTCTGCCTTGGTTGATTTCTTGTTTGGTACCTTAAAAATAACCCCTCTGTGTGGAGACCCTGTGCTTTAGAGTGGTCTTATGTTCTAGAATTTCTGCCTTTTATAGCAGTAGATACACGTGGGATAGCATGGGCTTTCAACAACTGTAGATGTCCTCTTTCGGCAATAAAACACTGAATCCCAAAGATGAGAATCTCTCTATTTTTTTCTGTGATACTTTCCTATCTTTTGTCTGATTGCTGAAGGAGTCCTTTAAGGTGACCGAAACTGCTATGGTATTGAGATATGGGTTCCATGTTAACATACAGAGGTTGCACACACTTAAATGGGACACATAGAAAGCAACTCCTGAAGAAATTTCAATTATTATAAGGATAATAACTTATCTGTATTGTTTATTTTCTGTCTGTGTTAAATGTTTAATTTATATGGTACTAATATCTTAGTAACTTAGTATGTTAATCATTGAAAGGACTTGCAACCACTTTTGCATTGCTTTTTTATCATTTAAAAAAAAATCAATTGTTTTGTAGCTGATTGAACAGTCTAAACGTAAAGGAGAGCAAGAACTAATACATAAATATGAGAAACTGATGGTGGAATTAGACAAGCTGACGCGTTCTATGGCAGAGTTTGAAGAATACTCAGAACTGGATTGCATGCAGCAGGTCTGATTAACATTTAGTATAAAATGGGTGGAAATGTTTTGTATGTTTAATACACAGGGGTCATGGAAGAAACTTAGAATTAAAAGTAATCAGTTAATTTAACAAATGTGAACTAAAACGTTTATTATCTTCTTGCCACAACGAACAAATTCATAAAATTACCCCTGGACCCCCCTTTTTGTATTACATTGGCGATAACATTTGACTTAAAGGGAAGTTTACTATGAAGTTGTGCTTAAATTAGCTGAAAGGTAATCCCAGCAAGGACTGAGATATTACAGATGTATAAAGTGAATTATTTGTTTACTCTGGTTTATATAAAGCATGGAATTCTGGCCCCAGTGACATTATTTGCAAATAGCTTCAGTGGGATCAGAATTTCCTTCCCTGTTTTTGATATACTGAAGAA